>NC_079336.1:98237552-98537552 GCF_029582105.1 Oenanthe melanoleuca | reverse complement strand
TGTAAAAGTTGACAGATGTGATCCACCAGATCTAGATCTTCTAGGAATGGAAGAGTATTTCAGAAGGATGGGACACTAAACAAAATCCTGGTGCTTCCTTTGTTAAAGATACAGGTCTAGGAGGATGAAGGAAGTAGATGATGTGAGTGCACTCCTCAGGAAGATGCCACGATGCCTTTGCCGGTCGTACTCAGGTTTTCTGTGGTGTTCCAGAATTTAGTTAGCTATCTTAATTATTTTAATTTTAAGCAGAGTTAGTTTGAGCCTAACGATCAGAAAACAGGATTTGCCCTTGTCATTAGCTCTAAATCTAATCAGTTTGCAGCTGTTGTACGGCCACGATGTAACTCTTGAGGGGAAATTCAATTATATTAGGACAGCTGGAGATAACAGCTATCAGTGCTGTTATCACATATCCCTCAGCAGTTTATCCCACACCCACGGCCCGCGGGCGAGCTCTGCGCTCCTGACTAGCGTTATTATTTCAAATAAGCCTCTTAGGCAGCCGCGCAATCTGCTATCAAACTCCGGGGCTAATTACAGCGAATCAATTAGGCTGGCAAAGATGATCGCTCGGAGATGATCAGAGCGTCAGCCGGACCGCGGCACCGAGTGTGCCTGCCCGGTCTGGGAACCGTCCCCGCAGCTCCGCGGGGATGGGACTGCCCCGCGATCTGCAGCGCCGCCCCGTCCCCGCCTCGCACCGAGCGCTCCTGAGCGAGAGCCAGCGATCCCCTCCCGGTGACAGCACGGGCGGGCGGATGTTCTCGCCCCGAGCTGCGCGTCCAGCCGGCGGCAGCCGGAGGAGAAGGGCTTTCTAACAAACCGCAGAGCCGCGGAGCGCGAGCCGAGCCTCGGGCCCGTCCGCCGCCGGGGCGCGGGCACGGAGCGCGGCCCGGTGCCCGCCGAGCGCCCGGAGCCGCCCCGGGCCCGCCTTCCGCCGGAAGTGAGCGGCGCGGAGCCCAGCGGGGCGGGCGGGGCGCGGCGGCCGCGGTCACCGGCCCTCCCCGGGCAGCGCCGACATGGCCCGGCCGCCGCAGAAGGAGATCGTCTACAACAAGCTGCTGCCCTATGGCGAGCGCCTGGAGGCGGAGGCCGCCCGCTTCCTGGAGCACATCAAGGGCAACCTGGCCCGCGCCGTGCAGCTGCAGGAGCTGTGGCCCGGCGGGCTCTTCTGGACCAGGAAGCTCTCGACGTGAGTGTCGGGACGGGGAGCGGGGCCTGGGGCTGCGGGCGGCGCGTCCTTGCCCTGCTTTGCCTTGCTTGGCTTTGCCCGGCTTTGCCGAGCCGTGCCCTGCCCGCCGGGAGCGCCTCCCGCATAACGGAACCGTGGGCGCCCGGCCGGGCCGGCCCGGGGCTCCCGGCCCTGTCCCGGCCCTGTCCCGTCCCTGCCTTGTACAAGGCCAGCGCTTCCACGTCGGAAACCGGGACAAAGGTGGCTCCGGCCGCGAGAGCTCGCCTGCCGCCTCTGGGACTTCCCAATTCTGCGAGCGTTTAACTTGTGATTTTATTTTTAATGCGTGTGTGTTTTTTCATGCCCGTTTGGCCACCTGTGTCACCTCTCCCCTTCTTAAGCAAGTTGCGGTTGATACAATCTCCGTGTAACTTCTGCTATAGGGACACGAAGTGTTTCTCAAGACGGGCAATTTGCTGGGTCAGAGCTGGCAGGATTAAATTCTGGCTTAATGCTGTGTAAACACCGCTGGTGCCCTTGATATCTTGGCTGTACATCAGTTCGGGCTGGTGTTGGCCGTGCCGTGTGTGCTGGCAAGGTGGTTTTTACACAGTGGTTTTGTAGATAGCACCGGGGGTTTCTTCTGGTGAATTTTACTAAGTACACTTGACCCTGTTTTATTCGGGACGCTCTGGCACTGGGTATGGCATCATATGACAGTGAGTCCTGTAGCTCCAATCAGTAAATTCTGTGGATGTTTATCGTGTTTGTTGCTAAATGCTGTGTGTGCCTTCACGAGCAGCGTTTCCTGTGTGCCAGAAACAGCAAAGTAGGTGTGTTGTGAACCGTTTCAAAACACTCACTTATTTACAACTTCTCACCTTACATAAGTCCTTTTTTTACAATATCAGTTTAGAATTTGATATACATTTGTCAGTCAAAGCCTGTTACATACGGCTGTATTGGAATGTAAGTGTCTTTCTGTTTCCCAAGAGGCAGTCTTAGATAGAATTACAGTGGTGGTTGCAAAATGACTCACATGTTTGTGTTATGTGACAGTTTGAACCTGCTTGGAACCAGTTCAACACTGCTTCCCTTTCCACCCCCCTAGCCATCTGCCAACTCATCCTGGTTTCAGTGGTACCTGTTGCCTTCACCTGTGGGGGAACTTCCTTTTCCCACCAAGTTGAGATAAACTCAGATGTCCCTACTGTGAGAAAGATGAGCTTCAGCTAAACAGGCTGAATAGGCACAGAAATTCATTCCAAGTGTGCCTTAGAATCACCCTGTTACTCACTCTGTAAATGGCAATTGCTGTTACCACTTCAGGCTCCAGGGCACTGAATTTGGCCTGTTTGGAACCACTGCTGCGCTGCTTTATGAATCACAGAAAGGTCAGCAGGCTCCAATTTGTGGTTTTACACCTACACTTTGAAGTCTGAATTCATTGTGAGTGTTTGCAGCTTGTCTGATGCCTGTGAGTACCGAGATTTTCTTTGTGGCATTTTAGATACAGGGAGGCTCTGAGTGTGTTTGGTGTGGGCAGGGAAGGAAACAGTGGGCTTGGTGTAAAAAAATAAGCTGGTGTAGTTAATGTGAGAGATGTGCTGCTGCTCGGTTTGGCTTGACAAAGTACTTCTAGGGATAAATGAAAGGCTGAGAGAATCGGGATTGTTCAGCCTGGAAAAAGGGAAGGCCTGGGGCAATCTAACTGTGGCCTTCCAGTACCTGAAGGGAGCAGACAGAAAGATGGGGAGGGACTGTTTGGGGCGGCAGGACAAGGGGGAATGGATGGGATATTGGCAAGGGATTCTCTGTCAGGGTGGGCAGGCCCTGGATCCCTGGGAGTGTCCACGGGGCTTGGAGCACCCTGGGGGAGTGGGAGTTGTCCTTACCCGGGGCAGGGCGTGGCACTGGATGAGTTTTAAGGTCCCTTCCCACCCAAACCTTTCTGTCATTCTGTGAAATGCAGTAGCAAAGGTTCAGATGTAGGTGAAACACTTCCAGCCCTGTGGTGTTCATGACAGTACAATCCAATTTTCTACTGTCTCTTGGTAGTCAGAGACTCCTCTCCAAATTGACTTGCCCCCTTTTTTCCCTCCTGAAAAAAGCTATAATTAATAAAAATAATATGCTCAGAATAATCATAGTGGCATGGTAACTGCTTAGATTCGTTGCCAATGTCTGAATTGCAAAGGCCACAATTCTTGCAGTATTCTGTGCAATAATTTATGTGTTTATTTATTGTACAGATCCAAATGTTAATACAAACTGGGTTATGTGTACCTAGGAATGAGCAAAGCAAACAGTGGCATGCAGATGATACACCTGCATAGTTACACCTCCTCAGCTTTTTACAGCTCTGTGCCACAGGAGAGAATGAAAGTGAAACTCAGATCTTCTTCTGAATAAAAAATTTGAGTACTCTTTCATGGTGACAGCTGAATTGTGTATGTTTTATACCCCTCACAGCTGGAACCATGACTTGCACATATTTATCTTCAGACCAGCTGTTTCAGCTGTCTGATGTCACCAACTGAGCAGGGAGGGGACAGAAAAGAGGCAGAATAGGAGTTTATCTGACATAATGTCTGTAAGCTGATTGAGTAATTCTTTTATGGGTCATTTTCAGTGGTGGCACCTGGTTTTTTTGGGATGTGTGTGTGGACTGTGGTGAGAGAACTTTCTCTCTTCTGAGGAGAGTAACTTGTGATTTGATGAGGCTCCTGAAGCAAGTAGAACTTGCCCCAAACACTGGCAGTTAAATCTGTAATAATTGCTCCAAGATTCCTCCAGCTTTGTCTGGTAAGAGCTTGTAAAATACTAACCAGTTGTGAAAGCAGAATAGTGAATCTCAGCTTGCCACAGCATGTGTGGGAAAAGCAGGTTACATCAAAATAATTTGCTTAACTGGTCTTGCTCCATAATTTTTTTTTATGGTCTTCAGGTCAGCAAGTATACACTGTCTCAACTTCTCCCTCTTTTATGACGTGTAGATTTTACTAAAAATAAAAAAAACCCTAAACATAGTCAATAAATGGACATTTCATGGTTACTGTACATGGAGTTAGCTCTGCAGCCAGGCAAACACACAAATGCCTTTCTGTGCTTTCTGCTCCAGCAGTCAGGGCTGTGGGAAGATGAAGGACTCAATTGCTGCCCCTGACAATGTTATTTTATGTGCTTGTCAGCTGTAGACTTATAAAATGACACTCCACTGTCTTGCTGTAAGGTGTGGAAAAACAGCAGCTCAGCTGTTTGGAAGGAGAATGACAGGACACAAAGTTACAGGGAGGATGGAGATGTCTCCGTGGGACTTTGCCAAGTGTTTTAATCACTGTTGCCTACAAGTCTTGTTTGACATCTCTCTCTCATCTTTATCAGGGAAACAGCAGCTTTCTTTGGCTGCATGAGGGATGTGTGTGCTGTGTACATGTACATGTGATTTCAGCAGTCCTGCTGAGCATGATTCATTGCTTTTCACATCATTTGTCAAAAACCAGTCATGATCCTGTCCTGTGTGCTGGGAAATGCATGTGGAGAGCCAGGAATTCAGGGGAGTGTGCTGCTCAGCTTCTGCAGGAGAGGGAATTTTTGACTGTAGCACAGCAGCCAACTTTCTAGGGCACTTTAGGATGGCCACATGATACCATAGTGCACTTCCTAAAAATAGGCCTGTTGTACTTGTGGAGGGAGAGATTGGATACACAGCACTCCGAGATTGGGGGATTGGCTGGATGATTTTCTTTCTTTTTTTTTTTTTTTTTTTTTGTAATCTCCTGGGACCTGTGCTCTGTACAGAAAGGCTGGAGTTGCAAACAGAATTTTCACGTCTTAATCATGTTTTTTATGCTGTGTGGGTGTGTTTTATTTGTTGGTTTTGGGGTTTTTTTTCCGTGTAGCTGAACAATGAAGGACAATAATTTTATCCTTTTTGCAGGATAAGAACTCATAAAAACTCAAAGGAATCAAAAAGGCAGTGGATTTAAAATTTCACGTGTCCTCTCAAATGCAGTATTGTCTGCTTTCAGAAGTCTTATCTTTTATTTTGTGACAGTTTAGTTCTACAATTATTTTTTCCCCCAATAACCCAATTATCCTGAAGAGACACCATTTCCATTATCTGTCTGATTAACTCCTGGACACCCTTCAGGGTTCATGAAGTTGTGACTATTCTTTTATTTAGTAATGGTGATATTTCATTCCTTCTGAAGGGATATTCTGAAAATATTGTAGTTCCCCTCTGACAGATTTCTCTTGTTTAATCTTGAGGAAAAGGCTGAGCATCCCTTTCTAGAAGTATTTATTTTTTACCACTGCCTTAATGTTCAGCTGGATTAATACAAATAATTGACCCCTTTCAGCTCTGCCTCCCTCCTACATAAAGAAGCTGTAAAATATGGGAGCAATTTGGCATCAAATCCTGCTGCTTGGGCATAGTGACATCTTTGTGTTCAGCACATTTCTGTGTACTTTACTCCTTTCTTAATTAAACAGCATTTTGTGTAGCAGAGCTGTTGTTAGCAAATGTCACAAAGGAGAACCAGCCAAACATTTTATTTTCAGTTATATATAGCAATGCTGGCAGATAAATTGGATCTCTGTGTTTCTTTGGAGTTAAAACTTATTTTCCAAGCTTCTGCAGTTACTTTTTTTTTTTTATAATCATACATGTTTCACCCATTTTTCTTTCCCTGAGGATTCTTTCTGCATGTCTTTTTTAGGCATGTGAAAAGTGTAGGTGTGCAGCTCTTGGTGGTGTAATTCTGTAGGTAGGTAGTGTCTCTGGCCAATCCAGATTATTTAGGTTCCTGTGGTGGAAAAGTGGGTTATCCTGGACTTTGTTTCCTTCTGTGTTTAAAGTAAGTCCAACAGGTTGAAATGAACATTAGTGAGAACACTGCCCATCAAATGTAAACATCCCTCCTTGAATCTGACAGAAAAAGGGAAGTGCAAAGCAGCTTCCTTAAGCATCTTTAAGAATAGTCAGAGCAGTAATAAAAAGGGAAGTTCCCTCCCAGTGAACAGCAATTTACAGTTGTGCCACACCTAAAATGCTCTGCTAGCACCTTATGTAGGTTTGCTGGTGCAGAATATCTTTCCAGACTTGAAGCATGTTTCTTTTTTTCAAGTTAAAACCAGCAAACACTTCTTTTGGAGTGAGTCTGATGGATTTACCCTTGCTGAAGCTAATGGGACACACCACTAGCAAAGCTCAGTGTCTGAATCAATTGTTCATCCTTGCTGGAAGCTCTTGGATTTGGGCTTGGCTTGATGCTTTCTATTCTATTTTAGCTTCCTGGGTTGTGTCCTGTGCATGAGGTTACAGTGTTTGTAGAATCTTAGAGGACTGTAAACTTTATTTAGTCATTCTTTTTCTTGCTGTAATTGCAGTTGTAAATTCTCCTTTGATGTGTGTCTTCAGGTTCTTACTTGTTGGACTTTGAGAACCAGGTTTTCATTTTGTTTCACTAAACAGCAAATCAGAGGGATTCTGGCTCAGGTCTTGGATAAAATGGGCTGTTTTAAAATCTTGCTGACTGCCCTTGTGTTTGGTTTGCAGATACATCCGACTGTATGGGAGAAAATTCAGCAGGGAGGATCACGTGCTGTTTATCAAACTGTTGTATGAGTTGGTGACAATTCCAAAGCTGGAGATCAGCATGATGCAAGGATTTGCACGCCTGCTGATCAACCTGTTAAAGTGAGTAGAGAATTCTGCTGACTGTGGAAACTTCTGTCTCAGAACAGCTGATCTCTTGCTCAATGTTGTACCTTTCATGTGGCAGATTTTGAAAGGTTACTTCACTTATCTGCCCTGTGCAGTGCTGGTGGTTAAAGGGTTCTCTTGTGCAAACACCTTTCAGAGCTTTAAGAGTGGGACTGAAAGGGGAAGAATGCCAGTTTTCCTCCCCTGTCAGCTCAGAGAGCCAACAATTAAGGCTGAATCCCAGCTAGAGAGAAGATGGAAACTGGCTCACAACTCAAAAATGTTTATTCCACTTAGTCAGGAAAAATCTTGACAGTGTCACTTGTGCTGAAGGCTGCCAGTGGCCGGGCTGGTGCTGCCTGGCCTTCCTGGAGTTTGTGCCAAGCTGGGAGCAGGCATGGGGGTGTTCCCATGTGCAGCATGTCCGTGGCAGTGTTGAATCCTGAAGTGCTTGGTGTTTTGTTTCCTATTAGGAAAAAGGAACTGCTTTCCAGGGATGATTTAGAGTTACCATGGCGACCACTCTACGAAATGTTGGAAAGGATATTGTACTCCAAAACAGAACATCTGGGATTAAATTGGTTTCCCAAGTAAGTTCACATTTTAAAACATTTGATAGGCTGTTAGTACCTGCTTTAAAGTACTTTGTAATGTGCTTTTAATATCTGGGATTTGATACATGGGAAATATTCTGTTTCTATTTTCACCAGGCACCTTTCAATAATTGCATGCAGGGCTGCACTGAATCATGTATCTCCTTCTGCTGTTTGTCATGCTGTTTTTTTCTTTATGAATGTGATTAATATTTAAAGATACTGCATCAGAGGTCTTGCTTGTCTTATTTTAGGGTGATAACCCACAGTTTAATGAATTTAGGATGAAATATTTAACAGTATTGTTGTGGTTTAACACCAACTGGCAACTGAGTCTCGCTCACTGCCCTTCCTGGTGGATTGGGGAGAGAAGTGAAAGGGTAAAAGTGAGAAAACTTGTGAGTTGAGCTAAAGATGGGGAATAATGCGAAGAAAATTAACTTCTAACTTTCCCCAGCCAAAACCAGCGCAGGTACTAAGTTAAATGTATGCTGTTCTCTTCTATAACACAGTAAAATTGTGGGGGGAAATGTACAAACAATATTGTCCTTCAATATATGTCCTGTAATCATTCTCGGGATCTGGAATCCGGGTATAAATCAGTCTGCACTCCAAGAAAAGTGAAATGTTTTCTATAGGAAATATGCATATTTACTCAAGTGTGTTAGGGAGAAATAATTTATTTTCTCCAGTTAAGAATTTTAGACATGTTCTGCTGATTTAAAAAATGAAAACTTGTTTTCTTTGCTTTCTCTGCACTGTCAGTCCCTCTCCATCTGTCAGATTTTCAGACTTAAAATTTTCATAATTATCCCAGTCAGAGAAAGTCTTGCTCTGTAAATTACAAATTATAAAAGATAGCACATGGATAATGCATTATCTTTGGTTGATTTGAAGCTTTATGTCAAGAAATGCAGGTGAAAGTGCTTCATTTGCTTTTGCTTTTGAAAAAATAATTTGCTGAATGGTGCTGAAGCATTGCCACTGATTCCTGAGGGGAAGATCCTATTGCTGCTAAGGAACATGAACAGGAAATATATGGAGCACCTCAGGCTGAATTTCTCGAAAAGAATCAGTTTGCTAAATTGAATTATTTTGGTAATTGCAGGTAAAATGTGAAAGAGCAGAGCCTTCCTTGGTTTATTTTATTTTTTTTTCTTTTTATACCTGCACACCTTGCTCTGGGGGGGTGGTGTTAAGTAACTGCTCAGTGTGTAGGGGGGAGGGAACTTTCTCAGGAGGATAAAGGAGGTTAAGCAGGAAGGAAGGTTTCCATTGTGATGATCTGACTGAAGCATTCAGCTTTGATTAACTTCATTCCCTGTCAGACACTGCATGCAGTGCGATTCCTTCTCATACAGTGCTCATCCTTTCTTGAGGGGCAGTCAAGGTTTAAAAGCTGACTTGTAGCTGTTTAATTTATCTCCTGTTTTAATTGAATTTTATTTTTGTTTACATTCAGTTCATATCGACCAGGCTGGTCTTCACCTAAAACATTTGTGCTTAATGTATTACATAGGTGGTAAGAATGATTCTTTCTTTGTTGTTGTTGAGCTCTGGCCAATGTCCCTTCTGCATGTTGGGTTGGACTGTAACACTGTCACACAGGTGGAGTTCTGTGCATAAATAATTGTATTTGGAAGGGCAGTGTTAACCTGACACCACTGGTCATGAGAATGTCGCACTGGATGTGAACCTTGCTAATGGGGGACCAGGCAGTGTGTGTGGAGTGGCTCTCCAGGGCTCTGTTCTAACTAATTTAACCAGCAAACACCTTTCAGGGGTTTAGATGAGAGCTGGGTTTTCCATTGGAGCAAATGTTGTGTGTGATTGTGGATAAAATCACCATTGGTGCAGGAGCACCTTACAGGGTGAAGGTACCTTCCTCTCAAATCCCATGAAATCATGGAAAGTGCTTTAGCAGTCAGGTAATGGCTTCTGGAAAATCCACCCAGCAACAGCCTTGGGGCTGTCAAGGGCTTCTGTGTCAAGAGTTCACCTGGAATTTCTATAGGGAAGCAGTATCAGGAGTTGTGGTGCATGATAAATGCAGAAAACTGGTGGAAGTGGCAGTGGGATTGCAGTGGGGTTTGCTTTGTTTGGGTTTTTTTTAGAAACAAGAGCTTAGTTGTACTAATCCAGTGAGAGATGGCTCACTCTGGTTAGGAGATCACTAAAATAATTTGTGAAACTGTAGCTGGTTGCTCTTTCCATTGTCTTAATTTAAGCTCTGGTGGAGTGTCCACTTCAGGACTAGACTTTACCTTCAGGCCTTCTCCTGAAAAACTGAAATTTGTCTTACTGCTTTTTGATAATGTAATAGTTCTCTCAGTTTATATATTAATCATTTTAACTGAAACATGTTTTTCTGTGTAAATGCAGGGTAAAAAAACCCAACAATTTGCAAATCAGTATCATCATACCCTTTCCAAAAGAAGAAAATAACTCTGTAGTGCCAAAAAAGCTGAGAGTGATAGGTGTTAAAAGTCTGGTGGGTGTTCTTTAATGTGTCTCCCCAGCTGCCCTGTCCTTCCTTCCCTATCATTCCCCTAATGGGAATATTCCAGGATGTCTCCTTTAGCTGGGCTGTACTTGAACACTCTTGAATCAAAGTCCCTTGGGTGCAAAATTGTCTTGCTGTTTTCTGGCTTCCTGAATTTGTCACCAGAAGAGAGGAGAGAACATCCCAATCTTCCTCCTTTGCTCTCTCCCACTGACAGATGCTGAGATCTCACTAAAAACTCATTAATTTTAAAAATTTGTTGCTCTCTGGCCTGAGTGTTTGTTAAAATTCCCTGTCCTTCAGGTTTTCCTTAGTGAGAGCTGACTTGAGTGGAGTCTGGGGAGAGCTTGTTTGTTTTTGTCACCCAAACATTTATCATGTGAATTTTTAATGCTCTTAAGGAATGTGCTGGTTCATGCTTTATTTATCTGCTCTTGGAACAACTGTTATCTTTTTTTCTAACTCCTTCAAGGACAATATTCACATGAAGATAGCATCTTCCTGAGCTTCCTGCAGAGTTTGGTTTTCTTTTTTGTTTGATGACTATTTTGTTTCATTTCCTCTCCACATTTTAGAGTCGGTTAGCTTGAAATTTTGTTTCTGGGAGAGGTTGCTTTTGTCACTGTTGCATAAAATATACATAATTTTGCATTTTCTAGGGCACTGTTTGCCCGAAGTAGTGCTTTGAGGGCTGGGTGGGCTTTTGCTGGCTTGTATTGAGTGATAAATGGTGATTTATCCATTTTTTATTTCTCCTGGCTGTATGGGATCAGTTTACTTCATTCAGGCCTGGAGAGACAGTAGTACATGTTCAGTATTTATGTGTCTCAGAATTAATTGATCTTGATAAAATTCTGAAGATGGTCCATTGGCATCATCTTTTTCTGAGCAGAAAAGCATTTTCCAATGTTTGGGATAATGAATGAAAGGCTGCAATGTTCCTATTTCTAGAAAAACCATATCTAAAAGTTGTAAGAATTTCTTCTGCCAGAACCTTTTTTTTTTTTTTTTCCATTCAGGGAACCATTCCATTTTTTTAGGTAAAAGAGCAAGTTAGTCTTGAGGTGGTTGTGTAATAAGTGGAAGGTTTGAAGAAGGTGACAATTTACAACCTTTGTGCTTTGTGCTTGGTTGATCACTCTCTGCTCCCCCTCCCTTTTATTCTTTGAGTTTATTCTGAGATTTAGGCTTTTTAAAGGTTTGATGGCATCCTGTGACAATAGGTGTTGAAATGATTTCTCAGATAAGTGTTCTTGCTGTGGATGAAACACTTTTAAAATCAGCTGTTACTTGGGAGAGACTCCAGTGAAATAACCCTTGATTTACGCTAGGTATTTATTCATTTCTTCTTAGAACCACTGGACAAAACCCAAAACCACATTGAAAAGGACAAATATGTTTTTTTTGGAGCCTAAAACCATCAAGTTGCCTTTATTTATCTTGCTAATATTCATGAATTCCACAAACCCATTTTTCTGTGTTTTCATCTCCCCCAGAAGTCACTTTGCTGGTTGTTCATGGACAAAATGCAGGATGTCATTCAAATTACAGATTTCACTTCCATGAAATGATAGCAATTCTTTACTTAAATGCAGGAAATGCCAGAGTAGTGTATAAAAAACAGGACCAGGAGTAGAGCAGAGCAATTTTGATCATTGCAGTTAGGTCTGTGGAGAAGGCAATTAGCTAATGCATGTTCAAAGAAGACATCTAATTGCATCAACATTATCTTAAGCTCTGGAGGGAAAGGTCAGCAAATGGTTGTTTTGTTTTATGCTGTCTCTGCAATTTAGTATTATGTTATTCCTAACATTTCCTTTTCTGGTTTCAGTTCTGTAGAAAGTGTTCTGAAAACACTTGTGAAGAGTTGCAGGCCGTAAGTGTTTGTTTCATCTTTATTTTTTTTTAGTGTCTTTAATATTAATTTAGGAGGGAGGAGAAAAGTGTCTAAAAGACCCCTCTCTACCTGTCACTGCTTGTCTGCTGTTTAGAAGCTTGATGTGGAGGGTAGAGACTTTTCTGGGGTTTATTTTTCCTTTTTAGCAGCCTTGGTTGCAATAATTCTGTTGTATAAAAAATGTACCTAATATGCATTTTAAATACTGCATTGCATGCATACTTAGTGTGTTTAAAAAGAAATTAAATCACACTGTTCCTGTCATGTTTCTATAAATGATCCTTGTGCCTGAAGTGATTTTTATTTTTTAATATTGCATCGAAAGTGAGTAATAGTTGTTTGATTTGGATCAGCCTTCACAGTGAAATGGTTTTGCATTGTACAGATTCTTCTCAACAAGACAGGAATCTTTATAATTAAATGATGCACCACAATGTCCTTGATTTACCTCTGTATTCTGAAGGTTTTTAGAGGTGAGAGCTGCCTGCCTTTGGCCCCTGGGCAGGTGGTTTTACTCTAAAATGAACATTGATGACAAATTAATAGCTAGTTTTCAGTATGCTTAAAAGGAGCCAGACTTTCAAGCCAATTCTGTGCAGATTCAGTGGTTTCCTTGTTCTCAGGTATTTCCCAGAAGATGCCACTGCAGAAATGCTGGATGAGTGGAGGCCTTTGATGTGTCCCTTCGATGTGACCATGCAGAAGGCCATCACCTACTTTGAGCTCTTCCTGCCCACCACCCTTCCCCCTGAGCTTCACCACAAGGGTTTCAAGTAGGTGGCACTGAAGGGTTCCAAATGCCAGGAATCATCTTTTACAGGGTGGTTCAAAGTCACTGCTGGCTTTCCAGCATTTTTGGTAGGGGTTCAAGGCAGAAATACAGTAACCTGCAGGAATCTTAGTCCTTCTTCCCTACTGAATAAAGCACACAGCAAATCAAACCAAATAGAATTAAGTTTGTAAAGGTGAATTTAAGTCAGGGACTGGTGTGGAGGGTTTGCATGCTTGGCCTCAGGTGAATTCAGAGAAGGAGCTAATGACACTGAGACCACTGATCAAAGGGGACAAATTTCACAGTGCAAGGAAGAGGGAGATGAAGTGTCACTTTTTTTTTATCTGCTTTACCTGTGTTGGGATGGCAGAGCTGAGGTAGATAAGGAAACTCCTGGAGAGACAGTTGTGTGAAAGAAGGTTTTAAGAGTCAGAGGAGAAATAAAGAAAAAAATAAGGAGTAAAAGTCAGATTTGGGAATACTCTGTGAGTGGCAAAGTGATAAAAGCATGTCCATGTTGGTCCCTGTTCTTGCTGGATGAATTGAGGGACCAATGAATTCCTGCAGCCACCTGGCAAAGTGAGGGATAATTATTCAGCAGGGGAGCAGCTTTCTCAGTATTAAAATTGTTTTGCTTCTGTTTTCTTTCAGGCTTTGGTTTGATGAATTTATAGGCCTTTGGGTGTCAGTTCAAAATCTTCCCCAGTGGGAAGGGGTAAGTATTTGCTTTTCAGCTACACTGGAAGAAATCCTCATTTAAATATTCCTTCAATGTGCTTGCAAGGAAGTGAAGCCAAACAGTGATATAATGGATTTTTTTTCCCTTCTGCTTTAACTAGTAGAAGAAAGCAGAGACAATAATTTCATTATTGTTAGCAAGCAATTACTGTCTAAATAAATGAGACTGCAGTTGTGCTTGGTGAACATTGTCTAATGGCCAGCTCAGGCAGCTTTTCATTCCAGCCTTGGGAATCCTGGCATTTTCCAGACTGCCTGCTAATACTTAGAATTATGCAAAGTGCAGTTGTGATTTCTAGAGTCACACTTCTGTACTGTCTTTTAATACATCTTGGATGGTCCCTAATTTTGAATGGTGGTTTTGCCTTCACTGCAATGAGCTGCTGTCATCTTTGAGATACAGTAAGGAACCTGCACTCCCTGTGGCAAAAAATTCCCTTGGGCTGTATCTTTCAAGGCAAATAGTCTGCCATGTACCTGTGTGCCCCTGCTGTGTGTCCCATGTGGGGATATCCAAAGCTGGGAAGTGAAAACCTCCCTCTGGAGGCAGCCCCAGCAGCAGCTCAGGTGCTGTTGGTGTCAGCTGAGTGTGCCTTGGCTTTGCTGCAGTGAAACTTGGCCTATCCCCAGGTTTTTTTTCCCTGCTCAGTATGAACATAAGCTCATTGGCCATCTGGCTCCTTTTACTAATCTCCTGCCTGGATACACAAGGAGAACTTCTCCCTGTCTGAGGAGAAAGCTGATTTCCAAACCCCACATTCCATGGGTCGTCTGCCGTCCAGCACAAACCCAGGGAGGCAGCCTTGGGCCCAGCACTTGGCAGTGGTCCAGATTCAAACACTGGGGGTACCAAAGATGGTTTTGAGATTCTGTGTTCTCTGATGGTCCCCCCCAAAAAAAATTATAATTCTGTCTGTTCCTTCTGACAGAACTGTGACAGCCTGCTCTTGAACATCATGATTTAGTTTGTTTCTGTCAAACTGTGTAACAAATAATCATCAGCACTCTTTCACAACTTATCTCTGATATTTTTTCCCCTCTTTCACTGTATTCTGACAGTTTGCTTGCTTTTTTCTCCAAAGCTTTCACTTCTTGTTTGCTTTTCTGTCATGTCCATTTCTTAAAGTCAGGTTCATTCCATCAGGCTGGGATGCAGATAATTAGACACATGGGTTCTGACTCTGCAATCCAATTTAAGCCTCTGTATGCTGCAAGCTTTTCCTCAGCTTGCTTTGGCAGGAATTAGGCTTGCTGTTTGAAGGGGAGCTGTGGAATCAATTCCTTGTGTGCACAGTAAGGATCTTTTTCAGTGGGTATTTCCTCAGACCAAATGAAAAAGGCAGATCATTACAGAAGATGTAACTCTTGTCTTCAGGCTGTGTCTGATGTCCTGAATTGAACTTGGGGGTTTTCCAAAGCTGTCATGTCCTTCAGCCTGAGAGGTGACCTATTCCTCTGGCCTATCTGTCTCAGAATTAGGCAGGATTATTTAGGGCCCCTCCTTTTGGCTTTGTCATTGCTTCAAAACACTGATAGAAGCATCAAGAGCCTGGCAGGTCTTTCCTGATTTGAAGAAGCTCCTGAAAGCAGAGTTGGTGGGTGATGTGCTTTTCATCATCAGGACACAAGAGTGAGACTTCATCTCCTTTTTTTTTTTTTTTGGTTCAGTCCTGATAACCATCTTTCCTGAGGACATCTTCCAGTTCCCTTTTGGACTCCTGGGGCTGTCTTCTGGTGATGGAGTGTCTAATTCTTCATGGGCAGTCACAGACTGCCCTCCCAGCTGACAGCTGATGCCTGTGACCTTTACAAGCCACTGATGGGTTTAAACCAAAGCACACAAATGTGACAGCCAGCAGCACACTCTGAGTAGGATGGATCCTGCAGGAACTAATTGTCCTAAACAGCTAAATATTGGGAGAAGCTAGATGGATGAGTTGGTGGAATTTTCCTTCCATGTCTCTGTACAAATGCTATTTTAGGCCAGTGAAACACTTGGAGTGAAATCTCCCTTCTCAAGTGCTTTTAGTGCCATGGTAGCTTTTATCTTGGTTATGTGAAGTACCTGGAGGGCTTTGCATTTTTTATTCTCAATATATTCTAATGACTATTCCCTTTTTTCTGGTTATTTTCAGCATCTGGTCAATCTTTTTGCTCGCTTGGCCACTGACAACATTGGGTACATAGACTGGGATCCATATGTACCAAAGGTAACAAGTGCTCATTTCATGATATGCCTTACTTACCTTGCTTGGTGGGTTTGGTTTTTTAAAACACCTTTGGATTAGAAAATTCATTTATGCCAATGTTTGTTTTTCTTCCTGTCAGATCTTTACTAGGATTTTGAGGAGTTTAAATCTGCCAGTGGGAAGCAATCAGGTGGTTGTTCCAAGATTCTTAACAAATGCTTACGATGTAGGACATGCAGTCATGTGGATCACAGCCATGATGGTGAGTAACCACTTCATAAAATGGAGCAAACATGAATTCAAAGCTTTAAATACATATTTAGGATGGATATTTGTTCTGCTGAGCTCACTGCAGAAGTGTGGTTTGGGCTTTTTTGCCCAGATTATGTTGTCAAGTCCATTGTTCCACTGTCAGTGTGGGATGGGGCTGGAAAGGTTTGTGTCACAGCTGCTGCCAGTGGCATTTGGGAAAGGAGCAGGCACCTGTTGGAGTGTGAACCTCAGCAGATGGGATGGAGAGAATTTGCTCTTAGTGCTGAGCTGAGGGTGGGATGTGATTTGGTGCTTTGAGGTCTAACACACCCATGCCTCGTGCTACTGTTACCTGTTGGTTTTGTCTTGGTCTGTGTGATAAAATTCAGTGGTTTCTTTGTTTCAGGGTGGACCAAGTAAGCTGGTGCAGAAGCACTTGTCTGGCTTGTTCAACAGCATTGCCTCTTTCTACCACCCCTCCAATAACGGGCGCTGGCTGGTGAGTCAAGTGCTTTGGGTGGCAGGACAAGAACTTTGACTGGGATTGTAACCTGTCAGCCCTGTCTGCTCCAGATTGTCTGTTCATGTGTGGTGCTAGGAGCCTTGGATTATCAAGATCCACAATTGCACTGTCGTGCAAACCCTGCTCCTGTTCTCATGTCAGTGCAGAACAAGACATCTAATTTAGATATAGCCAGGAAAAAGAAGCTGGCACTTGAAATGAGGCTGACACACACCATCAGTATTACCTGTGTGATGTCATTTTTTTTTTTTTCTGACCTACTGCCTCCAAGTTACAGAAATCTAAGATGGGCCTTGAGGCAACTTGGTCTAGTGGAAGGTGTCCCTGCCCGAGGCAGGGGCTTGGAACTGCATGAGCTTTGAGATCACTTCCAACCCAAACCATTCTGTGATTCTATTAAACAAAGCAAAAAGGATTTTTAGTGCATTGTCTAGTTTGAAACATAATTTTTTTTATTGTGTAACTAGAGCAATCTTCTGTTAAAGAGTGTAAGGATCTCCCTTTGTTAGCTGGTGGAAAATAGAGATTAAAACAGCAAGGCTGGTCACAGCAGTGCCAAGGCAGCTGGCTTGTCCTTGAATAGGCTAGTTGCTTATATGTGAATGTGAAGGAATGATCCCAAAGATGTCCTAAATATGTAAATAATTTTTGTGTGATTTTTATGACTTTTTCAACCATAAGGTCCAGTGCTGGCAGCACAATTAGTGATACCTTGGGAAAGGAAGTTTAGGGACAAATTCTGAACGTGGTATTTTAGAGCTCCTCTAAGTGCTCCTTTATCGTGGCTGTGTAATTCCAAGGTGTTGCCTCACTCATTTTTTTTGTTGTGCCCTGAGCAGCTGGGCTTGTGGAGCTGCCCAGGGCCCTGAGCAGCATTTGTGGTGTGTTCCCAGAACAAGCTGATGAAGCTGCTGCAGAGGCTGCCCAGCAGCGTGGTGCGGCGGCTGCACCGCGAGCGCTACAAGAAGGTGACCTGGCTGACTCCTGTCCCCGAGAGCCACAAGCTCACGGACCAGGACGTGACAGACTTCGTGCAGTGCATCATCCAGCCCGTCCTCCTGGCCATGTTCAGCAAAACTGGCAGCCTGGAGGCTGCCCAGGCCCTGCAGAACCTGGCACTGATGCGTCCTGAATTAGTAATCCCGCCCGTACTTGAGAAGTGAGTTTTGCAACATCCTTCCCCAAGAAATAAAAGGGAAAAGCAGTCATGTTAAATAATAAATGAGTTGCTTGCTGTGAATGAATGGCTGCAGTGAGAGGAGCTGCTGATGCACCCTCCTGAGCAGTCACCTCGGTCAGAATGGGAGGAGGGGAGAGCTCGATTTTTTAATTAATTTGATTTGTTTGTTGTTTGGTTGGTGTTTTTTTTTTTTTAAACACCTGGCAAGTGGCATAGTTCTGGGAGCTGTTGACAGCTCATGTTCTTTAGGGTGGGCAGTCCTCAGGTGACTTGCATTTCTGTGAGCATTTTGTATCAGATTGTGGGTGGATCAGTTGAAAAAGCAACTTTGCATCCTTTATTCATAAGCCACCTGGTAGGTGCCAGATACACAGGATGGTTGTGTAGCAATAAGGATATATTTTATATTTCTGCCTGGATCAGAGCACGTTACAGGTTGTTTAAAATCACTGGCATTGCTGACTTTGTAATTGTCAGACTGTGCCCCAGGGAAATACTTGGTTTGTACTGTTCCCAATGCCTTGATGCCTGAAATTCCCAAAGAAAAATGATGCTCCTTCCTGCTCCACTGAAAGCTTTACCCCTAGCCCCCATTTATATTCCCGGAGCAGCCTTTTGTGCTTTAACAAAACAGCAGAGGAATGAGTTTGATTGAAGAGCCCTTCCTGTGTTCCACACCTCCCTGACTCAGCTGTTTGTAAAATCTTGATAAATTCACTCTTTAACAAAACATCCAAGCAGGGCAGCAGTGCTGGCTAAGGCTGCCCTTCCTGTAGTTCAGACTATCCCTGGAATGTTTGCCTTGGCTGCAGTTCCAGGAGATTTGGGTGAGCTGTGCTCTGGGTGACGTAGGGCAGGGGTAGCTCTGAGACTCCTGTCTGAGCTGGAGGCTGTTGGTAACAGCAGGAAGTGTTGGTATGCAGTTTGCTTTAAAAGTGTTTAAAAAAAAAAAGTTTAGAAATCACAGTAACTTCCCAGGTTTGATAAAGAGGTCTGGACTTTAGTGTAACATGAAGTAAGAGATCCCCTCTCTATTAGAGGAAGCCAAGGCACGTTTTCATGTTTGCCACAAGAGCCCTAGAGCTGGCATTGCCTCCAAGTCCAAACAGGGAAATCACAGTGACTTTAGATGCAGGAGCACAGGCACTTCCTAATTCCTGTGCTGCAGCTGCTCAGAAGGTCTTTAATCCTGAGCTGATCCAATGGAAGGAGCATTGTAACAAAACAATATTAAATCTTTTGGGAAATGATGAGAAAGGAATTTTGGGAACATGACGTTTATTTGCCAGCAAATCCCACATGCACTTCTATTTTCTTTGAAGGCTTTAGAAACATTACTGTAGCCAATCTGCCTGCCTCCCATTTTCCAGAACATATCCTGCACTTGAGACCCTGACAGAGCCTCACCAGCTGACAGCCACCCTGAGCTGTGTCATTGGAGTAGCTCGGAGCCTGGTGTCGGGGGGAAAGTGGTTTCCTGAGGGTCCCACACACATGCTACCTCTGCTGATGAGAGCCTTGCCTGGGGTGGACCCAAATGACTTCAGCAAGTGCATGGTGAGTGGACAAATACTGCCTTTTTTTGTTACCTAACTAATACTTTATATAGAAATATTTTTATGTTTCTCTAGCAGCAGGTAACTCCCGTGTCCAGAATCTATCAGCCTTTTTTTTTTTTTTTTTTTCTCCTGCACAATTTTACTCCTAAAAATTAAATATTGCAAGCTTCTTTGGCTCATTTAGCAGTGCAAAGTGGTTGTGAGAAGCATTGTACTGATTTTTGGGGCTGTTCTGAAAAACAGGATCAAATAGCTGCTTCACAGCTCCTAGCAAGTATTCCTAGTCTTGAGATCAAAAGGAAGCCCTTTATCACTAGGTTTAAATTATATTAAGTTATAAAAGTCCATTTTTTCAGGAATTCTTATTGAATGACTTAAAACATTGTAAATATTGGGGTTTTGTAGCTTTAAAGTTCAGCACAGAATAATGGCTATGCTACTTAGAAAATTGAGGCTGATTTTTACAGTTCTGCCTGTTATATATGAAATCTGAAATAGCTGTTGAAATTTTAGGATGGAAGACTTGAGCTTTGGATTTATTTATTTTCTTTAGTTTAATTTTCTTTAGATCCTATACCTTAACTGTAAAAGCTTTTTAATGTGTAGATGCAATAACACTCATTAAAGAGCTGTTTGTACCTCTCAACAGATTACATTCCAGTTCATTGCAACATTTTCTACTCTGGTGCCTTTAGTAGATTGTTCATCTGTATTGCAAGAAAGAGATGATCTTTCAGAGGTAAGAGTGCTGGGTTGGTGTAAAAGCAAAGCTGTCACTTAATTTTCAATTTAATTTCTAGCAGCATATGCAAAGATATGAATCCTGTTTGTTTCTATCAGTGGAGCTGATGCCAGTGTGAAAATAGGTTTAGCAATGGTTCTTAGTCACAGCTTGTTGTAGAGAATGTTAAATTCAGGCAATTTAATGTTTTTGTGTTAAAACTAAATGGCTCAGGGCCCTATGTGGTGTTATTGCACTTGGAGCTTTCCCTGCCTTGAGGAGGATGTTGGACTCTGCAGTTATTTTAAATAGTGCAGTAGATGTTAATTTTCTTCATTTTTCAGGGCTGTTTTCTTCCTAAAGAAACCCCTGCTCCTCTTTAAAGTCCTGCTTCCCTTCCCTGATTGAAATTTTGTTGCTTTCCTTCTAGATACTTGTTAATCTCTTCCAGTTAAGAGATAGTAATGGTATTGGGCAGTGAGTGTTGTCCCCCTTATCACCACACCTGTGTGCTCCTGGGACACTTTGTAGCTCTGAGAGCTGCAGGCTGCCCAAATTGAAAGGTGGATTTCATTGCTCCAGAGCTGCAGTGCTCAAAAATGAAGAGGAGTTTGTTCAGTGAGTATCCAGTGTAAATCTCTGCCAGGAGAGCAGGTCTGGCAGCACCCCTGGCACTCACTGACCTCCTGCTGCAAAGGAGGATCAGTGGTGAGGTTAAAGGTTGTATCCATGGAGGCAGACCTGATTTCACCAGAGAGGTTATTTGGATACACATCCAGGCCAGGAAATTGGGACAGGACAGTGTCAGGAGCATGTAATCACTGTTTCATGGAGCACTTGAGTCTGTGTGGTGGGAAATGCACTGGAGGATGTTCTCACTTGGACATTGGAAGTAGTTAAAATAGGAAATCAACTTTGTTTACTTAATACAAGCCAACCTCGTGTGTTTTCCTTTCTGCTGGAAAATTGTAGGTGGAGAGAGAATTGTGCTCTGCATCTGCTGAATTTGAGGATTTTGTGCTGCAGTTCATGGATAGGTGAGTGAAATAAGGAAAGGGGAAAGCTTGGCATGAAGAACTTAATAAAACTTCCCAGTTTCACTTACTAACCCTGCACTTACTGGGTTTATTTGTTGTAGGTGTTTTGGACTTATAGAGAGCAGCACTTTAGAACAAACCAGAGAGGAGACTGAAACAGAGAAAATGACTCATTTGGAGAGTCTGGTGGAGCTAGGTCTCTCTTCTACTTTCAGTACAATCCTTACCCAGTGTTCAAAGGATATCTTTAAGGTATGTAGAGCATGGGCTTTTCATGTCTTCTAGGAAACTTGATTTTGACAACAACTGGTGTGTTCAAATTCTTCCTTTGTGCGTGTGAACTTCCACATTTAACCAAGGAAAGGGCTGAGGGAGCAGCTTGAATTCATGTCAGTTTGGTTGATGATTTTATCTACATCCTACAGAGCTCTCCTGCAAACTGATAAACACAAGAAGAAATCATTCCAGCAGTTTATTTTATCCTTGTATCAGTTTAGGTTGTGAATTTTCATGTCTTGATAATCCTGACCCACCCAAGCCTCTGCTTTCCTTTTCTCTCCCCCTCCCTGCCACTTTTTCAGCTGGGCCAGAGGCTGTTAAAGGAGCTGTGTGGTTAATGGGATCAGAAAAATTACCTGGATTAAAATAACTCAGAGGGAGAGGGTGGAGAATCCAGATTATTTCATGGACAGCTTCTTTCCCTCTAGTTTAGGTTACCATATTTCTGTTTAAATAAATACCTACTTTGAGGTGCCAGGTTTAGTACATTTTGAACATTGTCACTTGGGTATGATTTCTGTCTGGAATCTTTTGGTAAGTGCAAATCTTAAGTTAATTCTTTGTTGTCCTTAAGTATTTAATTTGTATTTTTCCTGTTTGCCCATTTTTAAAGTATTTTATATAGTTGAGCTTGCCTTGCAAGGTATTGGAGGGAAATAATTTGCTTTAAAACTACTTAAATAGTTGCTAATTAGTTTCCCTATTTATTTGTTAACCAAGGGATGTCTTGGCTTTCTTTCACTGTGACATGTGAAATAAGTTTTCCTGTCATCAGCCTGTGACTTATTCCTGGAAAACATTTTCTGTGTAGTTTTTCAGAATCACCCTAAACTTACATTAGTCATCAAGAGTTATCCACCTCCTCTCTTCCCAAACAGAACATTTCAGGCTTTCTACAAAGCTGCTTTCTCTGTCTCTCTATTCTGATTTTTTTTTTCTCCATGTGAATTGTGGGTTTCTGGTTTAAAAGAAATCATAGTTATGTAGAGATAGTGCCTTCTGTGTAACATCAAACATTTTGGGGTACATATTTTTTATTTCTTTTAAAGCAATCTCCATTTCTTTGTGCTCATTTTTAGGTTGCCCTGGAGAAGGTTTTTAACTTTGCTGTTTCAAACATATTTGAGACAAGAGTTGCTGGTCGAATGGTTGCCGATATGTGCCGAGCTGCAGTAAAAGTGAGAGAAAATCCTCTTACCTTCACTCCCTCTTTAAGACAGAAAATAGCTAGTGCTGCTGCTTTTTCCTGTGTAGTACCTATTTTTTTCATGTAAATATAGGTGGCTCTTAATATTATGTCTTCTAAGGCTGGTTGCATGTAGCA
Source organism: Oenanthe melanoleuca (assembly GCF_029582105.1). Lineage (NCBI taxonomy): Eukaryota > Metazoa > Chordata > Aves > Passeriformes > Muscicapidae > Oenanthe > Oenanthe melanoleuca. The sequence continues at coordinate 98,515,101 of NC_079336.1, read as the reverse complement.
GTATTTCAGGAGGTTAATTCATGCTGTATTTTATCCTGCATTTATGTTAAATTTAGGTTTTATTGACTGAGAATCATGAAGTCAGGCTGAGTGTATGTTGAATTGGAGCTGGGATGCAATCTAGTCTTAGATGTTTATCAGTGTGTGTGCTGAGTTCCCTCAGGTATTTTGTTTTAAAATGGACTTTTTGTGGTGCTGTTTGCAGTGCCGCCCCGAGGAGTCCTTGAAGCTTTTTGTACCTCATTGCTGCAACGTTATAACTCACCTCACAGGCAGTAAGTTTCTAACATTTCCAGTCTTAAAAATGTGGCAGTTTGGAATGTCTCAGTCATTCCTCAGTTTCAGGGTGGTGCCTTGGCTAAAGTGACTTCCAGCTGGACATGGGTGCAGAGTGAGTTGGAGGGTTGGGAGTCAGGTTTTGGGGTGGAACATCTGGATTCTGATGCAGCTGGTTTGGGAAACTTGGCTGCAGTGTGGTGACAACAGTGCTTATCCCTTGTTCCTCTAGATGATGATGTATTACATGATGAAGAGCTAGATAAGGAGCTGCTCTGGAATCTTCAGCTTTTATCAGAGGTATTCCCAAAAATGTTCTTCCTGTACCTGTGTGTCAGTGTATCCTTCTTAATGACCCTGAAAGGAGGAAGAAATAAACTTCTATAAAGCAATGTGAATGTTGTATGAATGGCACTGGAGAGCTTCTGGTTTTTACCTAACTGTGAATGCAACGTGAGTGGCTGTTGTTTGAAGCAAACAAACAGTGTTGCATGTGGAATGAAATAAAAGCAGTAATTGAGGGGGAGTGAAAGAAGAGAGATCAATGCAGGGAGAAACATAAGAAGCTTTTGGTAAATAGAAATGTTTTAAAATTAACTCAATAAAGTACAGGAGTACTGCTAGAAAATTCAGGCTGGTGTGAAGCAGATGAGAGCTGTGGAAGCACAAGTTTGTGTACGAGTTCAGTGGAGCCTGGCCCAGCTGGGCTGAGCAGTGGCTGATGTTTGTCTCTGTGCCCCCAGATCACTCGAGTGGATGGCAAGAAGCTGCTACTGTACAGGGAGCAGTTTGGGAAGATACTGCAGCGCACCCTACACTTAACCTGTAAGCAGGGTTACATTCTGTCTTGTAACCTACTGCACCATCTTCTTCGTTCTGCTACACTTATCTACCCCACAGAGTACTGCAGTGTGCCAGGTGGCTTTGACAAGCCTCTTTCTGAATACTTTCCTATCAAGGCAAGGATTTTCATTTATTTAGGATTAGAGGATTTGACTTTTTTGTTGGTTTTTTTTTTTTTTTTTTTTTCTTTTTAAAAAAAGCAGTTGTACGCTCTATGGTTTTATTTGGAGATTTCTGGATGGTGGTAGCAGCAATGGAAAGTGGGCTTTGAAATATAGAGCAAATGACAATTAATTTAAAGTATATTGATAGCAAAAAAAATGAATGCTGACTGTTGTTTGAGTAGTTTTATAGTTTTGAGTAGTTCTATATGATTTACTAGTGGTTTGTGATGTGTGTTTTTTACCATGATTGTATGACTACAGTAAGTTAGTACACAGCAAGGAGATGTGGTGTTTTACAGGTCAGCAGAATGACAGATAATGATTCTACCATGAGCCTGAGATAAAATGAAAGCAGAAGTGGCAATATTAAAAGCTATTGAAAGTGTCAGAAGTCATATGCTGCTCTGCTGTTAAGACTTAGAGTTCAATTTGTCAATATTCCAGTTTAAAGGCAGCAATTTTCATCTGGGCTGTTTCAATATCCAGCTGCATATTGCTGGAAAGTGTTTTTACATAATTCCCAATTGGAGATAATCTCTTGTTCCTGAAAGCTGGTCCATTTTTGGAACTGGTGGGGACATCCATTTGGGCCAGTTAATTGTTCAAAAATGAACAAAAATATCCTAAATGCCAAACACCAAAAACCCCCAACAAAACAAACAAATCAACAACTCCCCCCAAAAAACCAACAATCACACAATTATCTTAAATTCCTCCTCTGAAATGGAAAAAAATCACAATGACTTTGCTGTTCTCTATGGGACTATGGAAAGTCTGAGTTGTACTTAAGAATGTGTCTGAATTTATATCCAGTCAAAGGAGTAATTAAGTTATATTTCAATGAGACCAGTGCAGTCCTTTTCCTTTTAGTTCTTTCAGATATGTGTTATTTTCTAGTTATGTGTAGACATAGATAGGATTGGGATTTCTGTTTGATTTTATGGTGGTAATGTTTTTCCTGGAATTGTCAGGATAACTACTTTATTTTACAGCAGTAGTTAGTTAACATGTGTTTGGGGGTTTTAAAATAATAAGTACTGTTTTTTTTTTAATTCAAATAGCTTGATTAATAAGAAACATCTTTATTTGCTGCAGGACTGGGGTAAACCAGGTGATCTGTGGAACTTGGACATCCAGTGGCACGTTCCTTCATCTGAGGAAATAAATTTTGCTTTTTATTTGCTGGATACATTCCTGCAGCCTGAGCTCACCAGGCTGGAGCAGTATGCACGTGGAGAGCTGGAAATGTCCAGGTAGGATGGAGAAGAATGGATCCATTCCATGCAGTCACACAGGCAGTACAAAAACTGAGAGGAAAATACTCTAATGTTGCACTTCAATGTTATTTTAAGATTTCCAAAGCTCCTCCTTCAGATGAGATAGCATCAGGATTTCCTTAAAGTAACACAGGAAAGAAGTTGTTCACATTTTGCATTTTAATTTATCTTCAGACTGTGAAATATTCACTCCTTAAGTGTTGCCTCATCCTCTCCATGGAGGGAAGGAATTGTCTTGGCCTTGGGGTGAGGAGTTGTTTCATAGGTGTTATCTGAGATTTAGATAAAATTCTTCAGAGCAATTTTCACATTATCTTGCCTGCACAGTTTTAAAGTATAAAATCTCTCAGATTTCCAGAAAATGAAGTTAAATATTGGGGTTTGTAAACATATTAGGTTGTCTGAAATAAAACCCAGCTTTATTTCTGCAGTGCTTCCTCCTGCATTTAGAACTGATGCAACTAAAGAAAAAACTTCCATAAAACTTCACAAAAAAAGATGTGGTTTGTCATTTGTGTATTTCCAAGCAATTAACAGCTAAGTAACCAGGTTTTCCTCCTTGTTTAAGAGATGATGTGCAGCAGTGTCTTGCCATTGTGCACAACTGCCTGATTGGCTCTGGGAACATTCTGCCTCCTCTCAAAGGAGAAAGGGTGGCTCATCTGTAAGTAACATTTCCTTTGTGTCCCAAACCTTCTCAGTGATTATGTTCCTTCATGCTGGGTTTCAGTGCTTCCTTGCTGCTGGAATTTGCTTTTAGGGAGCACTCATGGCAAACACCAAGATAGAGAAAATCCACTTGACAGGAAAGGACTTGAACTCTCCTGTCCTTCCCTAAACAGGGAGCTCTGTGGGTTTCAATGTGTGTTCAGAGACCAAATTCCTGCCTGTATAATAGAGCTGATGAGCTTCTGTTAACTGGGAGATCAGAATTCTGGCTTCAAGCTGTCCTTATGGACACCTGCCTCTGACAAAGTCTGACCCAAAGGGATGGTTAATTTATAAATGTGAGAACTAAGACATACTGTTACTGAATTCAGAAGTCTTTGTGCTACTGGCATGAAATTTAACTTGTTCAAATGAATTAAACACCAGGGAAATGCACACACTTCATTTTCTCTGTGATTTTTAGTAATACTTAGTCTGTTGTCATGCAGGGTCCCAAGTCTGGTGTCTTTGGAAGAGACAAAGCTGTACACTGGTGTTGAATATGGTGAGTAGATCCCTGTCTGTTCAGGTAGGGTCTGTGTGTTATTTTCTTTTTTTTTTTTTTTTTTTTTTACTTTATTTTATTTTTGTAAAAAAAAAAAGTTCTTTTGGAGACCATAATTTTGATTCTTCTCTTCTTAGAAATGGGTTTTTATGACCAAGAGTAGAGTTCTGTGCACACACAGTTTTATTTTCAGCAGTGATACACAAGATCTGCTGCAGCAGTTTGGCTGGGGATGGGAGCTCTGTGTGCTCCTCAGTTCCCATGTGCTAAATGAACTGCCTGAATTAGAAATAAAACCAACTGTCAAGGCACATAGAAAAGGTTGTGTACCTATAAAACCCAAGCAGCTGAGGTGATACTGATGACAGCCATGTCCTTAGATACAACAAATGGCTATTTTTATAATAGTTCATGCTGCCAGTACTGAATAGTCTGCTCTGGCTTTCCACAATAAATTTCTTTTTATGCTGTTGTATGATTATCACAACATGTTTTGTTTTCTTTTAGATTTATCCAGGGAGAATTACAGAGAAACAATTGCAAGGGTCACAAGGAAATTGCTGCGTAAGTTTGATCACTCCTGTAACTAAAACCACCTGTGTCATACTTCAGGGTGGTTTTGTGCATGAGGAAATTGTACTGTTTACTTTGCCTATAACTCTGAAAGTTAAGCTTTGCAGAAACAAAATTCTTGCTCGTTTTTAAAGCTCTTTTCCCATCTGATTATACATTTAATTTCTCTCAATTGCAGGTTACATTCTTGATAATTCAGAAGATGACACCAAGTCTTTGTTTCTAATAATAAAGGTATGCATTACATTTGTAGAACTTAAAGCAAGTTGACTTGTTTTGCAGAACAATCACTCTCACCCTCTCTTTCTTTCCACAGATTATCAGTGATGTTTTGCAATTCCAAGGGTCTCACAAGCATGAGTTTGATTCACGGTGGAAAAGCTTCAATCTAGTGAAAAAATCAATGGAGAACAGGGTCAGTGACTTGGCTTTGTGCAGCTTTGGTTCCTGAATTGCAGATCTGATCTGAAATCTAAACCACAAGATGCCTTTTTTTACAGCTTCAAGGGAAGAAACAACACATCAGAGCCTTGCTGATCGACAGGGTTATGCTGCAGCATGAGGTAATTCTTCCCCTTCAATCCTCACTAATTTGCTTGAAAAGCTGCTTTGCATAGTTAGCTAAATGTCATCATAACAAATATTCCTGCACTGGTGTCTTTGTATGTGTGAAATGTAAAAACAATCTGTCCTTTCTTTGTGCTCCCCATGAATTCAGCTGAGAACTCTGACAATGGAAGGCTGTGAATACAAAACTTCCCACCAGGAGATGATCAGGGATCTTCTGTGTTTGTCCACGAGCTCTTATGGGCAGGTGAGGAGAGATTTATGGGGCATTTTGGTTTTTTAAACAAAATATTTTTAAACTGGGATTTATGGAGTGTTTTACTGGTCTCTTTAAATAATTCTTCATCCTAAGTCTGTTGTTCTGGCTGTTTGCTTTTCAAATAATCTTAAAAACACCTCATAAAGAGTCTTCTATAACTTTGTAGCTGTTCTCATGTAAATGCCAGAAACAATAAGTAGATTTTTTTAAACAGGGTGGAGTGTTTACAACCTTCCACAAATAATTTTATTTCTGTGCACAAACACACGATAAAAACTTCATGCAGAAATAACTGAAGTGGATGAGGATGTTATTTTTATCTGGTAAATTTTTTGTTTCAGGTCAGAAGTAAAGCTCAGCAAGCATTCTTCACAGCTCTGGGAACCTACAATTTCTGTTGCAGAGACATCATTCCCTTAGTTCTGGAATTCCTGCGGCCTGACCGACAAGATGTCACTCAGAAGCAATTTAAAGTACTGCCTCATTAATTTGGCTTTGTGGCTGTCTCCTGAAAGTGTTTTTATGAGAATGTCTAATGGGCAAAGTGGGATTTGCTTGTTTACCAGCATGACTGATATTTTCATGGCTAATAGGCATGACTGGTGGAAGGAATTATTTGCATTAGATCTATTTTCAAGAGAAATACCGTGTTTAAATATGTTCCCTGTGTGCTCAGGTATTAGCAAAATGTGAGTTAGCACCTATTTTTAAGTTATGGAATGGAAATTGAGAAGCTGTAGTCAAGGTGAAGCAGTTGTGAATCATCTCCTCTAACATAATTGAGAAATCAGGCAGCCAATCTGTGGATAAATTAATTGGCAGGGCTTCCAATCTCATTAAATGAAGAGTGCAAAATCTTCAGTAATTTGACAGTGAGGCTGAATGTTTATGGACATTTTTGTAATTTGGTAGCTGCAGTGAGTTTTTATTCTGTGTGGGTGCATGTGCATGTTGGTATCACAGATGAGCTGAGCTTTAACCTTCCCAAACTGCTCCTTCCATCCCACAGGGTGCCTTATATTGTCTCCTTGGGAATCACAGCGGGGTGTGCTTGGCCAATCTGCACGACTGGGACTGCATAGCACAGACCTGGCCAGCAATTGTCTCTTCTGGGCTTAGCAAAGCCATGTCCTTGGAAAAACCATCCATAGTCAGACTCTTTGATGACCTAGCAGAGAAAATCCATCGGCAGTATGAAACCATTGGGCTGGATTTTGCAGTGAGTGACCAATCCCTTGGTGTTCAGGCTTGTCTGTGTGGGCAAGGAAATCCTGTGCTCTGCTGGTTCCAAAGCAGAAGTGTTAAAACTTGAAAGTTCAAGTCCCAGATCTTTGCACTGTCCATCAACAGGTTCCAGAGAAATGCATGGAGGTGGCTGTGCTGCTGCAGAAGTCAGGAGAGCCAGGTTCAGAGTTCCCAGCTCTGGGGTCAGAGGAAATCCAGTTGGGAATTGAGCGACAGAAGGAGAAGAATGCTGAGGCTCTGAGGTGAGTTCAGCTTCCTTGAGCTGCACGTGAAATATCATCAGCCAAAGTGGCTGAACTGAAAAACCTGAATGTCCAAGGATTGTTGGGCTGCATCTTCTCTCTACACTTCTATTTCCTCTTTGCCTCTTCCTTTTCACCTTCACACGCCCTTTGTTGAGGAACTTCTCTGTTTTTTAATGCATCTCTCAGTACCATGGGGTTAATAACTCCCTTTCTTTCTCTCAGGAACTATGAAAATTTGGTCAACATGCTGCTGGACTGTGTGGAACAGAGAAATCTGTAAGTCTCCTTTTTTTGTGTATGAAAGCTTTTTTTAGGGTGGATTTGAGATAGTTGCATGGATCAATATCCAGGAAGATAGTTACCATGGTCTTGGATTTACTTGCACTGGGAGCTTGATTTGTTAATATAAGGCATCATCATATCTTGGATTTAAGCTTTTTCCTTTATTAGTCTGGCCTTGAGGTTTTTAATATTTTTTAAATTAAAAAAGCTCTGATTCTGTCTGTAACACTGACATCAGAATAGATTCTAATTGTTCCCATAATATTTGTGTTAAAAAATATTTTTGAGAACCTATACCTACAGGTATTTTACACCATGTATTTTATATTTTTCACCTGTGTGTCCCCAGAACACTGAAGGTTTCCCAAAATGAGTTAAGCTCATTGATTACAGCAGTGCCATTAATTTATGTATTTACATAATTTTAATATATTTAATAATTTCTGAGTAAAACCAGTGCATCAACTTTGGTATTTACACTCTGTTTTGAATATTTGGGGTTTTTCCAGGCCCTGGAAGTTCGAGCACATCAGCATTGGCTTCCTGTCCCTGCTGCTGAGGGATGACAGGATCCTGCCTGCCCGTGCCATAAAGTTCTTTGTGCAGTGTCTCAACCACGATGCAATTGTGGTTCGGAAGGTGAGCCCAGGAGAAGGATTTCCTCTGGCTCTGCAGCTCCTGGGGCTTTACATCAGCTGCTGCTGGGCTTTTGCTGGGACAAAGAACAAAACCAGAGGTGGAACTCCCTCCTCCCCCTTCCAGGCACGCTCGTGTACAAAACTGCCAGCCCAAGAAATGGCAATCTTGAGTGCCATGTGTAAATCTGTAAACTGTGAACATGTGGGATGGGCTGAGTCCTGATTTATTGCAGAGCTCTTTTGCAGAAATTCTTCTGCAGATGGTTGCTTTTCCCACCTGCAGTTTGTTATTTGAAGGGAGCCATCAATGTGTTTCTCTTGTTCTGTTGCTGCCTCAGTGAGGCTCAAAACAAACCTTCTTTTCCCCCCAAGAAGTTATTAAAACAATATTAAATTCAATTGAAAACAAAATTATTAGTGAGGGTTTTCTGGCCTATAAAGTAATTAATGTCCTGCATCCCCTGAAATAAGCAGGATTATTTCCTTATGGGTTCACTCAAGTTTTTAGAGATGATGATCCTTCTGAGGGAAATGTATGGAATGAATACATTAATGCCCATTTTTTACTTTTCTTTAGGTGGCCATCTCAGCTGTGGCTGGGATTCTTAAGCAACTGAAGAGAGCACACAAGAAAGTGCCCATCTGCCCATATGAAATAAGTAGGTTTTATTTAAAATAAGACATTTCTTACATTTATCCTAAAATGTTAAAAAAAATCTGATTAAATTAAATGTAGAATCATGAGCCTTTCTTTCCTCTCTTGTTGTTAATGTTCTAAGCAAATAGGTAAATATGATATAGAAGTAATATAATTGGTAATTTTTCAGTTTGGGATTTTTTTTTTTTTTTTGCTTTTGGGGCTTATTTCCTCTCTGAAAATCTTGTCATTTGTGAGAACAATTTGTATGCCTTTTTAATTTTTATATATTTTTATCACTTTTCTCCATGCTAATTTTGATTTTCCTCTTGGATCAGGTGGGAGCACGAAGCCTTCGAGCATCCAGGCTGGTGACAGAGCTGACAACCAGTGGCTGCACTACAACAGCCAGAGCCTACCAAAGACCAAGGAAGCCTGGGAATCCTGCTGTTTTGTGGAGAAAACACACTGGGGATATTACACCTGGCCCCAGTGAGTAGCAATAGCTGAGGGGGAGTTGGGAGAGTCAGCAGGAAAAATTCGATGGGAAATAAAATCCTTTTATTGTGGATTTTAATTTTTCTTATATATGTGTATTTAATTTGATTGAACCACAAAAAATGTGATTTTTTTTTTTTTGTCCTTTGTGCTCCTTGCTTATTTTACCATTTCTGTGTGGTTTTGTGTTGGTTGGGTTGGGGCTTTTTGTTTATTACATCTTTTCCATTAATTTCTCTCTATATGGATATAGACACAAATTCCACTGTGGCTGTTTAACTGCTGCTGTTAAAATAAAATACTCATGTTGGAAGTTAGATCTATGTAGAGTATTCTCTCCCTAATAATTCTGGATTGCTTGTGTAGCAAAACCTTTAATAACAAACTTCATTCTGCTGTAAATTTTCTTCTTAACTTTCAATCTTTTGGAGTTGAGGATAAGTTCTAATTAATATTGAGAACATAGAAAATGACGCCATAGAAAGCAACAACGTGTGCTAGTGGATTTTTATTTATTTTTTAACTTCTTATTACTTATTTTTTGTTTTTAATATTCAGAACTATGACAGTTTATGCTCCAGTTGAGCAGCAACCAAAGCTTGGGCGAAGGAGAGATGAGCTGACAGAGGTAAGAGTTGCAAGTTTGTGGGGTTTTTTTAATAGTACTTCCTCTTTCTTAGTATTGTCCACAGATTACTGTGGAGATCCCCACAAAATGCTTTAAATTGTGTTTTTCTAGTTCTTACTGTGTCAGCATATCAGGAGTTATTTTTTTAATGTATTGCTGCTTTTCTGTCAGGGATCATGGAATAATTATATTAAGGAGCACTTTCTTGTTCCCTTTAAAGTCATGATCAGAATTGAGCACAAAGTTATTAATGACAATGGGAAGGGGTTGTGATAATTCCCTATAAAATGAAGGGGGAAATGAATAACCAAGGGATTTCTTTCCTTGAGAATGCAAATGAAACATGGGACTTGTGAAGGTTGGGATCTCACTGTGACAAGCAAACACCTCAAAGCTAATCCTTTATTTTTTCTTTTTTTTCTTCTGTTACAGGCAGAACAAATTATATATGATCACTTTTCTGATCCCAAGTTTGTTGAGCAGTTAATAAAATTTTTGTCTTTAGAAGACAGAAAAGGAAAGGACAAATTTAATCCTCGCAGATTTTGCCTCTTCAAGGTAAGGAGAGTTCAGTCACTCAGTTGCTCTCATTTTGTAGGCAATTCCCAGGGCATGGAAAAGCCACAGACTGCTGGGCTCATACTGTTACAGAACGTTGATTTTTAAAGCTGCTCTGGGTAATTCTATTAATCCTCTCTTCTGATTAACTACTTAGGGAAACATATTTAGAGTGTTGTAATAGTCTGAAGGACACTGGTGTATAATGCTCTGAAAAAAAGCCAAGTAATTTCACTTTCTGCACATTCAGACTCCAGTGTTTCACAATTTTATGGTGTTCTTGGGAAGACAGTGGTTTAGATAGTTGCTGAAGACCCTTTCCCCTCTTGTTTTCCAGGGCCTTTTCAGAAACTTTGATGATGCCTTTTTGCCAGTTCTTCAGCCCCACTTGGAGCAGCTGGTTGCAGACTCCCACGAAAGCACCCAGAGGTGTCTGGCTGAAATCATAGCTGGTCTCATAAGAGGTTCTAAACACTGGACCTTTGAGAAGGTGCTGGAGCAGTATTTTTGAGTCATTCTTGGAAGTTAGAATAATTCTGAATTATTAACCCAATTAAAAGAATAGCAATAAGTGCTTTTGTCCACCTTGGACTGCTAAATACTGGTTTAATTCGGACCTAGCTGTCTTTGCCAAAAGACAATCCTTTTACCTTTTGGAGAATCAGTACAAAAATAAACAAGTCATTTTAATATTTGGGCTGGGTTTGAGATCCTTAAATAGCAAAATCTTGTCTCTTGTGGTTTTTCTGTGCAGGTGGAAAAACTTTGGAAGCTTCTGTGTCCATTGCTTCGAACAGCTTTGTCCAACATCACAGTGGAAACATACAATGACTGGGGCACCTGCATTGCCACCTCCTGTGTGAGTATCCCATTTTTTGTCTCCTAAAGCTGCATCCACTGTGGATTGAATTCCTGCAGGGAGCTGTGGTGCTGGGTAGCAGGGTCAGTGACAGGTCATAAATATCTTGAGTCAGTAATTCTTTCACATCACTCAGCAGAACTCAGTGTAGTTTGGCAGCCAGAACCTTCATTAGCAAAATTCAGGCATGATTATGCAGATATCTCAAAAATGAAGCTAAAATTCCTTCAATTCTGATTGTATTTACCAATGCATTAAAACTGTGCATAGCTTTATTGGGTTTTTCTTCTCTTGAGGTTCATTATGAAAAGATTCTGAATGTTGCCCTTATTTAATAAATAAACCCAAGGGATGCAAAAAAATGTCTGTCAAAACTTTCCTTGTTTATACCTTATTTTATACATTATTTACATTTTAAAACCCCCCTCATTTACTTACATTTCTGCTCCCTGTTCTTTTCCAGGAGAGCAGAGATCCTAGGAAACTGCACTGGTTGTTTGAATTGCTGTTGGAGTCTCCACTGAGTGGTGAAGGAGGATCATTTGTAGATGCCTGGTAAAATGAATTTGAACTATTTATTGTGGTTGAATGGAGTAGGAAGTCCAGCCTGGATAAGCTGCATTGAGAGGATGCTGTGCCAGCTGCCCTGTAGGGGATGGGAGCAGAGAACAAAGGCAGTGCTTTCAATTTGTTTTCCCCACACAATGGCAGGTTCTTCATGATCATTTTTAAAATCCAACTCAGTTGGGGAAGGTTTGGGGCTGGCAGAGCAGCAGTACTGTTGTTTCACTGGGCAGTTTTTGCCCCTCTTTGCTCATTGAAGGGCACTCTGATGCACTGGCACACTTGTGCACATTCCCAAACACGGTCTGGAGGGGACTGGGGAAGGAGGAGTGTTCTGTATGATTAAAAATGAGCTGTTGTGATTCCCAGCCGGCTTTATGTGCTGCAAGGGGGCCTTGCCCAGCAGGAGTGGAGAGTGCCAGAGCTGCTGCACAGGCTGCTCAAGTACCTGGAGCCCAAACTCACCCAGGTCTACAAGAACGTCCGAGAGAGAATAGGAAGGTCAGTGTTGTCTGCTGCAGTTCTTGTTGGGTTTTAATTCATTTCCTTTGGCTAGTTAGGGAGCTAAATAATGAGCCTGAAAAGCAGGAATGCTTGTAACAAAAATCAGGTGAATAATTAAGAGACTTGCTTCAGAAATTCCAGATGACTTCTCTGTATTTGTCTTTTTGTAGAATGTTCATTTTTTAATTTGTCTATTCACAGAATGTTTTGGATTGGGAGGGACCTTAAAGCTCATCCAGTCCCACCCCTTGCCATGGGCAGGGACACCTTCAACTATCCCAGGCTTCTCCCATCTCCATCCAGCCTGGCCTTGGGCACTCCCAGGGATCCTGGGGCAGCCAGAGCTTCTCTGGGCAATCTGTGCCAGGGCCTCACCAATTTCTTGTCTATATTTATGTCTGACATCTCTAAAGCTCTTAGAAGAGACATTTGGTTTTAAATAGCTTTGAATTGAAGATGAGAGGAAATTTTCTCTAAGTATTAACCCTCAGAGGTCAGCCAATTGATCTTGGATCATTGGAGTTCACAGGTCACTGTTCTCTGGACAAGAGTCGTGCTCACTGTGTGTTCCTGCTGGCTTTGTCTGTTTTTTCAGTGTGCTGACCTACATATTCATGATAGATGTTTCCTTGCCAAACACTGCTGCAACTAAATCTCCTCGTGTCCATGAATTTACTACCCGGATACTTGAAAACCTCAAACCCCTCATGGAAGCAGATGAAGAAATCCAGAATCACGTTATGGAAGAGAACGGAGTCGGCGAACAAGACGAGCGAACTCAGGGCATTAAACTCTTGAAAACAAGTGAGTTCAGGAGCTCAAGGAATGGGGAGTATTTTAGCACATGGTGATGGAGGACTGCTGATTGTGGAGCAGAATTGTTCATATTTCTCTTGTTGATCAGTGGCTGTTTCTCTTTATTCAAACAGTTCTGAAGTGGTTGATGGCGAGTGCAGGACGATCTTTCTCTACAGCTGTCACGGAGCAACTCCAGCTGCTGCCTTTGTTTTTCAAGGTAGATCTTCTCATTTCCCCTTCATTGGGTTAAAAAAATGATTGTATAAATAAACTGAAATGATTTGATTTATATCTATTTATAGTATTCCAAGGCCAGGTTACATGAGGCATTGAACAGCCCAGGTGTCCCATGGATCACCTTTCAGGTCCCTTCCAACCCAGACCATTCCATGATTCTCTCAGGAACCTTGAGTTAATTTTCTTTTGTTTCCTGACTACACAATTCTTTCTAAGCAGCTCCTGTTGTTCCTCTGCTGCATGTATTCTTTGAATCTGTGTCATGCAGTCTTACCTCTCTGAAATAATCCATCTTCATGTGCCCAAAGTGCACGAACATCAATAAATTATCCAACAGTAATCTATGTGACCATAAAATAAAGCTTTATTGAAGTGAAAGTGACCCAGGTAAAGCTTTGTCTGTTTTGGACCTGGATCTATAATATGAAATTAATTGGGTTTGATACCACATAGTGGCTGTGGGGATCCAAAATCTCACCAGGATATCTTGATTATTTACTGAGAATATTTAAAGTCATATTGATTGTTTTTCTAATCTTTCAGCATTATATTGAATATATTTTTCCTAGACAGCTGTCCTTTCCTGAGATGACTCTTGTTTTGAGGATTTGGCTGTCACCAGTGCCTATTTACTAACAGGTTTTTGTTCCCTCCCTGCTCTTATTTAGATTGCACCCGTGGAGAACGACAACAGCTATGATGAGCTCAAAAGAGATGCTAAGATGTGTTTGTCCTTGATGTCTCAGGGTTTGCTGTATCCTCAGCAAGTGCCTTTGGTACTTCAGGTGCTAAAACAAGTGAGTGTGGTCTAAACTGCTTAAAACTCGTGCATCTTCTGCTTTTTATTCAAGTGTATACAATATTCATGATTGAAAGCAAATCAAATTCTGATTTAGATCTGAAAAACTTTAAATAAAGTGTTTTAAAACACTTAGTAAGTGTATCTTGTTTAACATTTAGCCACTTCCTTTTGACAACAAATTGAACAATATTTTGATATATTAACATTTGGTTTAGTAGTGGATCACTTTAAGTCTCCTCACGAGCATAACAATTCAAAATCCAGTTTCAGAATGAGTCTTCAGCTAAAGAACTGCCTTTGCATCTGATTTTTGTTTTAGGGTTTAACAAGTAAAGCCTGTGAAAATTATTACCTAAATAATAACTGCCTCCTTTAAGTGTATGAAACAAAATTACTTGAATAAAGGAAGTTCTTCACAACTGCCCCCAGAACTTTTTTCTTAACTATTGTTCACTTTCCATCTTTCTTTGACATTTTTGCCTTCTCACCCTGATTTATTGCCTGCAGACAGCAAGAAGCAATTCTTGGCATGCTCGCTACACCATCTTAACCTACCTCCAGACCATGGTGTTCTACAATCTCTTCATCTTCCTCAACAACAGTGAGGCAGTCAGTGACATCAGGTGGCTGGTGATAAAACTCCTGGAAGATGAACAGCTTGAGGCAAGTTCTCCCCTTTCTGCACTGCTTTCACACCACTCTTTCTTGCCTTTGTCAGGTTTTTATGGAAAAGCTGACGTGTAAATTAATTCAGGAGGTATTTCTTGCTCAGCATTCTTTCTGCTTGGGAAATGAGCTTTATAGGGTTTGTTTTTTTCATATTCATTCCAGGAAAATAGTTGATAATAGAATACTTCATTAGGGATTTTTTAAAAGTTCCACTGCATCTGCTTTTTCACAGAGTGGTCATTGTTTGGAGCTTGGTTTCAGTGCATGAAATAGGGATATTATAAATTCCACTATAAGTGTGTGTTAGTAGAAAATTCAACGTCCAAGGTTGGATCCCTTCCTGTGTAAAAAGTGTGTAAAACCACTATTTATTACTCTGTAGGTCTGCCTCACATCTAACCATATCATATCAATGACAAAAATACAGAGTATTTACATCAAGAACTACCTAGAACTGAGGGGCTTGCATTAAGTGATGTGAATTTAAGGCATGTTTAAGCAAAGTGAAGAATCTTGAGTGTTAACCTCCTGCCTGGCCAATCTACCCTGCACCATCATTCTCCCTGATGTTTGTGCAGTTGGCAAATATCAATGAAATCCTAATTTTGGATGCTTTTTCCCTTCTAGAAGAAAGATTCTGCATCACCTTGCAATCCTACAGAAGCTGTTTGTCAGAACACTTGCCTCTCAATCTCACACCATTTTGAAAAATACCTTTTATTCACTTGAATGCAATTTATCCAGTTACTTTAAATGTACCAAATTATCCCTCTGCACCTCAGAGGTGCAAATCCAAAAAGCCTACCTGTGTTCAGAACCACTCTGGATCATGCTGTTGCCATGGAAGCTTTCACTTTTCTCTGAAAAGTAATCTTGTTCTTTCTTGGTAATAACTGACAAGATGCAGTATCCTGCTGAGTAATTCCTGTGTAGTTTTTGGATGCTGGATTTTTAAGATGAGAATCATTAGCTTTGACTAGGATTTGGTGTCTTTGCTCTATAGAACTGAAGTTTTGGTTTTTGGATTTTAAGGTACTTTTATTTTTTGCTTGTTTTGATACAAAAGGCTGATGGTGATTGTTTTAATATGCACAGCAGTCATGTTTTGATAAGCATTTTTCATCTTGCAGTGCAGTTTTACAGGAATGAGAGTATTTTTCTCTCTGTGTAAGTAGCCCCTTGCAGCTTCTGCAGTTGGGTTTGGCTGGTGCTGTTGAGTGGTTTTGTTCTGATATTGTTGCACTTCTATAGACTGTGATCAGTCCCTTCTGACCCAAAAAAACAGCTGCATAGGTGATGGGGAGATTCCTCTAGTTTTATATTCTTTATTTCATGGTGAGTGTAATCATTTATAAATAATTTAGTGCCAGAGGTGGTGAGTGATCAGCTGCTCCATAAGTGATTTTAAAGGTTTTGCTTCCAGTTGTTCTCACAGCAAAGTGTTCCTTCTAGCTGGGTGATTAATTTAGAAATTAAAGTGGTTGTAATCCAGGGAGCAGGGATGTAGATGAGCCCAGCTCTCCTGGGAGCTCGCTCACTTCCCAGCCGAGCTGCTTTGTGTCTGCCTCTTGTATTAGCACACCATGTCTCATTTAAGAGCTCAGCTCTTCAGGGACCCACAGGCTGCTGCTAAACAGCACTGCCAGCCTCTCACCTCATCCCTCCTCCTTCACTATCAGCAAAGTGGATCATGTTAGAGCAGTACCTTGTAGAAATTTAAATGGAATGGGCCAGAGTCTCAAGAGCTTATTTGAACTTCCTCTGTTTAATTATTGCAGCTCTTGCAGCTGTACTTATGGCTTTGTGAGGCTCAGAACACCGTGTTCAAGGATGTGATTTATTATTATAATCTGCTGCATTGCATTCAGAGCATTGGGAGGTGCTTGTGCTCCACAGAGACAAATGTTCTGTTTGCAGTTACCTGTGACAGAATGTACCTATCAAAAAATCTGGTGGCAGCATCTCAACCAGTTGATTTGGTTTGTGAGTTTGTAAATGTTGAGAGGCTTTGGTCAGAATGTGATTATGGAAAGTGGGAGTGAGTTTTGGATGGACTCCCAATTTGAATACAGTTTTACACATCTATAACTTCTTTGACTTTGGGAGATTTGAGGAGATGAGAGAAATTAGTAATACTGATGGGTTAGTCACTTGTTTTTAAAAGCAAGGATGAGCTGTCTCTACTTGGAATTCACTAACAAGGTGCTGTGGCTGGTTTAAAAGGAATGGAAAAGGAGATCTGTATTTTGAATGGCTTGGCAATTAGATGAAAGCTATGTTTAGTCTTGTCCTTGGGGTTTCTGTGTTACCCTTAGGAAGAATATTTTACCAGCCTGGATTTCTGGTTTTATTCATCTGATACTTGAGACAAGGATGTCTGTCATGCTGGAGTATTACAGAACTGAGTTGTTGATCATAAAGTTCATTTTGTTGCTTGTTAATCCAGCATCTGTTGTGTCTTTCAAAGAATTCTTGTGCTATGGGTAGAACAGAATCAGCTGAGTCTCTGGAACATTCCTCCTGCCTTTTCTTGGAAAAGCCCTTCTGCTTCTGTCAAGGGAAAAAGTAAATGCTTTTGAATAAAGCCCACTTTAAAACTGATGTCAGTACAGAGCCTGTTAGGAATTTTGTGAAGCAGGTTGATTATCTGGTCTAGGTCAACATTTGTTTTTAAACTTTCTATTGACAATGGAGTTACATCACATTCTTTGCTTGAGTAACAGGTCACTGTATGGCAAATTCTCTGACAGTAGTTCTGTACTACAGCAGAGCACATTTATTAATTTTAAAGAGCCATCTAATAAACTACTAATAACAGATAATACTTGAAAGGCTTTTGCTGAGCAAGGTTTGCTCACTTGGCTGTTTGGGTGTGCTTCAGAGGGCAGTAATGGCATAACTGAAGGTTTGCTGTGTGCCAGGTGAGGGAGATGGCTGCCACCACGCTCAGCGGGCTCCTGCAGTGCAACTTCCTCGCCATGGACGGGCCCATGCAGACTCACTTCGAGCAGCTCTGCAAGATGAGGCTCCCCAAGAAAAGGAAGAGGGACCTGGCCTCAGTGGGAGACACAATTCCTTCAGGGGGTAAGGAAGCAGCTCGGGAAGGAAATCAGTGCTCTGGGTAACACAGACTGCCATAGCATTTGATTTGCAACATGAATGGTAAGAATACACAGCAAAGGCAGAGCTCTTTATTATGTATCCCTATGTTAAATTGATTTCTTACTCTTTTAGAGTTAACATTAATGAGGTTTTCCCAGTTTCCAGTTCACAGAGATAATATTCCATTCACAGATGATGAGGGATAGCAAGTTCCTTGGCTGTCACATAGTTTCACTCCTTGCCCACCTCACCTTCTATTTCTTAGCAGTTGGGGTTTTTTTTTCTAAAAAAAAAAAAAAAAAACAAAACCAGCAACCAACCAACCAAAAAATAAACCAGAACAAAAACCCCCTTGGTTCACCCTGATTTGCAACTTTGGCTTCTGCCTGGGCATTTAATGCATCTGAGTCACAGTCATTTGACCCAGAAGTTTGGCTTTCCATATTGCCCAGTAGTTTTGAGATTTGAGTAAACACTCTGAATGCAGAAAGAGGAAACATAGAGATGTTATTCATGAGTCTCTTTGAGAGAGGGAAGCTCATTTGAAATGTTTATGAAGTGCCCAGCAGTTGCAGGTTGATCCCTATTGGATGAAGGTGTAAAAAATTAAAGATACGAGAACGAATCTGGGATTCTGAGTAAGGAAGCAGAACCAATCTGGAGCTCCATAAGCTGGTGTCTGCAGAACTCTCTGGATTTCTCTGGAGGTCTCTGCAGTGCAGTCACAGGGTTTGTTGCTGGTTTGCTCTGACTGGTGGGGGTTGATGCCCTGCTTTTTCAGACCTGGTGAAGCGCCACGCCGGCGTCCTGGGGCTCAGCGCCTGCATCCTGTCCAGCCCCTACGACGTGCCCACCTGGATGCCACAGCTCCTCATGGACCTCAGTGCCCACCTCAATGATCCCCAGCCCATTGAGGTAAAAATACACTTCTCTATTCTACAGAACACAGCTGAGCACCTGTGACTCATTCTGAGTTCTCTCTTCCTAGAAAAGCTTAGGAACCTATTAAGAAATTTAATTTCTGCTGCTTTTAACTAAATTACTCCAAGTAGTTTTAAAGCATGACCTGGTTTTAAGTATTTTTTGTGGTAGATCTGTCCTTGCTTTCAAATGGAAATCTGCAAGAACTGTATTTATAAAAAGGAAGTGGGTTTTTTCTCTTAAAAGTGTTCCTCTTGTGCATGCCATTCTAGGAAACATCAACCTAGAACCAAAACATCAGTCTAGGATTTTAAGAAGTTTTTAAAGAAATCATTGCCTTTAACTCTGATTGTTTTGTCCTGTTTGTTGGATTCTGTTGACTGTGACTCTTTTAGCCAGAGGAGTGAGATGAAGAATTGCTTTCATGTTTTCAGACCAAAACCACCCTTTTGAAACAGCCAAGGAAAAGGCAGCAGGGGAAAAGCACTTGGCTTTTATTTTATAAGAATCTCTAAATGTTTCCCAGCTCAAAACTGTAGGTCCAGGAATCCTTTTTATAAGAATGTTGGAGTCACGACCCTGGTCCAAAGAGCTGTGAAAATTAAAATCCCAGGCTGAATCCCCCAGGGTCTCTGGGGGTCTCTGGCTCTGCTCCAGCCCTAGGTGGTGGTGCTGAGCAGTTTGTCTGTGGTACCCAGTACTGGTTTTGGTGTGGAGCTGGGCTCCCTGGCTGACAGAGCTCCATCCCTGTTGTGCTGGCAGATGACTGTGAAGAAAACGCTGTCCAATTTCCGGAGGACCCACCACGACAACTGGCAGGAGCACAAGCAGCAGTTCACAGATGACCAGCTCCTGGTGCTCACTGACCTCCTGGTTTCACCCTGCTATTATGCATAGGTGGGTCAGCTGGTGGGTTTTGCCATAGGTTTCACTCTTAGGAGTCCTTAACCACAGGGAGAATGCTGCAGCCCAATTTCTGGCCCTTGGCTCCTCCAATGGTTTTGGTCAGATTTATTTGGGTTAAATATTTTAAGTGTTGCCCATCTTTCTGTGCATCCCTGTGCTTTGTTAAGACACACTTCTCTTCTTGAATATTGATGTTCCTTTTCTCCATTTTCTGCCAGTTGGCTGCCTTTTAAATGCTTGGCAGTGTCCCTAAAGTGCTGCTTTGTACTTCTGATGCCTCTGAGGACTTTACTCCACCCAGTCCAGTCTATCACCTACAGCTCAGGATGGGGAATGGCTGCTCCCACTCGCTTTCCTCTTCCACACTCTGGCTTTGCTGCCAGGGCTCTTCACACAGGCATGTCCCCAAAGAGTGAATCCATTCCTGGGGTTTCTCTTTGTTGCACTACAAGATTCCCATCTCTATTGTATTGTGATGTTTTGTGACAGCATTCCAAGAGAAGCTTTATTTTAACAAGAGCATGAGGCAATACTTGTATTTTGAACTCTGTCTTCTTTCCTTTCAGGTTTCTCCTGGGGAAAATGAGGATGTAGGAATTTTTCTGCAAAATAAAGGAAACTCAAAAGAAATTGATCATGTAGAGAACTTTGTGCTGGAAATCCTGATGCCTAATCAAAACCACTTTTAAATCCAAACATAGAGACGTGGTTCTCTTCAAAAGGAATTTCTTCTCCCCAAGGAGCAGCCAGGGGAGCCTGAGGCACTGCACCTGCAGGGCCTGATTGTGAGTCCATGGCACGACCCTTCTCCTTGGCCTGCATCACACATCAGTCTTGTTTCTGCTTCCTTGCACACAGTGACCTGCAGTGCACATCCCTCACCCTCCTCCTGTGCCCCCTGTTCCCAGCATTAAGGATTTGCAGAACCAGAGAGTGCCACCCACCGGGATTTTCTCCGTGGAGCTCTCCAATTCTGCCAATGCAACTCCTCCCCCAGTCCATACACAGCCCCAGGAGCCTTCCTTCCTCAGAGTTTTATTTTTCACTACTGGGATCTGAGAAACATCCACCTCAGGGCAGCATTGCCTTTTTGTATTCTCTCCCTTGTGCAAATGTAAATAGCTGAGCTCTGTGCAGTGCAGGGGTGGCAGGAGCAGCATGGGCAGCTCCTGCTGCCTGGCCAGGCCTTCGGGGCTCTCTTGAATAAAAAATCCATGATTCACTGCTTTTTAAGGGGGAAATGGGTGTTTCCATGTAATTAGAGCCCACAGATAGGAAATAATGGACTGTTAGTGGTGGTTGAATTCACGGAATGAAATGTATGCACAGTGTGGAAAGGCAGTTTTTAACAGTGTATTCTCCTAAAGATTGAGCAAGCATATCTCCTTTGAAGATTGTGGAAGCTCTGTGTTTTTTTTGCCTGCAGCTTTGTTAAGAGACTGGTATCGATTGGCTGTTTAACAAGCTGTTTAATATGTGTTACATAGTTGTAAAAGACTGTATAAATTGTAGAGGCATTGCATTGACAAAACATTGTACAGTTTGCAACCTTTTACATAACACCATTGTGAGATTAATTTGTAAAGATTCATACTTAGATGTTAATACAGTAGTGGTTCTGGCTTTTGTATCAAAACAAATGCCATTCTTAGTTTTTTAAATTATTTTCTTTAACAGAATATCTCTTTGTGTCTGAGAGGGTTTGTTTAGCTTTTCCTGTATCTCATGTGTCTCCTTCAGATTCTACTGCAGCACGTGTGGCCATTTCTCAATGCTGACATCCCATATTCTGGTGTGACCCATTCACAGAACGTGAGGTACATGGAAATAACTCATCAGCTGATGTGTGTGTTCCATCTTTTTGTGCAAAACCCCCCCAGGAGCACTGAGACCTTTGTGTGGCTCATCCCAGACTTGAAGCACAGCAGTGCTCCTGGGGCAGTATTTAAGGAGTGTCAGCACACAGATGTAACCACTGTATAGTGTAGTGCCAAAATTATGATTTCAGTTGTGTATGTAGTTGAAGACCCAATAAATGGACTGTTTGTAACTACTGCATCTTCCTGTGTTTCTGAAGAGGAAATGTGTTGGTTTGAGACCATAACTTCAGGTTTTTACAGTGCTTTTGAGTTTTTGGATGAGGCCTGTGTTTGTCCTGGGATTTGGTAATGAGTTAAGGCAACATTAATTGAAGATCTTGTTCTAATGTCTAGAAAATCAGCTTTTACATTTATGGATAAATATCTTGTGCCAGGAAAGCTTGTTAACTTCTGAGAACTGGAGAAACTAGTTTTTGTTGGAGAGGGTTTGGCTGATAGAATGAAATCTTTGCAAGTGATGGAGAGCCTTTGCTGCAGAGGATCATCTTTAGAGGATCCTTGGCTGATGAAGTGTTGGAGCAGATATTGCATGTGCTGTCCTGCAGCTCTGCTGCTTTGTGCTGTACTTGGGAATCTCTTTCCTTAGGGTGTAGCCTAACCAGTCCATTGGTTTGAGGATTCAGTGCACTACAGGGAATCATGCTCTGGTCAGGAGTGGTAATAATTCCCAACACCTTATAAATCCACAGTAAATGGCTCATCCAAACAGATTCCCCAGTAAATGCAGCACAATATTCAAAATACATTTCTATAGGATAAAATACACCTGTGGTAATGTGAGCAAACTTGAGTTTTGGTGAGGGAAATGTCTTGAAAATGCAGGAACAATTTTTTACCACCAACTCTTCACCAAATACCACAACTCCATTACTGGATTTATTTCCTAACTTTCCCCAAGCAACACCCACATCCTGAATTCTGAACTTCCATCACTCATGTCTTATGCTATCTCTTCCCTGAAGCTGTCAAGATAAACCAACTGCAGTACCTGGAGAGGGAGAGATTCCTAGCATGAGAAGAGAGAATTTCCCCCCTTGGAACAGGAAAGGAGATGGAAAAATATCTTGAGGACAGTTTGATAGCCCTAGAGACCACCTGTCAGACTGCACAACCTGTGACCATCATGGGGAAGCACCAAAGAAAGGCAGAGATGTGAGGCAGAATATGGAAGTATTTTGGTTTATTTGGGTTGGTTTTTTTTTTGTTTGTTGTTTTTTGTTTTTTTTTTTGTTGTTGTTGTTGTTGTTGTTGGGTTTTTGGGGGTTTGATTTGGTTTTCACTCAAGTTGCCAGTGATGTACTGGCAGTGACTCTGGCTAGACCATTAAGTGGTGTGATCTCCCATATTTCCATAATCAGGTGGGTATATTTGATGCTTATTTTGATATCTATAAGAAAATTACCCAGTAGGCAAATTAGATTTTATCCTGTGCTTTTGGGTGGTGCCACAATCTCAGCATTGCTGGATGTTCATCTATGGAGGGGTTTGGGTTTTAATTAACAAGGCAAAGGGATAAAGTTCCTTATTTCTGGGATATTATGGCTGTATTCCTGGCATGCCCAACTATCTCCCCCTTCTTTCCTGGGCTGCTGGGACTGCTGTGCTGGGTGCACTGGATGATGTGAGGATGTCTCCTGACAGTTTTTCACAGTCAGGCATCCCCAGCATCCCACACCCTGCTCAGTCTCACACTTCCTTCCCCAGCTTCCTGGAATCCTGCAGCAGAGCCTCCAGCCCCCTTTTCCCCAGGGCTGTGGAAAACACAATTTGGCAAGATGCAAGGGGGAAAATGAAGCCCTGTGGCAGTGGAAGGATTTGCTGGCCACTGTCCTGGAAAGATTTTAACTCTAACCCTGCTGTGAGTTATCAGCTGATGTGTTTTGCATCCTCACAGCATCCTGCACTACCTGGAAGGCAGCTTCTGGGGATTTCTAATAAAAGGAGAGGAATTTAACCTCAGCCTGCTCCAGACTTGCTGGTTGCCAGCAGGCAGAGGAATCCCTGCTCCAAGGAAGGGGTTCCAGGTGGTTAATCCAAGGCAAGGTCCTCAGGGCATTGGTGCCATGCTAGTTACAGCCTGCTTTAACATCAAACTCTGTGCAAGATACAGAATTCTGCTGAGCAGATTCTGCTGCTGCAGATGGAGCTGGACACACAATGCCCTTGGGGAATATGAGATGCCATTATTTCTGGCTGGCTCCTTAGGAAAGCCAGCAATAACCCAAATAAATCTGTTCTAGCAGTACCTGCAGTCAGATTACAGTAAATCCAGGTAGAAACCCAGCTGAGTTCACCCTGAGAGGATTCTGTTCACTGCTACTCTTATTTATTCTCTCCTGGCTTTTATTTCTATTTTTTTTCCTGGGTTAATGTCCCCTCTTTTTATTCATCTGCTTTCCCCTGGAACTCTTTTGTTAAAATCATAAGATACAAATCTTAGGCTGAGATGAGGGCAGATTTCAACAATTAAAAGTAATTTCCAGTAGATAGCTGCAAAAGAACACTATCAAAAATGCCATGGGAACATTGTTACTCCTTGTGCAGCAGGAGCTCCAAGACTGAACAACAGGAAGCTTGACAGATCTAGAGAGCACTGGATTTTTAAGGAATTATTTTAAGGAAAGGCTTGAGTGCTGTAAAGAGTAAATACCCTTTTACCTTGTGCAAGGTAAGTTTTGCTCTTGTGATTCCTACCTTGCAAAACACAATTTCTTCCACTGCTTTTCTCCCTAACCTAAACTCTGGCAATTTTTCTAAAAGCTAAAAAGTCCTTTTTAAGTCTCTTTTGCCTCAGCTCGTTCCCTTGCTCCCTGAGAACAATCCCTTCTGATTTTCTGCTGGAATGTTTCAGGCTTGAACCAGCTACACTTTCCATTTCAAACCACAGTTAGTAACTAGAGGGGTAAAACAACCCAACACCACTCCTGCATTAGGCTAACATTTTGTCACTCTTGTTTAATCCCATAATTCAGCATCCTCTGGTGTTTATAAATAAGAAAATTCAAGGAGGGAGATTCCAGCTTGTTGATGAAAAAGCAACTCTTACTCAGGAGGGCCAAGATTCACCCACAGATTTCTAATTAACCACAACTGGAGGACAAAAATACAAGTAAGGGAAAATAAGAGACAGCCAAGCTGAGTGAGGACATAACTTGAAGCCACAGGAAAACCATGGTTTGGGTTCTGAACCTTCCCCTCCTCTACACAACCAGTTTGAGGACAAAACCAAGGCACGATGCACCTGCCCAGAGGGTTAGAGAAACATTGCTCTGGGGTTTAGAAAGGAATGTGTTGAAAAATAAGCAGGCAGGTGGCACTGGGAAGCTTTCAGGTATCAAACTTGCACACTTGTCTGGATGGTTCTACAAAGCACCTGGGGTAGGGGGATGGTTATTAAAACAATAGATTAATGTACATATAATGATTGTAAGACAAGTGCATGCCTTAGTCAGAAATACTGGCTCTACTGTATTTTCATAGTGCTTTTATGCCTTGCCTGGCTGGATTTTGGTCTCTTCCACCTGAATTTCCAGTGCCATGGAGGCCCCTCAGCTGTGTCTACCTTGGAGAACATGCACTGAGCATTTCCTTACCCTCACATCCCTGTAAGTACTTGAAAACCATCCCTTTAGTGCTCAGATCTCCAGCACTCTCCATCACTACTATACCTGTGATAGCAGCTGGTCATTAACAGATAAAGAAATGATGCTGATTGTTCTCCCTCCCCTTGGGAGCACAGAAGATGCTTTGCCTTAGATCCTAATGCAGAAGTGATGCAGAAGTGCAGGCAGGGCAGTTTTGGGTTGAGGCAGGTCTTTTGTTGGGCACAGTCAGCACAGATCCTCTGCTCTGGGGGGACCCTACCTGGACTGGATCACTGCATTTGGGTCCCTGGTACAGGAAGGAGCTGTTGGAGCAACTCCAGAGGAGGCACCAGGTTTATCAGAGGGATGGAGCAGTTGAGAGAATTGGGGTTGTTCAGCCTGGAGAAGAGAAGCTTTAGGCTGACATAACTGCAGCCTTCCAGTACCTGAAGGGAACTTAGAGGAAAGATGAGGCAAACCTGTTTACATGTGAGAGGACAAGGGAGAATGAGAGAGAATTGGAAGAGTGTTGGCTCAGACTGGATATTAGGAAGAAATCGTTCCCTGTGAGGTTGGTGAGGCCCTGGCACAGGTTGCCCAGAGAAGCCGCATCCCTGGAAATGTCCAAGGCCAGGTTGGACAGGGCTTGGAGCAACCTGGGCTAGTGAAAGGTGTCCCTGCCACGGCAGGGGAAGGAGATGTTCGTGCAGTGCCCTTCCCGCCCGAACCCTGCTGTGCTTCTGTAGCACAGCGAGCGGGAGCGGCGGGGACGCGGGGCTGAGGAGAGCTCGGTGCCGGTACCGGTGCGGGAGAGCCGCGGCTCCGGCCCTGCCGCGGCGGAGGGAGCGGAGCTGAGGGAGCGGGGAGGGGCCGCGCCGGGCCCGGCGCCATGGCGGGGCGGGCGGCGCTGAGGCGGCGGCCAGCGGGAGCCCTGAGGCGGCGCTGAGGGGGCGGTGAAGAGGCGAGGCGGGAGCCCTGAGGCGGCGAGGAGCGGGCTGTGAGGGGGCCGGGCCGTGATCTACGGGTCAGGGCGGCGATGAAGGCGCCGTGAAGGGTCAGGGCGGCGATGAGCGGGTTGTGAGGGGGCCGGGCCGTGATCAACGGGTCACGGCGGCGATGAAGGCGCCGTGAAGGGGCTGGGCGGCAATGAACGGGTCAGGGCGGCGATGAGCGGGTTGTGAGGGGCCGGGCCGTGATGAACGGGTCAAGGCGGCGATGAACAGGCTGTGAAGGGGCCGGGCGGCGATGAGCGGGTTGTGAGGGGCCGGGCGGCGATGAACGGGTCAGGGCGGCGATGAGCGGGTTGTGAGGGGCCGGGCGGCGATGAGCGGGTCAGGGCGGCGATGAGCGGGTTGTGAGGGGGCCGGGCGGCGATGAACGGGTCAGGGCGGCTGCCGGCCGGGCCCGCGGAGCAGCTGGGCGCGAACGGCAGCGGCCCCGCGGAGCTGCGGGAGGGCACCCACGCCGCCACGCTGGCCGCCTGCGCCTCCCTGCTGGCCCTCGTCTTCTGCCTCGGCTCCTACGGCAACCTCATCGTGCTGCTCTCCTTCTTCGACCCGGCGCTCCGGAAATTCCGCACCGACTTCGACTTCATGATCCTCAACCTCTCCTTCTGCGACCTCTTCATCTGCGGCGTGGCCGCCCCCATGTTCGCCTTCGTGCTGTTCTTCGGCCCGGCCCGCGGCGTGCCCGGCGCCTTCTGCTTCACCTTCCACCTCACCAGCTCGGGCTTCATCATCATGTCCCTCAAGACGGTGGCGGTGATCGCGCTGCACCGGCTGCGCATGGTGCTGGGCAAGCAGCCGCACCGCGCCGCCTCGGCGCCCTGCTCGCTGCTGCTGACGCTGCTGCTCTGGGCCGCCAGCTTCACGCTGGCCACGCTGGCCACGCTGCGCGCCCGCGGCTCCCGCCTCTGCCTGCCCATGGCCAGCCTGCCCGGCGGCCAGGGCAAGCTCATCCTCTACCTCTACGTCACCGACTTCATCTGCTGCGTGGCCGTGGTGTCCGTGTCCTACGTGATGATCGCCCAGGCGCTGCGCAGGAACGCGCGGGCGAGGCAGGGCCGGCCGGCGGTGGCCGCGGGTACCCCCCGGGCTCAGCCCTTCGCGGGCCCGGAGCTGTACCGGACCCAGAGCTGCAGCAAGCCGCCCCACGGGCACGCCAAGCCGGCCGGCCGCCTCCCGCTGGCCTCGGCCGTCAACCTGGCCGCGGCCAAGGACTCCAAGGCGGTGGTGACGTGCGTGGTCATCGTGCTCTCCGTCCTGGTGTGCTGCCTGCCCCTGGCCATCTCCTTGGTGCAGGACGTGCTGTCCGGCAGCGGCGGCTTTGTGCTCTACCAGTTCGAGCTGTGCGGGTTTACCCTCATTTTCTTCAAGTCGGGCTTAAATCCCTTTATCTATTCCCGCAACAGCGCGGGGCTGCGGAGACGCGTGCTCTGGTGCCTGCAGTACGCGGCCCTGGTGTTCTTCTGCTGCAAGCACAAGACGAGGCTCCGAGCCGTGGGCAAAGGCAGCCTGGAGGTCAACAGGAACAAGTCGTCGCACCACGAGACCAACTCGGCCTACATGTTGTCTCCGAAGCCTCAGAAGAAGGGTTTGGAGCAGATCGGCGCCAGCCACTCCAAGGACAGCGTGCTGAGCCCCAAGGCGTCGGCGGGGCAGCAGCACTACGGGCAGAGCAGCTCCACGCCGATGAACACGCGGGTCGAGCCCTACTACAGCGTGTACAACAGCAGCCCCTCGGCCGAGGGCAGCACCCCGCACAGCCTGCAGCCCGCGGGCTCCTCCTTCGCCTTCGCCAAGCCCTGCGGCGCCGCTGCCCCCGCCAGGCACATCCCGCTGCCCTCCGTGTAGCCCCGGCGCGTTCCAGAGGTTCCCCTGCTCTGCTCGGGGCAGGAATCGCTCCAAACTCCACCATTCTGCTGCTGTTTGCGTTCGGAGCAAAGGCGGAGCTGCCGCCTCCGTGACGCGTCCTGGAGCTCCCCTGGAGAGCCAGCGAGGGGGTGCTTTACACTGGGAGTTGGTGGGTTTTGTTACTCAGCTTTACTGCTGGGCAAGTAAAAAAAACCGAGGTGCCACGATTGTGTGGTTTATTGTGTCATAAGGCCAGGTTGGAGGGAGTTCAGGGTAACCTGGGACTGGGAAAGGTGTCCCTGCCCGTGGCAGGGGATGGAACTGGATCAGCTTTAAGGTCCCTTCCGACCAAACCATTCTGTGATAACACTGAGTATTATAAATACCTTGTACTTTCAGGAAGGAGGTGTTGGGGAGGTGATTGGTGGTATTTGAGTTTAAACTTCTGCCATTTCAGTAATGACAAAAGTCCTTTTATCTTCACAGAGTGAAACCCTGATTCTGGTGAGGTAAATGGCAAAATTTCCATGAACTCAGCTAAATTTCAGGATTCCAGTTTTGGCTTCAAGTGGGACAAGGCTTTGTTTGGTCAGTGTTCTATTTGGGAAGTGTGGCACTTATAAATCTCTGCAGTATGTATATTAATATGTGCTGAGCATTGATTTTAATGATGGTGGCATTCTATACCCTGAAATAATTTGAAAAAGTGTTTTACATCTGATAGAAATAGCCATGCACTGCCTAATTATTTGCATTACTTGAGGATAAGGGTGAGTTTTGCAATATTATGTGGCTGATACGCCAGGAGGAGCAGAGTCACCTCTGGAATTCCCTGGCTGGTCAGCTGTCAGGCAGAGTCGTGTTGCTGCTTGCTCTTTTGCCCATGCCTCTGTATAAACTGGGATTTATACAAAGGCAGAACTGACAGGTATTAACGTTTTTTAAACCAGAATGACAAGTTTTTGTGGTTTTGTTAAGTCTGACATCGGTTTGATTTCATCTGTCTGCTTAGAAATTTTGTCTGTTGGTTTACAGAGTGAGCAAATCACAGAAGTTAAGTATTTTTAAAATAAATTCACCCATTTGTATCTTATTGTGGGAATTCCCTGGGAGACAGAACAATTCAGGGGCATTTACATTCCTGACACTTCTTGCTCTGAGTGGCCAGATCTCTTCCAAACAAGCAATCACCTTTCAGTTTCTGTGGCCTTCAGCACAGCCCCTTGTCTCCAAAATAATTGTGCCACAGGCTTTTGATGCCTTGCTGTAGGAAAGTGCCACATCTTCAGGAAAATGACAGTGATGGGAACGTGATTTGTTACTTCAGAAACAAAAAATGTCCACATCATTGCTGTCTGTGAGTTGTTGGTTCAGGTTTTTTGTTAACTAAACTGTTCTTGAGGTTCTCCTGGAACACTGGTCTTTGTTTAACACTGGATATGAATGAAGTCTGAATAATTCAAACCAGCTTTCTTGCAATAAAATCAGTGTGAACAATTTTCTAATACAAATGTAAAATGGAAATTATTTCCCTAAGTCTTTTCTCTCTGCCCAGATTTTTTTTTTTCTCTCTAAATGAATAATGTGGTTGTTTCTAAACCAAGTATAAAAGATAATGAAAAGATCTTGTTTGACTGTTCTGTATTTGAGTTTCTCTTCAGTACAAATTGTACTGGAGGGGAAAATATACATGAGGTGATTTTTGGGTATGTGCAACTTCTGTGCCTTTAGATCAGGTGAACTTCATCACATGTTTCAAAATTAAACCACTCACACCTCATAAAACATTTGCATTGAGTATTCACGTGGGAGTAAAGAAAGGGGCCAAGCAGGAGGTTTTATTGCCTTTGTGTGACAGAAGAGCTGAAGTCCCATCAAAGCTCTTTGTAATTTGCTCTCTGTTAACTCCTGCTGCCAGCTGTGCCCTTAACACCACCTGTGTAATTAATATTGTTCATCTGTACAGTAACATAGTGCCAGGTAGGAAAGTGAATTGAAACCTCTGAATCTGCAGGAGGAACAAAACCTCATTTAAGTAGCCAGCTGTACTAAATAGCTGTTTTCTGGGAGGTTCATGGATGTTGTAAATCAAGATGGGATTCTGAAAGCAGGTACAACTTTGCAGTGAATCATGGACTGAAATAATCAAAATTTTGATAAAATAATTGGTTTAGACTCTTCTGGAGTGTAATTTCTCCTTTTTTTTCCCTTAGCCTCTTCTATCAGGAGCCTGCTGAGCACAGAACCAGTAAAGAACCAGTAAAGCTCCAGTAAAGAGTCACTGCAAGGTTAACAAGCAGCAATGGAATTGAGAGGGAAGCAGCAGGACGTGAGGTGGGAAATGTGTGGGAAGAGAGGAAGTGAGAAGTGTGACCACTGAGTGCTTTAGAAAAAGGAAAGCATAAAGGTTGTTAGAAAAACAACCAATTAATTACTCAGGGCTCATTAATCTCATTAACAAGTGACTTCTGGTTGCTTAAATGAGCAAAAATATTTGTAGTATTTTTATAATTCACTGTCTTTTTAAGCCCTAGGTCTCTGTGGTGTAAAGAGTTGCTTTTTCAGCTGCTGGCCTGCAGGAGTGTGGGTTTTATCCTAATATATAAAACCTCAAAGCTGATCAGAGTCTGTGTGCCAAACATGCTGCATTCCTGGATTTGGGATTTTCTACAGGGAAGTTGTTTGTGTTTGCTCATCATAGGAGCAAGCCAAAGTCCTGCTAAGCTAAATCATTTGTCCTCACCTGGTATTTATTTTCTGTCACGGTCTGTTGATTTCCCTTGAATGTCAAAGTTGGATCAGCTGAATTTCTTTTGGTTTTTTCCCAAGCACAATAAATAAAATTTATCAAGTGGCACTAGGTGAGGGCAAGGACCATGCAGAGGTAGCACTGAATCCACTGGGAATCGGTCAGGGTGAATGTGTAAGGTGGAACTTTCCTAAATCTAAATAATAATGTACAGAACTTGCTTATCCTCCAGAGATTTGTGATTAAACAAAGCTCACCCCAGTTATTTAACAGCAGAGACCACCACACTCAGCTGGTGTTTTCTGTATTGTCTGGTTGCATATTTTATTCCGAATTTACAAAAGATTTTCAAGTCTCATCTCTCCCAGCAGTCACTGAACCCAAAGTCTGTAGCAGTGTGGGTTTAGCCTCTCCCAGAGGGCTAAATTAAGTTCATATTTAACCTTCCCCTGCCAGAGCACAGAAAGGAGCTGCTCCCTGTGTGCCAGTGTGGTTTGTGGCTCTCTTACCTGCACACAGGGTGTGTTCCCACCCTAAGCTGTCCCAGAACCTGGAATCTCTACTCCAGTCCTAAGACACCACTTCCCACTGTCACACACCTCAGGAAGGCAGCAAGGACATGCACTGTGGCTTGAGCAGTTCTTCCTTTCAGGAGACAGCCACAGCACTTGCAGAAATCTGGGAATAGCTGGGCATTTTCAGGCATCCAGGAGGAAAAGGCTTTTTATCAGTGCTCAGGTCTCATCCCTTTGGGATTCCTTATCAGAGATGTGCTGCAGTCCCCCTGGGAGCCTCTCCTGGGCCTGATCCAAACCCCTGGGCATCACAGCAGCCTTTGCAGGAGGTAAATACTTTTATCTGAGCACAGCCCTTCCAGCCCTCAGGGTGCCCTGGGTCTCATTCCAGCTCCTGCATTTCCACAGCGTGTCCGTTCTCCGCTCTCACGAGCGGCTCGTTGGTTGTTCTTAGGACAGCTTTTAGCTGATGCCAGAACATTTTCTGCTTGTGTTCCTCAGGGCTCCACTTCAAGTAGGTTTTCCTTCTGAGCAGTTTCCTGAGTTTGCTGAATTTCTGTGGGACGCTGTGGGGTGGGAGATCTTCCAGCACGATCATGATGAGGGAATCCAGGTTTTCATTCAGGACGCGGTGTTCGGCGAAATACAGCTCGTACTGGCACCAGCAGCTGTTCACAAAGCTGGGAGAGAGAACAAAAAGCACTTTATGGCTGTTCTCTATGCAGTAAAAGATGTTCCCAAGCACAGGATGCCCCGGTTTGAAATCCCTCTCATGGTAACATATCCTGAACCCGTCATTTTCCAGCTTTTCCAGCAGGTTCTCCTTGGTCCAGTCGGCGTCGTGCTCGCTGTAGGAGATGAAGGCATCGAAGGGTTTGTTTTCTGGCCTCTTCTCATACTGCTTCCTCTTGGCCATGCACCAGTACCAGCCCATCCTGATGTACCAGGGCCCGTCCAGGCGCCAGCAGAGCGCAGTGAGGGCCAGCACAGCCAGGCCAGCAGCAGCAGCAGTGACAGCCAGCTGGATGCCCAGCGAGCAGCGCAGCAGCGTCAGCCGGCTGCTGGCCACCAGCGAGCCCCGGCGCCCCGGGGGGAAGCTGCACCTCACAGCCCCCCTGCCCCTCAGCTCCAGCTGGGGCTGCTGCATGTAGACATTCACAAACCAGTACAGGTCACAGGTGCAGAAGAAGTGCTCCCCTCGCACCGTGAGAAGCCTGAGGCTGCTCAGCGGGCTGAAGGTGGCCTCCACGATGGTGGTGATGGCGTTGTCACTGATGTCCAGCTCGAGCAGGGAAGCTGGGAGAGAGCCAGGCTGCAGGAAGGAGATCTTATTCCCTGACAGATTCAAATACTTCAGCCCTGGCAGGGATTCCCCAAAGCCATCGGGCAGCTCTGGGATCAGGTTGTGGCTGCTGTCCAGGCTGGTCAGTGCAGGAAGGTGGCCAGCAGGCTCCAGGCGTGTGATCAGATTCCCAGAAACATTGAGATGTTCCAGCTTCTCCAGGGCAGAAGTTAAGGACAGCACCTTCACCTTGTTTTTACTAAAATCACATTCTTTTAAGGCTGATGGAAAATACTCCATGTGGATATCCATAATTTTGTTATTTTGAATCCTAAATATTGCTAAGTTGGAGAGGGATTTCAGGCTGGGGGCGATGGCTTTGATGTCGTTGTTGCTGATGTCGAGGTGCTGCAGGGTGGGGGGGAAATTGGGGAGCACAGAAATGTAGTTGCTGCTGAGGTCCAGAAATAACAGTTCTTCCATTGTGTCAGCAAACCACTCTGGCAGTTCCACAATGGAGCAGTTGGACATTCCCAGGTGTTTCAGTTTCTCGGGAAGGCTTTCAATGGGTGTCCCAGCCTGGTTCCTGACGAAGGAGATGGCAGAGATTTGTACAGTTCCAGGGGGAGGGACACACATGGGAAGGGTATTCCCACTTTCTGAGAGAGCTGTGTAGATGAAGTGGTTTCCTTCAACATACATTTTTTCCAAGTTAAGCAATTTTGGAGCAAAATTCGGGGGTATTTGGCTGATGTTGGTGAAGGACAAATCAATTTCCTTGATGCTGGAAGGGAGGCACAGCGTATCCAGGCTGTTGATGGGGTTGTGGCTGATGTTCAGGAACAAAAGCTGGTGGGATGGGAACTTGCAGAAGAACTCAGCATCCAGGATGTTGATGGTTAACTTGTTGCAGCTGGCATCGATGGACAGCGTGTTTTCCATTGGGAAGAACAGGGCAAACAGTGAGAGAAGATCCCATTCTACGTTGTTGTGACTGATGTCAAGCTCCAAAATCCTGCCCAGCTGGTCTTGGCAGAGCTTGTCATCCAGTTTTAGCATCAGCTCCTCGTGGGTGAGGTTGCTGTGGGACAGGTTGAGTGTCCCATTGGTGGGAATTCCGCAGAGGGTGGGCTCAGCTGCGGCTGTGGGAGGGGCTGTTGTGTTCCCCTCTCCCCTCCGGAGCAGGTTCCCTGCGCTCCTCCTGAGCCTGGGGCTGAGGATTTGCAGGGGAGACAGAGCTCCAGGACGTGGCAGATCCTCAGCAGGAGCAGAAGGCTCCAGAGCAGCCCCCGAGGATTTGGCAGAATTCTTGGAAAGCTGCAAAGACCTCGGAGTTTTGCCAGTGGGTGAGAGCTTCAGGTGGGGTGGGAGATCAGACAGAAGCAGCTTCTCATCATTAAATGATAAATCCACAGAAACCAGGCTGAGCAGACTCTGGAATGCTCCAGGCTCAACAGCCCTGATCCGATTGTAGGAAAAGTCCAGAACTTCCAGCCAGTCAAATCCTTCCAAGTCTCTCTTGGTAATTTTTTCAATGACATTGTGTGAGAAATTGAGAGCTCTTGCTGTTTTTGGAGCTTGTGCTTCTGAGACAGAGGAGAGATTTGAATAGGAGTAGTTATAAACCAGGAGGGCTGGAGGTGTTCTCCACCTTAGGAATCCGTGTGCTCTGCTGAGTAAGAAAGGAATGAAGTAGAAATTCAGAAGGCAGCCAGGAAGGATCCTCATCCTGGAGAAAATAAACGTTAAATCCATCATTATAATATGGTAATGAATACCCTTAAAAATAATCCTAATTTACTTGAAGTCCATAAATTATTTCATTAGCTGTATCCATGAATCCCTTTATATCAAATAAAATAAAACTAATTTTACTTCAGAGTAAGAGAGAAAGAGAGATTGATTTGAAGGAGAGCACTATTCATCTGAGGTCATGGTAGACAAAGTCTGAATTTTTCTTTCTTTTCTTTCCCAGGTAGCACCTGCAACACCATCTGAAATGCCCTTAGGGCTCCGTGAGGCTCAGGTTTTACATCTCCCGTCCCGGTGCATGAAAACCAAGCAAGTCTGACCCCTCCAAAACCTGTTCAGCCGCTTCAGCGACGCCCCAGGGAGCTCCACGTAATTGTTTGACCTCGGATCTTCCCCTGATCCCAGCCCCTGGAGCTTTGCTCTGCCGAGGGTTTACCATTTGTTCAGTAAGTTTTTTTGGGAGCAGGATATGGGAGGCAGCAGGAGAGGTGACTGCCCCAACGACCCACAGCATTCCCAGTGCCCGGCTCCAATAATAACAATAACAATAACAACAATAATAATAATAATAATAATAGTCCCGTACCTGCTCTCCTGGGCGCTCCTCCCTCCCCTCCTGCTGCCTCGGGTGCCTTTTGTGGGGCTGGCAGCGGAGCTGGGCGGGCTGGGGAGGAGGAGGAGGAGGAGGTGATGCCGGAGATGATCCTCCCCGGTGAAATCCGTCAGGTTTTCCCCTCCGAGCCGCTACCAGGCGTTGCCCAACCCGTGGCCGAGGGGGGAAATAAAAGGTGGAAGTTGCTCGTTTAATGCATCATAGTGTCGAGGGTTTCACAGCATCGCAGGTGGGGGAAAGAACCGGGAAACCAAGTGCAGCGAGGAGGGCGTGGGTTGGCCGGAGTTCAGCGGGGACAGATGCAGGAATGCTGAGGGAGCCGGGGGTGCTGCTCCCTGCAGAGCCCCGAGCAAAGGGTGGAGCTTGGGGTGCTGTGGTCATCTGTGCCAGAAACAACACTGCTAACGGGAACAGAGCCAAAGAATGATCCAGACAGCGCTGGGCCTGCCCCACTCACTCAGGGATTCAGGTTGCTTGTGCTGTCAGCCCGTGCTGGTGACCAAAGTCACTCAAACTCCTGGTAACCATGAAGTGACATCAACTGGAACTTCACCTTTGCCTCTCCCTCAAAGAAAATTATATAATAACTTTGAGTGGGGAGGGAGGTCAGGGGACTGGCCATCATATCTTGGGGTCAGTTGGTGCCCCACAGGGACACCTGGGTAAAAACCTTATTCTAAATTATTACCTGGAGCTTTCATTGAGGTCAGAGCTTATCTTTATATTGCTTCCAAATTTATTTTTCCATTCTTTTGCAACCACCAGTGTCTGGAAACTCACAGCAGCCCAGAGGCCCCTCTGTCCAGCCCTAGGGGCTGGAAAACCCGAGGTGGTTTGTGCTCTTTGGTCTGGGCAGGCACTTTCCTGCTGTGGCAGGTGCTGGGAACTGCCCCACAGATCTTCAGACAGATCCCAACCTGCTTTGATAAAAGAGACAGGAAATTGATAAGCTGGAATACCTCAGGGGAAATTTTGGCTCCTGCTGTCAGTCTGGGGTGACGCCCTGCAGCTGGACAATTCTAAATCCAGGGGTGCTCATGAGCCTCAGGCTGTGCTTTCCTTTGGGAAGATGGGACAGCTCCATCCCAGCACTGGGGCCAGCAAAATCCCAGCCAGCCAGTCATGGCTGGAAGGGACAAAGTTAAAAAGGCAGCTTTTTGGTGCAAGCATAGTTACTTCACCAACTCCCTGTGCTGGAATTATTCTGTTTGTTTCATCCAACACCCTCTCTGTGTGCTTTTGTAGTTTTTTTAAGCAATCTCTTATTTTGGGAACTGAGGGAAGAGCAGGGCACAAGAAAGGTCTGAGTGAGCAAGGAAGGTGCACACTATGTGGCCAAGAGCAGGAGCAGTGCTTACATTCCCAAAACAGGTCATATGCCACGTTTTGTGCACTGGAAATAGTGTTTAATATTTCAGGAAGAGAGCTGAACCTGCACAGGTGCTGCTCAAATCCAAAGAGGATCAGCACCAGCTTTGAGGAGACCAGATCTCACAGGAGCTTTTCTTTTTATGGTAGGCTTAGATTTAGGTGCTGGATAAAAATATGATATTTATGACCTGGAAATGCACTTGTCTGAGTGAAACAGCTCTACCTCCTGAAGGTGCAGGAGCCAACCTCAGTCAGCTGCTGGTCAGGAGGGCCTGGCAGAGGAGGGGGAGCAGAAGGTGTTTTTTTGGAGGTGGGAGTGGGTGCTGGGGCAGCCCAGATGCCAGGCAGGGATAGCTGTGAGTGCGGAGTTCCTGTGCAAGGGGAAGTGGAGGCTGAGGGACTCAGGTTTGCCAAGAGCCTGTTTGCTCACACCATGGCACCAGCTGCTCTTGGGGGGCACCAGGTGCTGTGGCTTCTGAGTCAGGGATGTGCTTCCCCCTCCTGCCAGGGAGTTCCTTCCCATGGAACATTCCCCAAAATAACTATTCTTGGCTTGCCCTCTGATCTAATCACCACAAGGAGGGATGTGCAGAAGAGTGAGTGTGTCATGTTCCCTTCCCTGGCACAGCCTGAGGCTGCCCAGAGCTGGGTGGCTCCAGCCTTTGATCAGGGCAGCCTTGATCCCAAATAAAACCATCCTGAGGGATTGCACAGGAGGGGATCAGCCAGCCCCTTGTGCAGCCAGCAGAAGGTGAAATGCTTTCATCTTTTCTTACTCTGTTGGCTGCTGATGCCTCTGGCATGGGAATGGGGAAATATGGATACAAGACTTTCCCATCTCCAGATCCCTCTGCCACCTTGCTGAGCCTCAGAAATCAGGATATGAGCAAGAGCAGTGAGAATCAATTTAAATGCCAAATCACGCTGCTGCTGCTGTCTGGGTTTTCTGCTGGGTGAGACACTAAAACAGGGTCTGTTGCAACAGTCCAGCAGCTGAGGGGAGTATTTTGGGCATTATTTGCCCACTCATCTGCCACGTGGCTGGCAGGTTCCGCCCCACAGGCATCAGAAATTCCTGTGCCTTGCACAAGGGCTGCAGAAAAGAGGAAACGTGGTGGCACATGGAAGTGACCAACATGCCCTGACCGGACACTGTTGCTACAGCCCCTGCTGGGTGTTGGCCATTACAAACTTTTTCAAAAATATAATGTACATCTACTTCAGATCCTCCTGTCAGCAGTATTTCAACTCCTCTGATCCCTCCCAATTTACTTCTAGGAATGTCTAGTGCCAGCAGATCAAAATTTCCCAAATGCAGGGAACTGGACCTGGTGGCAGGAAGGATGTTCAGCAAAATAATAATATGAACCCTACAGTGCTAAATATAAATAAATAAATGGAATGTCCTGGGAAGCAGCCCAGAAATAGCAGAAGAGCTGAACAGTGACAGCAGAACACAATTCCCAGCAGTTAGGGTGAGGTAACATTGGTGTTTGCAGAAAGCAGGAACAGTAGGAAAACCATGAGGGGTGCTGTGGCTCCTGAGCAGGAAGTGTTGGTTTCACCTCTTCCTTCTGTTGGCAGCTGAACTCCTCCCTTGAAGCTTCAGTTGTCTTTGTGCCTTTTCTGAGTTGAATTTACACCCCAACAGTGGCACCAGCGAGGGGGGAAGGTGTCACACAGGAGCCAGGCAGGAAGTGCAAGACAAGGTTTTAATCATTAAAAGTTTATCAATAAGCTCTTATATACACATAGTTATACACAAAGTGGTTCACGAGTCCCTCAGCTTGGAGAGCTGTGCTGGTGAGGCCTCTGCCAGCTCAGACACTGTTCCCATGGGAATGCCAGGAATTTGGGGGCTTGGCTGTCCTCAGCTGGGCACCGAGAGGAGCCCGTATTCATCTGCTGTGTCCAGGATTTTGCAGATGACTGGAGACTCCACCTGCAACAGAGAGACCAAACCATGAGCTCAGCCCTGCAGGAATCTTGGGAAGAGTCACTGGGAGACACAGACCTGGAGATGGGCTCCAGTACCAGCCCTGACCTACCCCAAGGATGTACTGGCAAGAATGAGGCTCCAACATGTAAATGGTCACAGCATGAGGGGAGTCTGATTCTTTACATCTGGAAACAGGAGAAATTGGGGGGTTGGTAGGCAATGAGCACACAGTAACATTTCATTAACAGATACTGCCTTCTGAGCTTAGTGACAGCAGCAGCAGCAGGAGACAGACACAAAACATCCCTTTGTAAAAGTCCACTTACTTCAATTTCACAGTCACCTGCCTTGGCTTGTCTGTCAAGTCACAAACATCTCCATTTCCATAGAAATGAGACACCATCCTGCCAGGAATGGAAGAGTTTGGAAATATTACACACCATTTTCAAGCAGGCAGTTCAGTGGTGCAATCCAGCACCTCTCATTGATCAAGTATTTAACATACAAACAAATAGTAACAAATATACTACTATATTATACTATAAATTATGATACTATTATTCTGTTACACAGCAATAGGTGGCACTGCAGTTACTGCAGGGAAAGAGCTGCTCAGCATTGAAAGATTTTTCTCTGTGCTGAATTCCTCATCTGGGGTGAACCTGGCCCTGCTGCTCCTGCAGCTGATTTGCTGTGTCCCCAGCCCAGGTGTCCAGGCTGTACCTGTACCTGACTGTCTGGGTGCCATCCTCTCTCAGGTAGAAGGTCCTGGCTGCATTCTTCCTCGACCACTCCATGTGCTCCTCCTTGCTCCACGTGCCCACCACCACCGAGGTCTTGCCACTCTCCTTATCCTGAAACAGCAAAAGCTGATCACTGCAGAGTGAACAGGAATGCTGGAACCCTAGCCACTGAGAATTTCAAACTTGCTGTGCTGACAAGCATTAACCCCCCCAAAAAACCCACTACATTTAACCTGAGGCCGTGAAAAAAGCTTCCAAATTTAAACAATAAAACTAAAATCACAAGCATGCAATTTAAATAGAAGTGTGCAATTTCACATAGTAAAAAATATAAAGTTTAACATTTTAAAAGATAATAATATATATAAAACAAAAAAATTAAAACAACAGTTTGTCCTTTTTTCACCTTCTTCACAAACCTAATTAATATTTTATAATTAAATTTAAAAATCCACATTACAAACCACAAATAATTAATTATTCAATTAAAAGTAAAAATAATTTAAGCATAATTTCTTAATTAAACCATTTATCCTTAAAAAAGCCTTATTTTTTAAAAACTCCATTTTTAGTTTATTAATTTAAAATACTATAAAACTCACAGCTTATAAAAATATAAATAAAAATAAATACTTAAATATAAATATAAATAAATAAAAACTAATAAAAATCTAAATCCAAACAAAAAAATATCATCTCACATGATTACTCCCAACCCTAACAAAACAAAAAAACAAAAAAACAAAACAAACAACAACAAAAAAACAAAACAAAACAAAACAAAACAAAAAAAACACCAAAAAAAAAGGCAATACAGGAACTTAAAGGAACACACCTCATGGTACTGGTGGACATATTTGCCATAGCAGAATTCATATTTCCACCAGCCAACACCCTGGAGAGAGGAACAACCTGTGTTAAAAGAACCAAATAGAACACCCCAAAATAAACAGAACACCCCAGAACAAACCCATCCTTTCCCCCAAACCCTAAACCAGCTGTTTCAGCTGTAAAACTCCCTTTTAGTTAATCCAGGCTAATTCTGTTACCTTCTTTCATTTCACTGCCTGCTGAAATAAAGTGAATTTCAGCAGAGAAGTTGAAGATAAAAATGAAACAAGTACATAAATTAGGATGTATTCCAGTGGCTTTGCTGCTCACCCCATGGAAGCAGTAGGAGCCACTGAGGAATTCCTTGATGAGCTGCTCATCAGTCAGTTTGGAGATGTGGGTTGTCCCCACTGTTAACAGCTGGTGGCTCCCAACAGCTACAGGCTTGTGGATGGAAGAGAATTTCTCTTCTTTTGTTGAAGGCATTTCTTCCTGCAATTAAAGGATATAATTAAGTCCCCTAAAAAGTCTTACAGGTTACATGAAGTTACTGAATACTGTTTTGGTCAATTTTAGAAAAAGAAAATTCCAGTCAAACCCTTCACACATTTGTGAACTGTAGGTTACAAAGGCTACCAAAAATTTAAATCAGTAGCCCACACTTGTTTTGTTTTCCTGCCAAACAGGGTGAGTTACAGATGGTTTCAACAGGCTAAAAGACCAATGAAAGACTGACATGATCTCACCAAATGTGTTGAAGACGGAAAGTAAATGAAGCAAATCCTACCTCCTTAACCCTCCTAA
Organism: Oenanthe melanoleuca; assembly: GCF_029582105.1. NCBI lineage: Eukaryota > Metazoa > Chordata > Aves > Passeriformes > Muscicapidae > Oenanthe > Oenanthe melanoleuca. The sequence goes on along the minus strand of NC_079336.1, from coordinate 98,474,921 downwards.
AAGGCATCTTGAGCATTTCCTGCTGTTTCTCCAGCTGTTGCAGGTTGTGGGGTTTCAGTGGGGATCCTGGCAGGGACTGGCAGAAGATGTCATTGACAGGGGAAGCCCTGAACCTGCCCAGCAAGGTGAGAACATGGCACTGTTACACCTCCAAGTGCAGGGATCTGCTCAGTGCTCTGAGTTCCTGCATCTGCTGCTGCCCAGGAGGTGCAGGTGCTGCCCTGGATGAGGTGCCAGCTGCACAGGGAAAGCCCCAGAGGCTGTTCTGGGAGCACACAACAGGAAAAAAGGGCACTGAACTTGGAATTTGGGTTGTGATCCCTGTGATGTCACTGGGCAGCATTCCCAGGCTGCCACCTCCACCTTTCCTTTTTTACCAAGGTGACATAAGGGGGGAATGATGATCCTCTGTGTTTATTTTCCTGCTGAAACCCTTCCAGGCTTTCCCTCTGGAAGGAGGCAGCAGCTCCAGATTTTATCCTTATCAATCAACAGAACAATTTCCCTGTGCACTTTCCATGGTTTTTTTCCCGCACTTGCAGAGGTTTAAAAGGCTCACACAGTAAACAGACAAGTGCAGCAGATAACAGAGACAGCAGATAACCAAACCCATCCACATGAGAAAATTTACAGGGGATGCCAAACATTAAAAGCAGCAGCACTTAGTAACTCCAACTGCCAAGTGTTTACAAAATGCAGGATTTTGCCTTCAGACCTTGTGGCCTGTTTCAGATCACTGCTTAAATACTCACCTGTTCCAGCATCTGTGTAAATCCAGGAATCCTGCCCATTATCCCCCCCTGTCTGTATGGCACATTCCCTTTGCAGTTCTCTTTACACCCCTGGGAAGGTCCAAAGACTCAGGGGGTTCCCTCAGATATGAGATATCCCTCAGTTCAGGGAAGGAGAGGAAAACTAGAAGCCTACACTTGATTTTTGGAAAATAACACTGAAAGTGTGAATTCTCCATAAGGAAATGGCTGCTAGGAGCTCATGTTGGGAGGAGCTAAAATCAAGGTTCAGGTTATGGCTGGAAAAGATACTTCTGGTTTTAAAGTGCACACGTGGAACCTGCAGTCTTCGTGGAGATCCTTGAGATACCTTCAAGAAACCACAAACTAGGAGGAGACAAAGGGCTGAGGGCTCTGTACCTGTGTCTGGGGTCCCTGTGGGCTCTGTACCTGTACTTGGGGTCCCTGTGGGCTCTGTACCTGTACTTGGGGTCCCTGAGGGCTCTGTACCTGTGTCTGGGGTGCTGAGGGCTCTGTACCTGTGTCTGGGGTCCCTGAGGGCTCTGTACCTGTGTCTGGGGTCCCTGTGGGCTCTGTGCCTGTATTTGGGGTGCCTGTGGGCTCTGTACCTGTGTCTGGGGTCCCTGAGGGCTCTGTACCTGTGTCTGGGGTCCCTGAGGGCTCTGTACCTGTACTTGGGGTGCCTGAGGGCTCTGTACCTGTGTCTGGGGTCCCTGAGGGCTCTGTACCTGTACTTGGGGTGCCTGAGGGCTCTGTACCTGTGTCTGGGGTCCCTGAGGGCTCTGTACCTGTGTCTGGGGTCCCTGAGGGCTCTGTACCTGTGTCTGGGGTCCCTGAGGGCTCTGTACCTGTGTCTGGGGTCCCTGTGGGCTCTGTACCTGTGTCTGGGGTCCCTGTGGGCTCTGTACCTGTGTCTGGGGTCCCTGTGGGCTCTGTGCCTGTGTCTGGGGTCCCTGAGGGCTCTGTGCCTGTACTTGGGGTGGCTGAGGGCTCTGTACCTGTGTCTGGGGTCCCTGAGGGCTCTGTGCCTGTATTTGGGGTGCCTGTGGGCTCTGTACCTGTGTCTGGGGTCCCTGTGGGCTCTGTACCTGTGTCTGGGGTCCCTGTGGGCTCTGTGCCTGTGTCTGGGGTCCCTGAGGGCTCTGTGCCTGTACTTGGGGTGGCTGAGGGCTCTGTACCTGTGTCTGGGGTCCCTGAGGGCTCTGTACCTGTGTCTGGGGTCCCTGTGGGCTCTGTACCTGTGTCTGGGGTCCCTGAGGGCTCTGTACCTGTGTCTGGGGTCCCTGAGGGCTCTGTACCTGTGTCTGGGGTCCCTGAGGGCTCTGTACCTGTGTCTGGGGTCCCTGTGGGCTCTGTACCTGTGTCTGGGGTCCCTGAGGGCTCTGTGCCTGTGTCTGGGGTGCCCTGAGGGCTCTGTACCTGTACTTGGGGTCCCTGAGGGCTCTGTACCTGTACTTGGGGTGGCTGCACAGCAGTGGGGTCAGGATCACCACCTCGTACTCGCAGGTGGTGACCTCAGCCACGGAGAGGATCTCGTGCTTGGCCTCGGGGTGGCAGATGTACATCACTGTGCTGGACCTGGGCAGGTTCTGCCTCAGGCTGCAGGGAGTGCCATTGCCCAGCTCCACGGGGTAGTAGGGTGTCATCTGCCCTTCAATGTTCTTTGTGGGGATCTGGGAGAGGGAAAGGAACAGGTCAGAACCACAGGAGAGCTCCTGAGACTCCCCTGAAACAAAAATGTTATTCCTGTGTGCAGAGCCAGCATTGCTGGGTTAAAATCAGACCCTGTGTGGCTGCTCAGTGTTTTTGAAACATCCAGACCTGCAGCACCAGGCCCCAAAGAATCCAAAATAATCCTGCAAAGTCACCTTGGCACCTGCACTACAGCTCTCAGCATTCCCAGCCCAGGCTGCTCCTTATCCAGGGGATCCCACACCACCCCTGGCTGTGGCCAATGAAGTTAATGGGGTGCACAAAGTAAATATACACAAAGTAAACCCCACTGTGTCACACCTTCCAGCCTGCTCTCTTTGGGTTTGTTCCTGTCTCCTCCAGCTCACTCTTGAAGATGTTAATTCCCTAAAAGGGTGAAATGTCTATCCTGGAAGCAGCTGGAGTTCCTGGCTTCCCAAAGTTCCCAAACCCATACATTGACTCTTTTGTCTGTATTGCTTGAGCTACTGAAGGTTTTTCAGTGCTGAACAGACAGGGGTCTGTGCTGAAAGACAGAGGTGCTTTGTGGGGTCAGGGCACTCCAGGGATTTCTGGGGTCAGGGCATTTAAGGGATCCAGGACCTTTCTGCCCCTCCCCTGCTTTGGCTCTCAAGCCATGTCACCCCTCCCAGCCCACTGACTCCTCCCAGAAACTGCTCCACCATGAGTGAGGACATTCACGAGATTAAAGAACCAACACACCCTTTCCTGATAAGAGATTCCAGGAAATCCTGGCATGGCAAGTGCATCATAAATACTGCCCAAGAAAAAGGCAATAAAAGACTTCATTTCCTCTGAAGCTGAAGGAAAAAAAAGCTGCACTGCCAAACTCTTTGTTTTCTTGGCTTTCCAAGAGGCCACTGCCACCAGAACAGGCCATGGTCTGTCCCAAAATTGACTTTCAAAATGCTCCCCAGGCCTGGGTATTGCTCAGATCACTACACAACCACCACCCTGGGCTATTCCAAAGGCCACAGGCACAAAAACTTCATTTCAGCCTGAAAATGAAGGGGAACTGGCAGTAAGGTCACACCTGCTCTCACTAATTCCAAACTCCAGGTATTCCCATTGTTGTGATTTAAGAATCAGCAACTCAAGAGCTGAGTTTTGGGGCCTAACCAAGTGGGGAAGTTCTCTAAGGGGAAAGGGAAGCACAGAGTACTATGGGATGGGTCAGCAAGTCAGCTCCATCTCTTGGGGATTTTGTGCTGCAGGCCTTTGTTAAGAGTAAGTATGTAATTTGAGTAGCAAGACTGAATTTTCTGAGCTGGGACTGATAATTGAAAGCAAGAGAAGTGCAGCTCAGGAACAGTTTCATCTCTTGATAATCATTTTAGGAGGGGACTAATTACATCATCTTGTCATCAGACTGGATATTAGGAAGAAATTCCTCCCTGTGAAGGTGGGGAGGCCCTGGCACAGGGTGCCCAGATCCCTGGAAGTGTCCAAGGCCAGGCTTGGAGCAGCCTGGGATAGTGGAAGGTGTCTCTGGATATCTTTGAGGCCCCCTCCAACACAAAACCATCCTGGGATTCTATGATCATCCATAAACTGCCTCCACTGTTGATGGCAGAAGTCAAAATAGGTTTTTTTTCACTTGCCTCTTTTGCACCGTCTTTGGAACTTTCCTTCTCTTCTTGATCTAGGGAATAATTAAGAATGAGTTAAGTTTGTGCACTTGATATAAAATGGGATTTCACAGAGAAGTCTTTTCTGGTTTGTGTATTTGCTGGTGCTCTATACACTGCCAAGAGCCACTTGCAGGTGCAAAAGAGGAAAGAAAGGAAATAACCAGTGATCTGAGGCCCACAGCAAACAGAGCAAAATACACGTCAGCTCATCCCAAAAGCACCTGGAGTTGGTAGGACTGGCCTGGCACCAAGGCAGGGCTGGAAAAACATCACTGCAGCTGTTTGGGAAGGCTGGGAACTGGGCAGGGAACAGGCAGGTGCTTTGGAAGGAGCAGCAGCTGCCAGATGGGAAGCAGGGAAAGCACACAGGTCACAAAGGGCAGAGGGACAGCAGCCTGCCAGACTGAGCTGTGGTGACCTGAGGCACCCTCATCACAACATCCAGCCCCACAAAATGGGTGACTGGAACCAAACATTCTGTGTTCTGTGCACCCACTCCCTCAGAGAAGGCCAAGCAAGGCAGCTCCTGAAGCTCTGCTTCTTTCCAGGACTAAGATCCCTAACTCAGGGCTGCAGCCAGGGATCCAGAAGCGGGATACAGCACTAAATCCCCCCCAGGAGACTGCAGCATTCCAGCTAATCACTTCTAAGAAATGGTGCCCACCTTCTACACACCAGCCTAGGTGGTGTTTTTCTATCCTGTTTCTCTTCTTTCCATCAACCCTGAATGAACACTTAAATCTGTGAATTTTAAGACTTATTGGAACTACTTTACAAGCAAAAAAATGCTCCAGAAATCAGTTATTCTAAACTGCTCTTTGAGTTTGGGGCTCAGACATCTCATTTCCACCCAAGACCCACTCTAGGAACTTGAATTATTCTGAGGATCTGTGCCAGGCTCCCTAAAAAAGGCTCTCAAACTGGTGAGACAGGAATAATTAAAACAAAAAAAAATTCTATTAACATCAGCAGAATGAAATAATCTAAAACACACCTGGTTCTGACAACGGGTTCTTCATTATCATATTCCCCAGGTAGTATTCTTGGATGTTTATTTTCTGCAGTCAAAACAAACACCAGTTACCACTGTCCAAGCTTTTCCAGGGAATTCAAGGCTGCTGGAGTTCAGCAGGGAGGTGCCAGTGGAGAGGGGGCTGTGAGCAGCCTACCTGCCCTGTTTCCTTCTCCTCATGGTACTGACGGATGTGTTTCCCATGGCACACCTCATAAGTCCAGTAAGATTCAATCTTAGAAATAAAACATATTAAAAAAATAATCTTTAGATGGATTTACACACCCCAAAACCACCCAAATGTTGGCTTTTGCAGCAAAATGCTGGAGCAGCCTCAAAAACAAGAATACAGCAAGTGGTCTCACACCACAGAAGACTTCCTTGACTTTCACACAGATAAAATGAAGGGGGGAAAAAAAATCACATTTTGAACTGCTACCATAGCAACACATTTATCTGAATTCTGACATCTTTAACCACACAGAATTTTGTCAGCAGTTGTAAAGACCTTGTTTCACATTGTATTAGCATCTTATTTACTTCCCTAAACCTTGACATGGACTGGCCTGTAACCATTAATTGGCAATTAATGAACAAGACAGAAGTAACATACTCTATAGGAACAGCTGCTTTGCTTAAAGAGAGGCTCCAGCAGCTCCCCTGGAGTAGGACCCTTATAGTCCTTCTCTTCTTCCTGCAACAAAAGCACATTTCATGACATTAAAACCAGACTCAGCTACAGTTTCTCTTTACAGAATAACTTGCCTGAACTCACCTCGTTGCCGCTGGCTATCAGTGGCAGGAGACACTTGTACTTCTCTTTATCCACAGTGGTCATGATGATGTAATTGTCCTCCTTGTACAAGACACCAGTGGTCGGCTGAGAAAACAACCAGCCCATGGATCAGCCAGGCAGGGGCTTTTCAGCTCATTAGAAACACCCCTGAATTCCTGAGTGCTGCTCTGGAGCATTTCCTGGGATTTCATTATACCACAAGCCTGGGGCTTGGTGCTTAGGCTGGCTGGGAGCTGCTTGCTTCTGCCTTCACTTTGGATCTTCAACTTCCAGCCAGATCCCTGATATCCTCCATATTCCTAATCCTCTCCAAATTCCTGATCCCCTTCAGATTTCCATATTCCTTATCCTCTCCAGATCCCCAATCCTCTCCAGATTCCTGCTCCTCTCCAGACCTCCAATCCTCTTCAGATCCTTGATCCCCTCCAGATCTCCAATCCTCTCCAGATGCCTGATTCCTCCAGATTTCCAGATTCCTTATCCTCTCCAGATCCCAAATCCCCTCCATATTTCCACATCTCTGATCTTCTCCAGATTCCTGCTCCCCTCCAGACCTCCAATCCTCTCCAGATGCCTGATCCCCTCCAGATATCCAGATTCCTTATCCTCTCCAGATCCTCAATCCCCTCCGTCTTTCCAGATCCCTGATCATCTCTGGATTCCCGCTGCCCTCCAGATTTCCAGATTCCTTATCCTCTCCAGATCCCCGATCCTCTCCAGATTCCTATTCCCCTTCAGATGCCTGCCCCTCTGATCCTCTCTAGATCTCTAGATCCCTGCTCCCCTTCAGATCCCTGATCCTCTCTAGATCTCCAGATCCCTGCTCCCCTTCAGATCCTCGTTCCCCTCCCTCCTGCTCCCCCATTTCACGCCTTTATCACAGCCCCTTCGCGCCCAGCTCTCCCCACGCCGCTCTGAGCACAGGATCCCCCGGGATTCCCTCCGGCGCCGAGCCAGCCCCACCCGAGCCCCCTCAGAGCGCTCCGAGCCCCTCCCGGGCCCCGCGGTACCGACCAGGCTGAGCTCGGTGCCGGGCCAGTTCACCCTGAACGGGATGTCGTCGCTGAGCTGCGGGAGCGCTCGGCCGCCCTCGGCCACGGCCGCCACGGCCGCCAGCAGCCCGCAGAGCAGCGCCGGGGCCGGGCAGGGCGGCCGCGGCCCGCAGCCCCTCCGCGGGGCCGGGGCCGGGCTCGGCGGCCGCAGCCCGCAGCCCCTCATGCCGGCCGGGAGGCCGCGCCGCGCCGCCGCCACGTCGGCTTCCGGCAGCCGCGATCAACAACCGGGGCAGGGGCAGCGGCATCCGGGGCACGGCCCGCCGGCGGTGAGGCACGGGCGGCGGCGGGCGGGGAGCGGGGAGGGAGCGTGGGTGTGAGGGAGCGTGTGGAGGCGGGGGGGAGTGAGGGGCGAGAGCGTGAGGGAGTGAGGGATTTGAATGAGGAGTGCGAGTGGGGGGATGAGTGTGAGGGAGAAGTGTGAGGGAGTGAGGGATTTGAATGTGGAGTGTAAGTGAGGGAATGAGTGTGAGGGAGAAGTGTGAGGGAGTGAGGGATTTGAATGAGGAGTGTAAGTGAGGGAATGAGTGTGAGGGAGAAGTGTGAGGGAGTGAGGGATTTGAATGAGGAGTGCGAGTGAGGGAATGAGTGTGGGAGAAGTGAAGTCGGAGGGAGGGACAAGTGTGAGGGAGTGAGGAATTTGAATGAGGAGTGTAAGTGAGGGAGAAGTGTGAAGGAGTGAGGCAGGGAGGGAGTGGGGAGAAGTGTGAGGGAATGAGTGTGAGAGAAAAGTGGGAGGGAGGGAGGGAGAAGTATGAGGGAGTGAGGAATTTGAATGAGGAGTATAAATGAGGGACTGAGTGTGAGGGAGAAGTGTGAGGGAATGAGGAATTTGAATGAGGAGTGTAAGTGAGGGAATGAGTGTGAGGGAGAAGTGTGAGGGAGAAGTGTGAGGGAGTGAGGAATTTGAATAAGGAGTGTGAGGGAAAAGTGTGAGGGAATGAGGAATGTCAATGACGAGTGTGAGGGACGGATTGTGAGGGAGAAGTAGGAGTGAGGAGTGTGAGGGGAATGAGAGAGGGAGGGATAAAATGGGAATGAGTGTGAATGAGGGAATGAGTGAGGGAGGAGTAAAATGGGGGCAAGTAAGAGGAGGGGGGCAATGAGGGAATGAATGGGGGGAATGGAGGCCAGTAATTAATTTTGGTCATTAGTGGCAGTACTGAGGGTTAAACATAACCAACAGTCATAAGGTTATGGGTGTAAAAGTGCACTTGAAAGGCTCCTCTGTGTATATATATTTATGTTTGTACGTGTATCTATACACCTAAGAACCTGAGGGGGCCAGCAGCCTTCACATCAGAGCAGGTTTAGGCCAGTCCCATCTGATCATTGGAGGAAATACAGGAAATAATTGAAGGAAAGGCAGGGAATTAATTGGCCATGCTACAGAGAATTCCCTTATTGCAGAGCCTTGGAGTTACTCTGGTTGGAAAATACCTTGTCTGGATTTCCCTCTCCCTGCTGTCTGCATTATCTTCTGTTAACAGTCATGGATGTGGCTGTTGTTTGCCCAGACACTGTTTGAGAACAGGTTTAGCAGCAGCTTTGTGTGCGTGGTTGTGTAGTGAAGCCTACAGATCTAAAATCTGTATTTGCACAAACAGAGCTCGAGTTTAACCAGTCAGAAAAAAAAAAAAAAAGCCTAAATGGCCTAAAATTTTTGAGACAACAGATCTGGATGTTTTTGGTAGTGACCAAAGCTAGGAGCAGAGCAGTGGCTTTAATCCCATGCAGCAAGAACAAATGTACATATTTATATTTTCCATGCTTTAATTAATTCCTAAAGTGCCACAGTTTGTAGCAGCCCCCGTGTGTTGTTAGTCATTCTCAGCCCAACATCAATTTTACAGCGAGGCAAAATGAGCACACCTCACACAGACACGCTTTAAACACATCATTTCTGGAAATTTCCACCCCCCTCAGTCACTGCAATGCATTTTTATTGCACTGAAGTTGTACACACACACACAGGAATATGTATTATTGCAATGGTTTATGGATTTGGGAAGCAAGTGAACCAACAAAGGCTTGGAGACAATTAAAGATAGAGAATGTGGAGCAGAATCACAGTACTTAAATAATTAGCATTTTAAAGAGAGAATCAGCCCTGATGGTTCTGGGTCATGACTGAGCACAAGCATCCCTTGCCCTGTTTTAAAGAACAAGGGTAAGTCTTTGAGGAAAGAACTTTTAAATCTAAGAAGAATTCTCAAGAAAGCAGAGGGTGCCATTGTACATTTTTACCTTTACAAATATAAACCAGCATGATGTAAAGAACAGAAAAGGTCAAACTTTTTAAGGGAAAACCAGACTTTTTCTGCAATTACTGATGCAGAATCCAGGCTGCTACTAAAACACTTAGACATTCCCTGGATGGGAAAACAGGACCTTTGATATAAAGATATAAAAATATACTCGGTTAAAAGTAATAAAAATAAAAGTTTTGAGCCAAATCCATGTTGGGACAGATACTCTGTGTGCTGACACAGTGCATCAGGAATCCCACCAGCCTAAACTGGGGGCTTCCAGTCCTCCTGGGATGTCCATACACACCCCTAAGGTTACTGGAAAAAGGGTTTTTCCTTAATTACCTTCTGGGGGTGAATTCCTGAAACTCAAATTTATCCTTGCAGCTGGGATTTTTGAAGAGAAGGGGCCACAACAGCACCTCAAAACAGAGATGAGAATTTCTCTTTCTGCTGTGTTGTGACTTCAAGTCATGCTCTTAGTTGATTTTAATATTTTGGGGTTATTCTTTATATTAGGATTAAAAATTAAAATGAGGCACTGATAGTTTATGGCTTGAGTCAGGGTGCCCAGAGCTTTGGTTTTCAGGGCTTGACAGCAGCAGCCAAGGGAAGGAATGATTTCCTTTAAAATAAAATGGTTTATTCTCTGCATTTTAAGAATAAATTAATATAAAAAGGGTGAGATGACTGATTCAGTGGTGTAACTTCATTTCAGAGGAGCTGAGTGTTGATATAAATGTTCTACTACACAATTTAGGCCAACCACTTAAAATTCCTGCCTTGTGGTCTGGAATCAAAACTTAAATCACTTAAGGGGATAAATTAATGTATAGAGGATGAGATGATAAATTCAGTGGTGTAACTTCATTTCAGAGGAGCTGAATGTTGGTATAAATGTTCTATACTATGCAATTTAGGCCAGCCACTTAAAATTCCTGCCTCGTGGTCTGGAATCAGAGCAAATTATCACTTAAATCTATGGAACTTGTCTCTTTGTGCTTATTTTGACCTCAAAAATATCCTAAGGATTCATTTCAAACCTGAAATAATAAGAAAATGTAAAGAGAAGTTTAAGTGGCTGTCTTGAGGATTAAAAGCTCAGATACCCAATTCAAACCCAGAATGCTCTCCTTGCTGGCTTTTTCCTGGACTCCTGAAAGAAATTATTTTGGCAGTAACCAACTCCCAATTCTGAACGCAGCACTCATCAGAGGAACACCCCTCCCAACAAAAACCTCTCCTCCCGAGGCAGAGCCGGCTTGCCAAGCACTTTATAGACAGTTGAGGTTCTGGTGCTTGCTCAGGAGCTCCTTGACCAGCGTCTCCAGGGAGAAGAGGTGCTCATCGCCATCCTCCGGGGCGAGGTTCCTGACGGAGTTGGCCAGCTCGAAGAGGTACTCGGTGTTCCTGCCGCTGGGCCCGGCGGCGCCCAGGATCTGCCGGGCGATGTCCTCCAGCGGGGCGGGGCCCAGGTAGTTGGGGTTGTCGCGGGTGCCGATGTACAGCAGCACGTCGAAGGGCTGCAGCGCCGCGTCCTTGGGGTAGAAGATCACCGTGATGGTCCTGTAGCCTCCCTTCTCCCGGAAATCCAGGTAGGACTTCACTTCTCCTTCCTTGCCCGCCGGCAGCCTGTAGGCCACGCCCCACACGCAGCCCTGCGTGGGGAGAACTGGTTAGAATGATGAGCAGAAATGGATTTATTCTTATTTTTTTTTCTGCCCTCCTCTTGCTTTTTGCACCATCCCAAAATAAAAGGGACAATTATCAGTGAAAACACTGATCGCACATTCTGCTAATGCTGAGATTTTTCTCACAAAGCAACTTCTTGTTTCGGTAAACTGGAGTAGCAAAAAGCCCCTTTGGTATTGACCAAAGTTGGTGGCTTTAATCCCACACAGCAAAAACAAATGTATATATTTATATATCCCATTATTTTATTAATTCCTAATGTGCCACACTTACAGGCCACTAAGGATACTGAGTTTTTCCTTGACCTTATAAAATTTATGTCTGAACATGAGAGATTTAAATAATGCTGAGTTTGAAGGAATTTTGATCAGGGCCCTTCTGTTTAGTGACAGTTTGGCAAGGACCTGAGGGTCACCCACACCTGTGGTGTGCTGAGATACCTTCACAATCTGGTTAAACTTTGTGAAGCTGAAATGAAAACAGTTACATTTATCATTCCATGCTGATATCAAATCATGTTTGATGTATCTTAATATCAAATTCTGCATCTCACCAGTGGATTGCCAAAGTGATTATTCCAGAATATATTTTAAAATATCCCTGTGGTAATAACAGACCCAAACTACTTCCAGGTGTAACTCTGGGAAACACTGAGAGAATTTTTCCCTGAAGATAATTGTAGAAAAGCAAAAATTAATGAGTGGAAAAGCAACGGGACATTTTGTACCTCAGCATCTTCAACCAGGGTCACAACTCTTCCAGGCTAGAATTTAAAAGAAGAAATCATCATTCAGTCAGAGGCTTTTGCCCTAAATCATGAGCAAAACCAAACCAAAAAGAGAAAAAACCAAGCAACAGGAATGAAGCACTCAGAGAACTAATCCAGCACCATTCCAGTAAGGTCCAAATCCAGTGTCAGTATTTTCTGAGAGTAGCTTTTGGTGTGTACTAGATAAAATAAACAACATGTTAAATTCTGGGTGGACAGGGCCTGTGACACAAAAATTAAAGGCACTAAGAAATGGGGAGGGTTTGAATGTCGAGTGCTGTTTGCTTTACACCTGCTGTCCAGACTCTGCTGCAGTTCAAAACAGTGGCAATTAATTAACAATCCAATAACATTGATAATTAAGAGTTTCATTAATGTAAAACTGTCCTCAAGGAGCCCTTGGAGCCTCACTGGACAGAGGGAGGATACTTTGCAAATGCTTGTTTTCCCCAGCAAGTTAATTCTTGTAGGAAAAACTAACAAGCCAGTTTGTAAATACTGGAAATAAAATAGTTGAAGTTTGTTGTATAAAACTTTTAAAACTCTATGTTGAACTACATCTGCAGTTTATAATTGCTGCATTTGGCATCAAATGAGTTTTCTCCCAGCATGAGCCATTTATTCCTGATCAGACTGATAAAATAAGGCAACAAAGTACGTGAACACTAAATGATTCCTATTTCCTGAGGAGAAATGAGTGTTCCCATGATACATCCAAGATAACTTCACTGTTCCTTCTGGAATGGTTTTTTCCATAGCCATTGATAGTTCTCTGACTTGTGCACTCACAAAGATCTTTGTGGATTACGGATTAAAGAGACATTCTGTGGTGGAAAACAACTTTCCTGTCCTTGTTAGGAGTGTCTGTAACTGTGGTCAAAATTGATTAAATTTCATTTAAATCTAATTCGATTTAATATGAAGGGCAGTACTGAGGAGGACTCCATGTTCAGGTGGGTTGTGTGAAGGAAGAAGGATCTGCCTAAGGAAGGGCAGGACATTCAGTTAATTGCTTTGCAGAGTCCTTGTCTTGCCTGGGACCACCCATAACAAACATTAAGAAACAAATCACTAAATACTTATCGATCAGAGGAATTAATTACTGTTTGTGCTACTGGGAAAAATTTTTTGAAAGGATTTTTAAAATACAGCTAACATGTAATTTGCTGCATACTTTTAAGAACTGTTTTTTCCTCCTTGCTGTTCTTTAACCCGTGTCAGTGGTGGCTCAAGCTGGGCTATCTTTGAACTCTGTGCAAATTATTTCACGGTGTTTGAGGTTCTAACGAGTGTTATTTACATGTGGATGAAGCCTTTCACCAGGCAAGCTGTTCTTTAAAACAACCCCAGCGCTTTTTTAAAGCAGGTTTACAGCGGAGTAAACCTTATCATTAATTACACCCTTGCCTTAAAAACACATGACATTGGGAATGGTCACTTGGACTTTTAGCTTATTTTTCTTGGTAGGTTTTTTTTTCTCTAATTTTCCAGACCGTGAAGAATTTTAGAACTTTAAGTGAATTTTCACCTGAGCCTAAAATAAGTTAAAATACACCCAGGGGAAGGTGAACGGGGGGTAGTTAGATCGGTAATTCTGGCTTTTCTTACTCCCTGTGCACGCCCGCCCCTCACCGGGGGTTTCCAACGCCCCAGAAATTACAAATGCGGGCATTTCTGAGCCCCGACTGAATGTCGCGGCGTTGCTGCGGGTTTCTCGCGGGTTGCTTTGCGGGTTTCTCGCAGCCCCGCGGGGCAGGGGCAGGGGCAGGGCCCGGGCCCGACGCGGCTCCGCGCTCCCCCCGGCCCCGGCTCACCTTGCCCGGCACCCCGCGGTGGTCGGTGCTGCCCTGCCAGAAGCGCCGGCTGTAGCCGCGGATGCGCCCCACCAGCTTCTCCTGGTAAGGGAAATCCACCTTCCAGATGAGGGAGCCGTAGCCGAACACCCACATGGCGGCCGGGCCGGCCCGGCGGGGCCTGCGCAGAGCCGCGGGGCGGCCCCGGGGCGGCTGCGGAGCCTCGCGGGGAGCGGCGCTGCCGGGGAGCCGTTCATCGGCCCGGCCTCAAACCCCCCGGAGCCGCGGCCACCGCCTCCCCAGCCCGCAAAGCGCCCGCCCCGGTCCTGCACACATCCCCCCGAGCCCCGCAGCGCACCAGGAACCGCCCCCGAGCCCCATAAACCACCGTCTGTCTCCCTGATGCCTTGGGTTTCAGCTTTTCTGTTTTTCACAGTCTTTGCTGCTTACTGTGTAACTCTGGAGCTTCGTATTAGGTGTTAGTAGGTTTTCTTTGCAGGGTAGTTAGGCAAAACAGTTCTTTTCTAGCTACCCAAAAATCATAACAGTGAGGGCAAGGGGGAAGCCCAGACTTAAAAGCCTGGGACTGTGGTTGGACAATTGACCCCAATATGTAGATGAATCAAAACTTATAAAAGTGTAAAAACTCATGACCAGGATCCATCTTGGATTAGATTTGGGTGTAGCCCCAGCCAGGCTCTTGCACTGCCCGAGCTGTATCCTTTCAATAAATACCTGTTTTATTCCTTTTGCTCTGTCTAGTCTCTGTTCCAGGTCAGCCTTTCCAGGCAACAGTTCCTCCAACTCAACCCCCCCTTAAATCCACCTTAAAGCACTTTCCAAACACCCACCTCCAAAATAACCACCCACAACCATCTCCCCCCAAAATCCACGAACAACCTGCCCCAACCCACCTCCCCCTAGCCACTCAAACCACCACCAAACCCTACAAACTGTTATAAATCCACATTATAAAATCAGCTTTTTGCAAATATTAAGATAAATGCTACATGTGTAATGTTAAAATAACTTTGCTGTAAAAATACAGTTTTTATTTCTGCTATTAACAAAGCTTAAACATGGTAGTGGGATAGCTAATACATAGTTATGCTTGTAATTAAACTGCCTGTTTAGTTAAAACAATATCCAATAAACATGTAATAAAAACCTTGCTATTAATATGCCAAATATCAATATCAGTATCAATATCTGCTGTCTAAAAAAATTAAAAAGCAAAGCCCAAACTGAAAGTGATAATAAAAATAGACTAAAACCACGCATGCTCTAAAAAGGCAGGCCCAAAAAGTGGCCACGCAAAACAGTTCCTAAAACATGTAAACTAGTTTATGAAAAAGTTTAAATGTGGATAATAATTCATAAATATACAACAGACTAATGTAATTTTAAAAATATTTTAAAAGTAACTCCAAGAATAGTAAGAACAAGAACCTAGCCGTTATTTGTCTCCTATTATCGTTTATTAAACTTCTTTAAATTTTACTAAAAAAATAAACCTGGTTTTTCACAAAACCTCACCAAACCCTCTGGAAAACAAACAGAACCCCACTTGTATCTATACCATACCAACCACATCTCTTTATTTTTTTCCCCTCCTCGTGCAGAGTCCTGTGGCAGGATGGATTTCACAGAAGCCTATTCTGACCGCTGCTCGGCCGTGGGGCTGGCAGCCCGGGAAGGAAACGTGGAGATCCTGAGGGAGCTGATTGCTCGTGGCTACAGCGTGGATGTCCCTGACAACAGGAGGTGGCTGCCCATCCACGAGGCAGCAGCACACAATTCCAGTGAGTGCCTGAAGCTGCTCATCGAGGCAGGTGAGGAAAACCTCCCGGGAAATAGCTTTTCTGCTAAATTACCCTGTGACAGGAAATACAAGTTACATAGATTTATCCTAGCCTTGTTCGGGGGTGGCAGGAAAATTAATTCACAAACACCAGAGGTTTATGTCCAAAAAGGAGACAGAGGAATCCCTTTACTTTATTTGAATAAAGGGAGAGACCATGGGGCATTCCCCTGAGGTCTCTCCAATTTTTGGAGAATGCAGCCTCCTTTTATCCTATTTTCCCATCCACATTTCCCTCTCCCCATTGGCTGAGGTACTTTAGAGGTACAGACTTCCTGGTACCTAAGATTCCCCTCTAATGTATAACCTTCCCTTTTAATTTCTAATTCTTATAGAATTCATAGTTTTACCCATTGCTTCTTTCATCTTTCAACATCCAGTTTCAATTATCAGCAAACCTAGAGTTTGTTTGTAAAGGCAAATATCTTTTCCATTCATTAATCAGTGCAATCCATCCCATTGTTTCTTTTATCTCTCAGTGCTAGTCTTATCTCCCAGCAGATCCACAGCTTGTAAAAACATATCCAACGTTCCTCTGTGTTGCAAATACCCCTTTTTCCCCCCGTTGTGTCCCCTGCAGCTCCAGCTGAGCACTACATCCACTCGAGGACGTTCGAAGGGCTGTGTGCTGTGCACCTCTCGGCCCGGCAGGGCTCTCTGGAATGTCTCCGGATTCTCCTGGAAGCTGGGGCTGACCTCAACAACGTCACCACCGAGTCTGCCACCACCCCGCTCTTCCTAGGTGACACAAACTCCCCTCCAGTCCCACCGCTTAAAACTCAAGTTTCTCCTACTTCAAACTCACCAGAGTTAAAGTTTCCTCCTTGCGTGCCTTGTTGCATCTTTTTGAATACCAGGCTTTAGGCTCAGAGATGGAGTGGGTGTGGAAATAACCTTCTGTTTATGGGTGAATCTGCTTCAGACAGTGTTTTAAAACAAAACTGTAGAAGCAAGCTGGTTTTCTGCATCAAGCACAGAAACACTTGAGGAGGTTCAGGGTTATGTCTGTATGAGGCTGTTTCAAAGCCTTTTTGATTTTTATAATCCCTCCCTAATTCTTATGTAAAAATATTTATTTTTTACATTCGTAGTTTGGCAATTAAGGTCCATTATTTTAGCATTTTTTCTATCATTTATACTTGACCTAATTGAATGCTTAAAACTTCTGTAACGCTCAATCCTCAGGCTCTAAATCACCTGATTAAATACATTTATTGATTTACTTGCCTCTGTGCCCAGACATCATGGGTGCCACATTACCTTTGTTTTCCAGTTTTTTCCAAGTTTGGGGGAATTTTGGCATCATTTCCATTCTCCAACACTGTTTGTAGATCTAAATATAAAAGAATGGGCAAGTTTAAAGGAATAGTAATTATTGTTTCAGGAAGTTGGCAGTGAGACCTTTTGAGCTTTTGTATCCAAATACTTAAATTATTTCTTCTTAAAACTCTTCAATAAGATTTTCTTTCTTTTTTTCCTTTTTTTTTTTTTTTTTTTTTTATTATTGCTGTTCCATGGAAGCTGTTGAAAATAGACACCCAGAGGTTGTCAAGTATCTGCTCCAACACGGAGCAAATGTTGAAGGTTCTCATTCTTGGTCTGGGTGGAATCCTTTGCACCAAGCTTCTTTTCAGGTAACCTGTGAGCACATTGTGTAATTTCTGTGTAACTGGTGTTTTCTGGGGGATAATGATTTATTTAATAATTTCTGCATTTTTGTCAGGTAATTTTTTCCTAACTTACCCTAGCAGTCATAAGCATATATTTTAAAATCTGTTGGCTTGATGTTTCTAGCACACACAAATGAATTTGTCATGTAAATGAGCTAAAGTGATCAATTTGAACTTGCTTAATTTCTTCTACCATTAATTTTTTAAGTGCATCTTCAGAATATTGAATGTATTGTGGGTTTGATTATTTCTGGGAGACGTGGGGGAAAACAGGTTATGCCATTTCCTCACTTTCCTGCTGGTGTAAGAATAAGAACATTTATTTCAGGGTTCCACTGAGATAATGCAAATGCTTCTGGAGAAGGGGGCTGGGAAGGACTGTCGGGATGACTTTGGAATTACCCCCCTGTTTGTGGCTGCTCAGTATGGCCAGCTGAAGAGTCTGCAGCTGCTTCTGTCCCACGGTAACCATGGCCCTTCATTTCCCTTGCTACACTTCCATCAGCTCCCACTAAATGCAGTTTTAGCTCTGCCCTTGCACGTTGAACATTAGAGGTTTGAGCTTGCTGAGTTTGAATCCACCTTGTGAAAAATAATGTTTTGTTTTGTGTCAGGTGCAGATGTCAACTGCCAGGCCAAGGACAGGGCCACCCCCCTGCTGATTGCTGCACAGGAGGGACACCTGAACTGTGTGAAGCTGCTGCTGGCTGCAGGGGCAGACCCAAACCTCTACTGCAACGAGGATAACTGGCAGTTACCCATTCATGCAGCAGCTGAGATGGGCCATGCAAAGTAGGTGCTTGCAGAAGGTCCTGGGCACACAAGCCTGATCCCCAAAGGAGGAAGTTCAGCCCTAAAAGGGAGAAAAATTGAGTGTTCAAACTGGTCTGTAGTTTAGAAGTTCTGATTACTTCTGTATTTTGAGTGTCTTTTAGTAGTTTCTTCCACACTGACAGGGAGTAGGTTTAGATGAAATATTGGGGGAAATGCTTCCCTGTGAGGGTGGGGGGGCCTTGGCACAGGGTGCCCAGAGAAGCTGTGGCTGCCCCATTCCTGGAAGTGTTCCAGAATGGATTGGACAGGGCTTGGAGCAACCTGGGGTTGTGGAAGTGTCCTTACCCATGGCAGGGGGTGGAATTGGATCACCTTTAAGGTCCCTTCCAACCCCAACCATTCTGTGCTTGTATGATTTTTAATTCAGCATCTAACCTGGGTTTGATCCATAGCCTGATGAATTTGGAGAGTTTTCCACAGTGTTGAACCAATTGATACCAATTGACTTCATGGCTATATTACTTTTCCATTTAAAAATACAAATAACTGTATTATACATTATACATGACTTAAACAGCTGCTAATTAGAATTCCCTATTAAGTAGCAGAAGTAATTGCATACAAATATTGAATTAGCTGGACCAACCAGAAAAAGCAAAGCCACAAAACAGTTTCTTTAATCTTTCCAGGGATGCATTTGTAGCTTTGCCCAATCTCAGAGATACAAGTCAGTTCCACAGCAGAGAGCCAAGAGTGGAAGGAAGTTTTGGGAGTAGCAGTTGGGGAGAAGGATCTCTCAGGAACTCCATGATTCACACATGGACACCACTTAAATATATAAATGATGATGCATCACTGGCAGCTATTGTGCAGCACCAGTAAGTTCCAGCAGCAAAGGAACTGGTGTTTGTCAATAATGTGATGTGAGCTGTAAACAGAATGATTTTTCTGTTTCACAGAACTGAGAACTCATTTCGTTTGCATCTCACGTTTCCAGTTTGCTTCCGAACTTCCTTGGAGTTGGGATTTAAGGTGCAGTGGTGTTCTGTTGCTGTAAAAAGAATTGTTGGGTAATAGGAAGGGGCTGTCCCTGGTTTGGTTTATCATACTTCTTTCCAGCCCAAATCCATCCCAAAGCACATTGTTTGCCAGGGGTCTGTGTATAGGATGACAAAACTGCAAATTCAAGAGCGAAAAGCCACGATTTTCTTCCAAAGCTGCAACGACCCTGTGAAAAAATGACCGTGTGTTTCAGATGAATGATTGCACAGGATCAGAAAAGAGTGTTTTTAAACACCTGCAGGATCCTGGAGCTGCTGATCCCAGTCACTGACCGGGTCTGTGACAAGGGCGAGGGCAAAGTGAGCCCGGTGTACTCGGCGCTGTACGGCGGGGACAGGGAGTGCCTGGAGATGCTGCTCACAAAGGGCTTCAGCCCAGATGCTCAGGAGTGCCTGGACTTCAGCTGCAGGTCCCCCATGTGCATGGTCTTCCAAAAGCAGTAAGCAAACCTCTCCTATCTTGAAGTTGCTCATAATCATGTTTGCATTAATTAACTTTAAACTCGCAGTTTCCCACCTTCCTCCCTCCTCTGCTGTCTATCATCTAATATTTTTCCAGAATTCCAGTGTGTTCCCGCTTTGCAGACACTCCTCATTAATATTTCTCCTTGGGAATATTAATGTGAAGTCCTGGAAATGTTGCTCGTGTGCTGCACTAAGGGAAACCTTGTCAAAAACGGCTTTTGAATCCTCTCAGGTTTTAACAGATGATTTCTTTGTGCATGGAATGAAATTTATTTATAGTGTAGGTGCTGCCATTTAAATTAATGAGGTTTGTTGGTAGGGAGTTTAGCTCGTGGCCTGCTCCTGGGAAGCTGCCTTTAAAAATCCTTGGACTGCAATTTTCCCTTTCTGTCCTGATCTTGCTTTATAATAATAAATAATTTAGGAAGGGATGCAGAGCAGGTGATTGCTCTGTGAACAAGGCAGGTAACACATGTCACCACATCTAATCACTAAAAGGCAACACCAGTCATAGTCTCAGTCCTTATCCTGTCACCTTGTTGCAGTGGGTGACGATAAAAGGATTTTTAAAAAAACATTTTAAAATGTTCTATTGCAGACAGATGTAAAAGGTGCTAGGTGCTGTCTGAGGGAAAGCTCATGGGATGCCCTGTTCCCTCTCCTGCTCACAGGTATTATCAGTTCGTTGATGTTCTCCTGACACATGGGATCACCCTGCGAGGGATTAACTTGGCACACTGCCTGTGCCATAAGAAGTTTGCTCTGTTCCGGCGCTTCCTGAGGCTGGGCTGTTCCCTGCCCTCAGGGGAGGAATTAAGAGACTTCATCCACTACAGCAGCATGGCACAGAAGGAGTACAAGGAATGGCTGCCCTGCCTGCTCCTGGCTGGCTTCAACCCCGTGAATTTCATGTGCAGGTTCTGGTGAGCGGGGAGCCTTGTCTTTATTTACTTAAACATCCCATGCTGGTGTGCAAAGCTGCTGCTGAACGAGGGCTTTCACAGGATGGCCCTTGATAATCAGTTGCCACCATCAGGAACGGGAGGGGTTGTGGAAAGTCTGAAATAAATCATTCACACGTCAGTCTGGAGGCAGTGAAACAGTTTTATTTAGGAAGAAAGCCAGACTGGGAATTGCCTTCCTCTAGGCTAGCAATAAAGCATCGCTTCCCAAATTTATATCGAACATCTCTAATTAACCCCCAAATTAACTGCAAATTGTGTGTGTAATACTTTAATGCAGCCATGGTAAGAAGAAATTCCAATGGGAGAAATAGGTCAGGAGGGATGGGAAACAAATGGGAAGTGAAGCTGGGCCAAGGCTGGGAGGAGAGGAAACGGATGCAGTTTGAGACTGTTTTGTTTAACACAATGTGGCAAAAATTCCAGTCGGATTTTTTTTTTTTTAATTATTATTATTGAAGTTTTTCCACGTATAAATAATGCCTTGGTGATGTTTTGTATTTAATTGAGCACTTCAGGATTGAACTTAGACTTATGAAATGTTTGTGTTTTCTGCAAGCTGTAGTAAACACACTACAAGTTTGCAACTCAGTGACTGAGCACATCACATGTGATGATTTTTGGTCTTTTATTTTGTCATACAAATACTCTTAAAAAGTATTTTAAGGGAGTCTTTGTTACTCAGGATTTTCTCCGTGAGTGAGGATGTCCTTAATTTCGTCCTGGAGTTCACGAATTGGAGCAGACTTCCTCCAATTGTGGAGCAACACTTTTCCCAATACAAGAAGAAGTTCACTTGGAATTCCAAGAGCCATTTTGGTAAGGAATACAGGCAGGAAAATAATGTCTCCATGTATTCAGTTTCCAGACTGCAGGTGGGGAGATTTAGGAGATGGCAGTATGAGTTACTTATGTTTTATTTTTCTAATTTGATTTGTATTTCCAATGAAGCACCTGTCCTGTTTTGCAAGCATTGGACAGTAATTAAATACAAACCATAAAAATCAAACATAATCAAAATGTGACCAAGCCAAAAAGATTCAATTGGTTGTGCAGGAAGTTTTCATAGTTCAGCCTTCAGAAAAGCAGGCCATGTGTTATGTGACTGAAAAACTGCCCTTAGATGGATTCCTTTCAAAGAAAATTCTTCTTTAAAAGGTTCTGTAATAATTTTGAAGTTGTCCAAGTGATAGTGTCATTTAATAATGCTTCCTTTAGAATGTTTGATGCTAATGAGGATGTTCTGTAATAATTTTGAAGTTGTCCAAGTGATAGTGTCATTTAATAATACTTCCTTTAGAATGTTTGATGCTAATGAGGATGTTTTTGGAGTTAAAAAGAGGGTTATTTGGGGGAATTGAGATTAGCTTCTCTACATTTCATTTTTTGTTAGCAGATGTATTTGTGCAGTGAGAGCTGCTGTGAGTCTGACTGGGGTTTCCCTTTGCAGCCTCCCTCCCTTCCCTGTCCCACCTGTGCCGCCTGGAGATCCGGTCGCTGCTGGGCAGCGCGCGGCTGCGCTCGGAGCGCGCCGTGCGGGAGCTGCCGCTGCCAGCCTGCCTGCAGAGCTACCTGCTCTACCTGGATGTGCTGCCAGCCAGCTCCGTGCCAGAGCTGCAGGATCCCCTGGAGCAGGGAGCTCCTTCAGCTCGCCCGCAGGCTGAGGGACGCCACTAACACCAGTGCCCGGACTCCACACCGCAGGTGTTGTAATGGGAATCAGGAGACGCGGGAGGAGAGTTGTAAATGTCTGTTGTAATCATTCTTTTCACGCTGTAGTTTTATATACTACATCTAGAAATTTCCTATGAGTTCTATGTTTTACTTGTTTAAAGTCTGTTGTAAGCTTTCCAGGCGAACATTTTCTGTTTCTCTTCCAACTCTTGGGGAGTAAAATGAGCTTGTTCAGTGAACACAGCTTACAGAGTAGTCACAATCTGTCAGTTGACACTTTATTCCAAATACAGCATTTACCAAATGAAACCATCTGAAAGTCAAGGAACACAATCTTGTATCATTGTTATGAATTTGTGTTGGGGAGGGATGGAGCTGAACCAGAGAAAGGCAAATTACATAAGAAAGGAGATTGTTTGCTGAAGGAACAGTGATTATTTTCTTTTTCTCCTTCCCTTGGTGTCAATATTTGGCAGAATGTCAGAGTTGGAGGCTCGGGGCCTGTGCCCAGCCCCTCCCCTTGCATAGCCCCCGGGCAAGGCAGGAAATGTCCCAGCAAAATCCCTCCTGTGATGAAGTGCAAAAGGACCCGCTGTTCCTGAGGCCTGGTGACAGGGCTGGGGCAGGAGCACCTTGGGAAGACAGCAGGGTCTCCCACACTGGGAAAGCCCTCGTCATGTGAAGGTGAATGTGGTGCTGCCAAGATCACTGGTAGTAGATGCTGAAGGCGTGGAGGATGTACAGGAAGGTCGTGAGGAAGGCGAAGAACTGCACGAAGAGAGGAAGAAGAGGAAGGGTCAGCTGGCAGAGTCAAACCCCATCTCCTCCCAGTGCTCTCCCAGCCTCAAAGGAGAGGCAAAGCCTCAGCTTTTCCCAGGATCCAGCCACGTCAGGCTGTCTGTGAACTGGTGGGCTGAGGAGCCGACGCTAGCTGCACAACCCAGAGAGGTGAGGAGCTGCAGCTGGGCCCGGTGTGACACCGTGGGTGGCTCAGCTGTGGCTGCAGCAGTGCTGCTGCCTCTGCCAGGGGCAGCTGTGCGTGGTGCAGCCCTCGGGCTGCTCTGCACTCACCGAGGCAGCGCAGTTGAGCTGGTAGTTGAGCGGCGCGTTGGTGCCGAACTCAGAGTTGATGGTGGCGTTGGCCTGCAGGACAGCGGCGCTCATGTACAGAATGGCCGTGGCACCGTGGTACAAACTGTCCTGCAAAACAAGGCAGCACTCTGTCAGTGTGACAGGATGGCTGGGACCCAGCCCTCCCAGGCAGTGCTTTCACAGCAGAGCTCTCCTGGACTTCCCAGTCGAGGCAAAATTAGGGAAGGGCTGGTGTGGTGGGTCACCAGCCACGGTGGTCCTGCACTAATCTGCCCACGTTCCATCCCCTCCTTACCAGCACTTTCCAGTTCTCGCTGTTCTTGTGGAAGCCGAGGAGGTAGCTGAGGAGGAGCAGCAGGGAGATGAGGCAGGAGGTGAGGGACACGTACATCACCCATCCCTGCAGCAGCGGCAAGGACACCGAGGTAGCAGCCACGAGGATCCACACCCAGGTCCCGCAGACCTGCCGGGGACAAGCAGGCGCCTCTGCTGAGTGTGGGATGAGGAAAAGCTCTTTTCCTTCCCAGTTCCCTCCTCTCCTCTGTCCTGCAGCCAGCAGAACTCCTGCATCTTTCCCAGAGCATCCTGGCGAGCTGGCACTGCTTTCCCTGAGCACTCATGGGAAATGAGTGTTCACACAGAAAGGAAGGGTTTGCTGCCGCCTTCCACACAAGGAAATGTGTCACCCCAAGGGATTCGGTGGAGAAGCCAGAAAATGTGCTTTTATCTGGGAAAAATGAATGGCTGCCTCAACCCAGCCCTGCCCCGCTCGTGAATCTCCAGGGCTTGGAATCCCAGCACAAGGAAGTCTCCTCTCAGCTCCACACACCAGCCTGGAGCGAGTCGCTCGCTCTGGATCCACCCAAAATATCTAGTGAGCACAGAAAGCACTCGGGGTTACCGGGATGACCCTGTGCCATCCCAGCTGAGGTGGGTGAAACCCCTGGCATTGCAGCTGAGCCCGCTGCCTCGGGCAGGGATTGTGCCTGTGGAGCACGGGGCGTGGGGGTTGCCCGTGCCCCATGACAAAGTACACCAGCCAGTCCCACTGGATGCCCTCTGGACCCAGAAGCAATTGAAGGGATCATGGAATCACACATTACAAGGCGCCCAATTGTCTTCAACCCCTGGAAGGACTTGATACAGAGAGCAAAATTCCCGTGATTTTTCAAGCCGTTTCTACATGATAACAAGAGCTGCTCGTCTGCCCCTGGTGAGCCAGCAGCTCTCCAGCCTCTCCCAGCCCCACGGCAGCCAGTGACCATCACACAGGCTGGGATGGAGCTGAGTGCACCTCGTCCTCGAGCTGTCCCTAAAAACCCCGCCAGGAATGCTTTGTGCATTCAGCACGGGCCCAAAGACAAGATGCCACTTCCCAGGAACGCTGCCTTCGGGATGGTTTCGGGGGATTCGAGCCAGGAGCGGGTGCCGGGAGGCAGCGGAGCGGGGCATACTCACGATCTCCGGCAGGATGAAGGCGTAGGGGATGGTTTTGAAGACGGCGGGTCCGGAGGGCAGGGCGGGCTGCGTGGAGGCTGCAGAGGGACCCACCGAGGCCATCTCTCCGCCGCTGACAGCGCTGCGCCGGGCTCCGCTGGCGCCCGCCTGCCCCGCGCCGCTCCCGTGCGGGATTTAAGGGACACGCCCGCCGCACGTAAGCACAGGAACCGGCCCGGCCCGGCCCGGCCCGGCCAGCCCCTGGCACCGCCGGAGGCTGCGGAGGCTCCGTGCATCCCACTGCCAGCCGGGATGCGACAGAGACGGGACAGCGGGGCCCCGGCCCCACCGCGCACCCGTGCAAGGTCATTAGCTGGAGGGAAAAGCCAAAAAGCTTCCTACACCTTGCCGGAACAGAAATGTTTCCTGCAAACAGTTGTCCTTGGCACGTTTCCAAGCCTGAAATATTTTTGCTTCCACCGTTGTTGCCTCCTCCCCTTTCTGTTCAGGTTTCTGCTCCGTGGTCACATCAGACCCCTCCACGCCCATCCAGCCTTCAGAAACTAGCAGGTAAATTTTACAGACACAGCGGGAGGGTTTGGCAATGTGCTCCCAAGTGCCCAGTAAGGTTTGAAGGAGAGCTGCAGGAATTTCTGCCTCCTGGCAAGTGCATTTTGGATTCGGGAAGCACTTCACTGTCTCATCCAGTGCACTGTGCCTGGCCCCAGAACTCCCAGATAAGGGGTGGGATGAAAGGCTGGTGGCCTGGTGGCCCAGAGAGGACAGAATGACCCCATTAACTCGGGCAATGGGCTACAGCAGGAGGAAGACACTGTCCCAGAGAGATATCTGCTAGGCGAGACAGGTGATGCCCCAGGAACTCGGCTTCTGTGCCAAGCTCTTGCACAACACAGAGCAAAGATCAAATCCATGGCTCTTGTCTGAGCCCTTCCTAGGCTGGGGGAAGTGTTGTGTGGTATTTCTGGAGGCTCCAGTTTATAGATACTCCAGTGGAAGCTGCTTTTTGGCTCCATGCAGGAGGCTTTCAAAAATCTTGTTTTAAGTCTTGCTAGACAAAACTGAGCCTTAGCCTGGGCTTAAATACCTGTGTGGCTCAGTGGCAATGTCCCCATTGCTCTGCAGGAAGCATGCAGGTGCTCCAGCACCAAGGAGAAAGTGGATTAATCACTTCCCTCTGGGAGTGGGCAGCACACAGAGCCTGTGGCCACAAGGCACTCAGGGGTCAGCAGAGGAAATAATCCTGGGGAAATGCAGCATTCCCAGGATTCCCACCAGCTGCTATTTGTGTTGGGTCAGGCACATTCCTGGGAGTCACCCAGCCTTCTCTTGAGTGGGGGAGAAGAACAGGCAAACAGTGTAAAAACAGAGCAACCTGCTGGCCACTGGTTGGGTAAGAGAGGATTCTCCTCCTAAGCTGGCTGCCCTTGCTCAGCAGCATTCTTAAAGATCCCTGCTCTTCCCCTTCCCTGCTCCTGGGGGACTGGCACAAAGAGCCTTTTGTTCACCCTGATTAAAACAACCCTGGAAATTAATTGGAGGCTGCATGAGAGGAGAAAAAGGCAGAACATGACACCTGACATGGCTACAACAGGTGGTAACAGGCAATCAGAGCCTTGTTTAACACTGAAAAACTAAATATTTAAAATACAATTTCCAGTCAATAAACGGATAAAATAATTTTAATTTCTCTCAACATCTTGATTGTGCTAAAATACCCATTACCATTCAGATCCTACATAACCTCTTTGGTAAGAATTTAATTTTCTTGTTACCACGTCCTTAGAAAAGCCTGAATTGTTCATTCTCCAGGATTGTTTTCCCTTGTTTCTCCTAAGAAGTCATAGGCCAGCTCTGAGATGTCAAAGGCTCTGTGGGTGTTCTCTGATGACAGCAGGTACTCCAGTGCACCATCCTTCTCCTGGCTCCTTTTCAGGAAGTCATGGATCACCTTCCAGCGGGCCATTTCCACCTCTTCCTCAGCCCACCTGTAGCTGGGGAGGAGGGTGGAGCACAGCAGAGGGAACACGGAGTCGTGGTACACCAGGACAAACGCAGACTTCAGGAATTCTTGGTCTCTCTGCAGACAAGAGTGTTTGAAAATACTCCACGTGGTGTTTGCCAAGCACTCTTCCAAGTAATGTACACGGGGAAAAAACCTAAACAATTCACTCCCAGTTCCCAGGAAAACATTGGGAAGAGATTTGACCTTCCTAAACACACATCTGTTATCTCAGATAAGCCTCCAGCATATCAACAAACCTGCACCCTGAACTCTGCCAGCCTTCCCACACACTACAGGCACCAAGAGCCCTTTGCTGGAGGATATTTATATTTCCTAAAAGCACTGCCACATCCTCCCTGCCCTGGAAGCCCAAACTCCTCTCATTTCCCTGCTGTCCTGGGTGGAGCGTGGCTCTGATGCCATTCCTTGGAGTCAGAGGTGATGCTGCCTCTGGGCACTGATATCCCCCTGAAAAGATCAGCTTGGAAAACGCAGAGACAAAGGATCAGCCTGGCCAATTCTCAAACACATGGGAAAGATCCCAGCCCCAGGAGAGCATTTCACAGCTCAGCCCCAGGAACCGTGAGGAGGGAGCACTCAGCAGGCAGCAATCCTCCCCTGGGAGTGGCACATGCCAGTCAGGTAGAACTGGCTGGTCCTGGGATCCCGGGGAGTTGCCAATTCTGTGAGCAGATCTGCTTTCCTTTTGGATGAATGGCCCTGAAGAAGCTGCTCTGACTCAGCGGGTGTTTGTTGGGAGTAAACCCAGAGCCATCCTCGTGCATCAGTTCAGGAAATATCCCACTGCTGCTCCCAGGAAACCCAGCTCTGACAGCCAAGGGCTTTCTCATTCAGTTCCCTGCAGCTGCTCTCTGTCTGGGGCACGGGAGGTAGGACAAGGTGTGGGTGAGCCCAGGGACAACCAGGTCAGTTCTCCAGCTGTGTGTGTGCCAAAACATGGGATTACAACTGTCTGGGGCAGGGAGATCTGAGGAATCTGGGGGCCTTTCCCCAGGCACATTGTGGGAGGACTGAAGCTCAGAGTTTGGAGGAGAGAAGATGATTCTGTGGGCATACACAGCCCCTTTTGTATCCATGGAAAGCTTTTACCAGCTGGCTGTTGGAAGCACATCATGACAGGGAGCCACACTGGGTACCAACCTGTAACAGGTTCTCCCCTAACAACACCGAAATAAAAAGTTACAAGTTAATTTTGTTTTCCTCCTGCTCCTGGTTTACTGTTATAAATCTGGGTGAGAAATGTTAAGAACTGCATTTACATATCTCTGTTTTCTAAATAGATATACAGTGAGAGGAAAAGCTAAGCAGCAATTGCACTGGCAGGGAGCAACTAGTTGGAATTACCCTGAATATATGGAAAGAAAAACCTGTAGTTTGTTACCTTCTCAATTCTCTTCAATGTTCTTTCTTTGTCTGCCCAGGCACTCTAAAATGAAATGTAAAATCAGACAGGCTGTGGAGAGCTTTGTCCTCTCCAAGGACAAAAAAAAGCTCAAATTTTGCCTGGAAATCCTGACAAGGTAACATACCCGAAGTGCATCCATCAGGTCTGGCTGATCCAGGAGTTGAGGGAAAGTTGCTAAAACAGGATTGCAGATCAAGTCTGAAACAGAAAACAAACACATTCAAGGCTAAGGAAGAATCAGGATGGTTTTCAAAGTACTGGTACATGCAAGTATTCAGCACATCCCCTCCTGTCAGATTATTCCAAAGGGAAAAAGAGCTGTAGCAGTTCTCCAGAGCAGGGAAGGTGGGAAGTCCCTAAAAGCTGTTGTGGCTTCAGCCAGTTCTCAGTGGCTGAGAGACAGTTCAGCCAGGAGAGGAGACACACAAACCCAGTGCTGTGCATGGGCAGTGGCAGCAAACATGAGCCCTTCCCAATTTACCTGCCAGGGCTGTTTTCCCTCACTTCTGCACCTGTCTTTTTTTATTTTTTTATACACAGCTGCAATTGTGCTGCTTGCTTTGGGTGTTATGCATGAACACACCTGGGTTCTACCTCAGCTCATGGGTCTGGTGTGCCATTTTAGAACAGTGAATTTTCCCTATTTTCCCAATGGAGCACATATCCCACTGCACAGGTGTCCTGGTGCTTTTTGGGTCACTTCCATGAGAAATCACTCTGCTCCTGTCATTATTTTAATTGATGAGACTATGGATAAGATTCCAAGTGACAGAGAGCAGGATTTTGGCTGAAGTGTTTTCCTTATCCTGTGATTTCAAATATTGAATGTACACTTGTTTCTTCACCTTGAAGCTGATGGGAGGTTTGGTAAACATGAAGCATTTACTAATGCCAAAACATTTTGGGGAAGAGAGCCAGGACTGGGAAGCAGAACAGACATTTTCAGTTGTCCATTCCTAAAGTGATGGTGGATTTTCAAATAACAGAAATCTTCTTTAGTTGCACAGCTACCAGAACAACTTCTGGGATAAAGCCTTTCAATGACTTCTAATGAAGTCTGAATCCAAAGGGATGCAATTTCACTCCAGGAGAGCTCATCAGCCTGATCTGCTGTCCTAAATTATGAAGATCAAATCAGGTGAGTGTGGCAGTTCTCACCTATATAAATTCATATGTAATGCAGTTAAGAAATGTAATTTTTCCTTATTTCAAGTTGGTTTTTAAATGAAGAAGGCTATAAACTATTCAGAATTATTCAGCTAGTTCTGCTGAATAATCAGGGCAAGACACTGAGTTCCAAAACCAGAATTCTCCAACTTCTGTCTCTCCCTGCTGCCAGTAAGTAAATAATAATTAAAAAAATAAAAATAAAGAGGCTAACTTAGCCTGAGTGCCAGAAACATCTCTTACCAAAGGGAGACTCTGGAGAGAGTCATTCCCTGGAAGAACCTGACCTTCCTGCAGTGCTCACCTGTGCTCTGCATGCTCATCCTGTCCTTCAGGAGGGCATCTCCCAGGATCTGCCGGTAAAACACCAGGAGATGGATGTAGCACATGCCCCCAATTAATGTTTCAGGGAGAAAGCTGTTGGGAAAGGAAGGGACAGCAGCTGAGATGTTTGCTGCAAACACTGCAGGTTTCTCCAGGCTTGCTGGAACACTTTTTCATTCCATGGAAGCACAAGGACTCACTTCAGGATGTCTTTTGAGTGCACACTTGGTGACTTCACTTTCACCAGAAGCACAGGCTGTCTCCTGAGGCTCAGAAGCTGCTGGAAAACCCCAGAGCCTGCTGCAGGAATCAACAGCCCAGATTCAAGCAGTCAGTTTGAAACAACAGCAATAATTATATCACAAAAATGGGCATTTCAGTGGGCTGAGAACTCTTTTGAGTTTTTTTTTAGTTAGCCTGGCACCACCCAGCTCCCCACAGCCAAGGCAAAAGCAGGTAAATAATGAAATACATGCAAAACCAGAACACACTATAAACCCAAACCAGGCTGAAGGAGATGCAGCATTAATCACATTATTATGTTTATATTGTATTGAAAAGAAACCACACCTCTCCTTGATATTGATGGGTCAACCTCAACACCTCTCTCATAGGGAGTTCCACCACTCAGGACCAGCTCATACATCCTGTCAATAAAGACAAATTTGAAGCCTGTTTGACACTGGGAATTCAACTATTTTTGGTATTTAATTATATTGGGAGGTCAATTATTTTAAAAGCCATTAACAACATTGTTTCTTTTCCACAGCCCAAGTATTTTTCTTGTACGGAATTTAGCAATTGTTTCACTAAAATGGTTTTGAGGAATCATCACTTCAACAATTTAAATCTTCCATATGTAAAATATGCTAAAGAATAATGGAACCCCAGTTCTGTCAAGAGACTTTCATGCTGAAATAAGCATGAAATTTAATCTGTAATACCATGCTTACTTCATGAAATAGTAGCACAATATTTTAAAAATGAGACTTAAAAGAGATTTAGAGACTTCTAGAACAGTAGAGGTGTCCTGTGGGTATTTTGTGCTGTAACCCAGATAAATTCAGAATACAAATACACAATATATATATATGTCCACCAATATTTGGTAAAAACCAAGTCTTGACAGTCTGAGCTACAATGAATTATTTCTGTCAATAAGCAGAAAGTTTTCCTACATTTAATAAAGTAAAAATATATATACTTCATTATTCTTTCAGATGACTGGACCCACTAATCATAAATCAGCTGCAAGATACAATTCACACTCCAAGAGCAGTGAGGGATTCATTCACAACAATTCCTACCTGACTCCAGGTCTTGGGAACCCAATTTTCAAAGGGATAATGCAGCAAGGAAGAGCCAGAATCATAAAGGACTGGTCTGGATGTCCCTTGCCCCAGCAGTGTGTAAGTGTGAAAGATGAGCTTTACTCTTAGTCTAAAACAAATCTAAAATGTCTAAAATCTATGTGGAAATACAGGGGGAGCAGGAAAAGGCAGCAAACTCACTTGGAAGGAACAGGAATCCCACTGGAAGTGAAAAGCTTCAGAAAGGCCCAGCCACAGCTCAGCTCTCCTCTTTCACCTGTTGACTAAAAAAAAAGAGAAATGTAAATTATTTGAGCAGCTGACCCAGAATGAGTAACTGAACCACAATTAATAACAGGAACCACATCAAAATTTTTGTGGTTATGCCCCTTTTCCTCTTTCACCCTTGGGTGTTTAAAAATCACAATCTGCCTTCTCTGAGGGTGGTTTTTCTGGCTTCACCTATTGTCTTACTACCTGTTGTGGTTTCCAGCAGCATTTCCCAGATGGACAGGCTCTATCTGTGTAAACTGGAGCTGGAAACCACTGTCCATGCTGCTGAAACAGTTAAAACTTTAGTTTTCAAACAGTACAGGGCATTAGCCTGAAATACATCACAGAGATGGAAAACTGCAGAAGTGAAGGGAGAATTAATCCATTGTGATCCCATGGGATGGATCTTTGGCACAAGTTACTTCAGTGCTGGCACAGGGACATTCATGTCCATGAGTCAGAGGGGCTTTTATCCTCTAATCAGGGATATTCTCCCATCAGAGAACCCCAGAATGGCTGGAAGGGATTTTAAGGAACATCTCATTCCACCCCTGCCATGGCAGGGACACCTTCCACTATCCCAGGCTGCTCCAAGCCTCATCCAGCCTGGCCTTGGACACTCCCAGGGATCCTGGGGCAGCCACAGCTTCTCTGGGCACCCTGTGCCAGGGCCTGCCCATCCTCACAGGGAACAATTCCTGCCCCAGATCCCATCCAACCCTGCCCTCTGATAGTGGGAAATCATTCCTCCTTGGCCTATCACTACATGACCTTGTGAAAAGTCTCTCTCCATCTTTCCTGTGGGCTCCTTCCAGGTAATCCTATTCTCTAATCCTGTTTTCTAATGAGGGATATTCTGTAGTCCTGTTTTCTGACTGGTTCCCTTAATAAACCTGCACTTGGAGCAATTTCCACTGCACCACCCCACACTCACATTGCACTTGTATGTGATTCCAAGCTCAAACAATATCCCAATGTCTGAAGACAGGGAGTTGGACCTGACAAAAGAGTCACCATCAAGCAAGCTGGGTAAGATGCCCATCACCTGATACAGAGAGAGGGAGGGGAAAAAAAAAAAAAAAAAAAAAAAGGAAGTTAATGTACCTATAAAAAAAAACAATCTTGATTTTTAAATGCCATCAAGCACATCCTTCACTCAAGACAAGATTTCAGACCCATTCCCACTGCATATAAAAATTAAGAGAGAACCAACTCCAGTCAAAAACAGCTGTGCCACCAAGGAACACTTCAGTGACACTGAAGGAAGAAGATGTAAACAGCCAGTGGCTGTGTCACCTACCCTTGGAGAAAAGGTCCAAGTTTGAGGATTTTTAGGCAGCCAGGTAGCTCTCACTGTGTGGATGTTACTCAGCACCTAAAGTGGGGAAAAAAAAGCTAAGGCAAGTTTTTATGGAAAGCCCTGCTGCTTTCAGAAAATGCAGGGTTATCCCAGATGGATCCAACACTGCACACAACAAAATCAACTGGAAGAAAACTCCTGGATAATCAGGGTCATGTTTTTATAAAAAGCTGCTCTGCACACCCACAAAGGAACAGAGGATCAAGGAATCTGACCCAGGCCCATCCCAGGAGACCAGCCCGGGAAACACTCATCACCAGGAACACAAAGGAGGCACAATGGCAGGTGGGGGACCCGAAATTAGGGACTCGGAGAAACGGAGCTGCCGCCCCAGCCCCTCCCAGCGCCACCCAGCACAGAGCACAGCCCTGAGCCCCAGGGCTGGGTGTGACCATCACCACCTCACGGGGCTGCCTCATTTACCACGAGGGGGAGCAGGCAAAGGCAGAAAAAGTGAGGGATGGAGAGCTTTGTGGAGGGCTTGCCTGGCCATGCCCGGTGGCCACCAATGCAGCCTGGCCTGTTTTATCATTCACTTCTCTTCTTCTGGCCCAGTGGGCTCAAACCAGAGCGGTGTGAGCATAAAGGAAGCAGCTTGGGAGGCAGGCTGTGTGTGTATCTCTGAGAGAGACAGCTGTCAGAAGCAGAACCTGAAGGATCCTGGAAGATCCAGAGCTCCTCCAGCCCTTTTTTGGGAAGCAGACACGTTCCTTACCCGGCTGCCATCGAAGAGGCAGAGCCGGACGTGCCGGCTGAGGACCCGCACACCAGTCCCAGGCAGAGGGATCATCTTGCAGCTGCATAAAGTGACAATCAGGGACACTCTGGTGGGTCTGGGATGGATCTGAAACACAGCAGAAGGAGGGTTAAACCTCCAGGGCACGTGGGGTCATTTTGTGGTTACGGACTGAGGGGATTCTCCCAGCCACAGTGTAGCAGCAGGATTTCTTCACAAGCCCTTAGCTCTGCCCCAAGGATGGTTCAGTGGGACAGACAGAAGGTCCCAGCAGAAGAAATATTCCAGAAATGGTGTAAATTAAGACATAATCATCAGCCAAAAGGAAAGGAGGCACATTAGGCTGGTGTCCCCCTGCAATACTCACAGTATTTTTCTCAGAGTTCCACACCAAGTCTTTAAAAGCCAGCTGGGATGGGGTAAGCTCAGGTTGCAAATAGTGACTTGCTCGAAACTCTTCACCTACAACAAGAGTAAATTAAAAAACTCTTCGTTTTTCAAATGATCTTTATTGTGCCAAAAAGGACAACACCCAAAATTCATGCTCAGTTGAATATTTGACTGCACAAAACTATGGAATTATCTGCCATGAGCACTGTTTACTATTTGTGAGTGTTCTGAAGCATTTCATCCAAAAGCACAATAAGTTAATTTTAAAAAGACATTAAACAGCTTTAAACAGAAAGACTAACAACACATGAGATATCTTAATATATTTGGCAAAGAGACTACAAAACATGTTTGAGAAAAAGGGGAGATTAAAATTTTTAAAAAATCATAATTTCCTGCATAGTCAACAGGAATGAACTTCCAAAGAGGAAACTCTCTAAAATCATGAGGAAATTTGTCAGGATTTCACATTGATAAATTAAAATTTAAGGGAAAAAAAAAAATTTATACATTATTTGATGGGTCAAATATAGCCAGTTAGCCAATTAATTAAAATTAAGCAATACAGATTGGGGTCCAGCAGGGCTGGTGGCCAGGCTGGAGAAAGCCAGCACAGAGAATCCAGCCAGGTGAAACCCTTACCTTCCTGCAGGAGCTGGAAAAGCATGGATGGGCGGAATCCTGCAGGAACTGCCCCTGTGGTGGTCAGCACCTCCACAGTGTCATTCTAGGAAAAACAGAAAAAAATATATTACTGTTTTTGCTGTTTAACAGCTGATTTCATCCTAATTTACAGCTCTGTTTAGAGCCAGAAACTCGGGATATCAGTCACCTCCTCTGAAGCAGTTCTGGGGCTACCAAAAACTCCCAAAACACAGATGTTGATTAAGAACAGTGGTCTGTGATATGAGACACAGTGTTTGGGAAAAGGCACAGCTTGTCTACAAAATAAAGAAGATTATGGCAGGTGAAGCTGCAGTGTAAGAGGGGCACTCACCTCTGCAATGGCTCGGACAGCACTCCAGTGGGAATCTGTTCTGGAAGAAAACAGAGGCATTTCTAGTAAATCCTCACCTCAGCAAAAATTTAACCTCTAAATATTGCTCTGTTTTCAAACAGAAGCAGCTTCATAACCACATCTGAGACATTCCATTTACCTTTTTTTAATTTCAGTTCCATCTGCTGTTTCATCCACCACCTCTATGTGTTCTTCTGACTCCTCCTGGCTTTCTTCCTCTTCTTTAGGAACCTGGAATTCATATTTAAAATGGAAAAGGGCTTGATTTCTTCCCAATTCTGTTCTTAAAAATGCCTTCTCCAACTATAGCCCATGGTAATGTAAGTTTAGAATAAATTAAGTAAGTTTAGAAAAGGAGATTTTCTCTTTGTGATGCAGAAAACAGTCCCACATTTACATGGACTTCCATTTCAGATAGATTATTAAAACCCCAAATAAATCCACAGCAGCTTGGAGTCTTCAGAGTTGACCTTTAGCAATACAGGTTCTGACTTTCATTTTCAAGAAACTTCCCTGCCACAACTTCACAAGGCACAGAAATGCTGCTTCCCATGGATATCTCCATCCCCATGGATAAAAACACAGTTATTTCCAAATAACTGGCTTTATTTCCAAACAACACACTGCAGTGGGGCCCATTTTGTGCAGATATATGACCATGAATCTGTGTAGAAGAGCAGAGGTGAGATTAGGACAGCACACCAACCGCCAGGTAGGTCCTGGGAACGAGGCCTCTCTCCCCCTTGGAATTTTCAGCTACCCACCAGCCATCCGCCTTCTTGTCATGTATGAGCAGGATTTCACCTTTCTTTGGTATTGCAGGAAGAGACAGAGACAAAAAAAACCAAATATTTAAATGAAAAAGGACCCAACTCCAGTTTCTCCCCAAATCCCACAGCTGAATCCCAAAATCCTTATAGTTACTGCTTAACTCAGAGTGATCCGCAGTAAAAACCCTTTACAGAGAAATATTTACCACAAATGTGAGATCCCCTTCCTGCTGGGCATCAAAGTTTCCAACAGCAACACATTCTCTAACATTTGGATCATCCAACAGCTTCTCCTCATCATCTTCTTCTTCTTCTTCAGTGTCTTCCTCCTCACTTTCTTCATCTTCACTCTCCTCTTCTTCATTTCCCTCTTCTGCATGAGCACCTTTCTGTTGTTCCTCATCCCTACCCAAAACAAATCAAAGTATTTCTTAGTATAATTTCCACTACAGCATTTTCATTCCTGTGTTGTGCTCTCTGTTCTGAAGAAGCTCCTCCAGACCTTATATTCCAGCCATTATCCAACACCCTGGGAAAATCCCAGCAAGTCATCAATGACTTCTCTCTCTCTCCTGAGCACTTCTTTTTTTATCCTGTTATTTTCCAGCTAATTAAAGGGGTGAGATAATGATTTTTCAAGGTCCATTACAGCCATCCTTTAAAAAATCAGGTTGCATTTTGTATATTTAAGTTACTCACCCTGCATAATTCTTTGTCACATTATCCTGATCCAGGACAAGAAGGAGTTTCTGCAGCTGCTGGGAGAGTTTTAGCAACAGCTTTTCTTCCTCTTCCTTCCTCTGGCTGTAATTCCCCACAGGTGCTGGCTCGTCAGCCTGACAGAGAACCCAACAAATGCCTCAAAAATCAAAGTTCCCCAATAAATTGCTCAAAGAATCCAAGTTCTTCTATAAATTCAGTTTTCCAGAAATGCCTTACAAGCTTTTCCCTTCCTGAGGCTTCTGTCACTCCCTTTTTAGTGAGAATTTTCTTACCCTTTCACTCTGCCAAGGTGAAATTCTCTGTTAAGTTTTCACCTGAGGCTTGGACAAAATAAAGCATTAAAGTTTTTAATTTATATAAATGGATATAAGGACGTATAAATTGGAGAGATCACAAGCTGGGCATTGCTCTTGTCCTGAGGCAACTAAAATAGAACACTGATTTTCTTTAACCACTTTCCACGGTGAATTTTGGAGAAAACCACAAATTAATCTCCATACTTACTTTTTTCAAAGCATGAAGAGCTTTTGTATTCTCCTCCACCAATTCCTTCAGCTGTGTACATCTGCATTGAAAGCAAGACAGGCAGATGGTATTGTCTTAAAATTCTGCCCCAAACCACAGCTGCTGACTGAAAGGTGTAATTTAATGTGCAGGTTGAGAATTCCAAGCCCCTAAAAAGCAGCATTTGACAGAACCCCAGAATAGCAGGGATTGGGATGGACCTCTGGAGCTCATCCAGGATCACCCAGGATCGAGGGATGGAGTTCAGGATGGGATTTGGTATGGGGGTCGGGATCCCCCTCACCTCAGCCAAAGCTCCTCCCGCTGCCCGGGGGTCGCAGCCGCGCTCTCGGCCCGCAGCGCCTCCACCTGCAACAGGGCACGGGGGTCAGGGGCCGGGACAGCCCCGGTACCGGCCCGGTACAGCCCGGTACCGGCTCTGGTATATACCCGGGACAGCTCCGGTACCGGCCCTGGAACAGCCCAGGTATAGCCTGGTACCGGCCCTGGTACATCCCCGGTACAGCCCCGGTACCGGCCCCGGTACATCCCAGGTATAGCCCGGTACCAGCCCCGGTACATCCCCGGTATAGCCTGGTACCGGCCCTGGTACATCCCCGGTATAGCCTGGTACAGGCCCTGGAACAGCCCAGGTATAGCCTGGTATCGGCCCTGGTATATCCCCGGTACACCCTCGGTATCGGCCCTGGTACATCCCCGGTACAGCCCCGGTACCGGCCCTGGTACATCCCAGCTATAGCCTGGTGCCGGCCCTGGTACATCCCCGGTACACCCTCGGTACCGGCCCTGGTACATCCCAGGTATAGCCTGGTATCGGCCCTGGTACATCCCCGGTATAGCCTGGTATCGGCCCTGGTACATCCCCGGTACAGCCTGGTATCGGCCCTGGTACATCCCTGGTACCGGCCCTGGTACATCCCCGGTACAGCCTGGTATCGGCCCTGGTACATCCCCGGTATAGCCTGGTATCGGCCCTGGTACATCCCCGGTATAGCCTGGTACAGGCCCTGGTACATCCCTGGTACCGGCCCTGGTACATCCCCGGTACAGCCCCGGTACTGGCCCTGGTACATCCCCGGTACACCCTCGGTGCCGGCCCTGGTACATCCCAGGTATAGCCTGGTATCGGCCCTGGTACATCCCCGGTATAGCCTGGTACCGGCCCTGGTACATCCCCGGTACAGCCCCGGTACCGGCCCTGGTACATCCCCGCTACTGGCTCTGGTATATCCCGGGTATATCCCTGGTACTGGCCCTGGTACATCCCAGGTACAACTCCGGTACCGGCCCTGGCACACCCCGGTCCAGCCCCGGTACCTGCCCCAGCAGCTCGCGGCTCCGGCGCTGCACCCGCTGCAGCGGCCCCCGCGCCCGCCGCTCCGCCATGGTCACCGGGCAACGGGGCAGCCCCGGCGCCGGCGGATGACGGGCCCGGGGCGGGGCCGCAGCGCTCCGTGCCCCTGCCGGCCCCGGCAGCGCGGAGCCCGGAACCTCCCCGGCACCGAGCGGGGGGTCTGGGATCCCCCATGGAATCAGGTGCGGATGGAACACCTCTGGGCACCATCCGGTCCGGTGGCAGGATCGCCAAGTTTGGGAAAGAGCGCCAAGAGCAAGGCCAAGCCTTAAAAAAGCCCAAAAACAACACAGTGCTTTTTCTGCCCCATGGATTTTAGAACTCCGTAATACAGCCTGCAGTGAATCCCCCAGCACTCCTTCTCCTGTAATTCCCCAGCAATGAGAAGAAGGAATTTGCTACCTTCATAATTCCTTATCCAAAGTGCCAGGAGGAATTCTTACTCCTTTATTTCACTTGTTCGTTCACCCAGCCGGTCTTTCACCATTTAATTGTCCCCACGCACGGCCATAATGGGACTTGTTACATGTGCCCCTAAGGCACGTTTGCGCATTTATTCCAGAAATAAACACCCAGGAGCACCATGCGATGACTTTTGCTAGTTTATTGTGTTGGCAGCGCTTCCCTCAAGGGCAGAGCAGCAGGCTTAGAGCTGGACAAGCACACACAACCCTTTGAAACACGGGAACCCCAGAATCATGGAATCGCTGAGGTTAGAAAAGACCTCCGAGACTACCGAATGCAACCCGATCCCCACCTCGTCACCCAGCCCAGAGCACTGAGCGCCACGTCCAGCTGTTCCTTGGACACCTCCAGGGACGGAGCTCCAAACCTCCCTGGGCAGCCCATTCCATGCTCGGGATCACTATTTGCAGATCCTCGGTTCCTTGTTGGGTTAGTCTGGCACAGTTTGGGATCGCTGTTTGCATATCCTCTGTTCTTTGTTGGGCTAGTCTGACACAGTTTGGGATCTTGCCGTGTGAAGGGCACAAGAGAAGTTCTGCTATTCCAGGGATGCTGTCCAGCCGGCAGGCAGCAACAGAAGGATGCTGTCCTTCCCCAGAAGCGCTGCTATTCCAAGGATGCTGTCCAGCCGGCAGCACTGCTATCCCAGGGATGCTGTCCTTCTCCAGAAGCGTTGCAACTCCACGGATGCTGTCCTTCCTTAGAAGCCCTGCTATTCCAAAGACGCTGTCCTTTCCCAGAAGCGCTGCTATTCCAAGGATGCTGTCCTTCCCCAGAAACGCTGCTATTCCAAGGATGCTGTCCTCTCTGCCCGCACTGCTGTTCCAAGGATGCTGTCCTCTCCGCCCGCAATGTTATTCCAAGGATGCTGTCCTCTCTGCCCGCACTGCTATCCCAGGGCCGCCGTCCTTCCCCAGCAGCGCTCCACCCGTTTCCAGCGGCTCAGGCCGGAGGAGGCACCCGGCTCCCGCCGCCAGCTCCGGGGGCAGCCGGGCCGAGCTCAGGCCGCCTCCAGCTTCTCCTGCGCGGCGGCGAGGCGGCGCTGGAGGTAGCGCTGGCGCCAGCGCAGGAAGCGGCGGCGCGCCCGGCCCGCCTGCCAGCCCACCACCACGCCGGCGGCGAAGGCGGCCAGCAGCGCCCAGCGCACCAGCCGCGGCCGCAGCGCCTCCAGCACCATCCCGGCCCCGCCGCCGAGCCCCGAGCCCGGCGCCGCCTCCCGCTTCCGCTGCCGCGGGGGCGGGACCGGCCCCGTTAAAGGCGGCGGGGCCGGGGAGGCGCCGCGTCCTCCCGCGCCATGGCCGAGGCGGCGGCGCAGGTACCGCCTCGCCCCCGGGCGCTTCTCCCCTTTCTCCTCTGCTCCGCTGAGCTCCCCCCAGTTCCTCACGCCCTGTCTTGTGTTCCCCCAGGATCTCCTGCTGGCAGCGGCGTTTGTCTCCGATGCGCAGTACAACAGGAATATTCCTTTTAAGACCTCTCCCGAGGCGGTCAGGTAAGGAGGGATGCGCCCCTCGCTCCCGACACACCTGTGGAGAGCCAGCCACCTCCAGCAACAGCCAGAAAAAATCTGCGGTGTTAGCACTCCAGAAGGGTGGATGGGTGGGGTGCCGAAAACTGGAGTTAAGCTGAGACGTTTAAAACAAGGCTCAGCACATCTGTGTGTCGATGATGGGTAATGACATTAAAAAGTTGTGGCTTGCTGGAGGGGAGAAAATAAAACTAACAGAGTCTTCCAAGCTTCTGTGGAAATGAAGGGTTTGGGAGGCTAGGTCAGCCCTCAGCTGTGTGGAAGGTGTTGGAGTGGCAGAACAGTTAAATATTTCTTGTTTGCTATAATAAATACATTATGCAATAAATATTCTGTTATTTAACCCTGCTCTGACAGACAGCATGGTATCCATCAGCTCTGAGGCTGATCTGGAAACAAGCTGCTGAATTCCTTGCTGGCAAAAATACTTGTTTGGGACAGCAAGTGCTGTTCCTCCAGGACACATTTGGAGGTGTGCCCTGTAGCCTTTATTTATGGTGCCTGTGCCTTTTTCCCCCAGGCTCTATCGCCTCTATAACCACTGGATGATGCGAACAGCCACCTACTTCTTCATCTTCCTCAACCTGTCCCTTGCCCTGTTTGAGGAACCTGCTGTGTATCCCCTCCCCTTCCTGGTGAGTTTGTGGTGTAGGAGCAGCACGTGCAGCTGCTGGAGCCAGCAAGGGCTGCTTGCTTCCAAGTGATTGTCAGAGGTGCCAGGAGACAGTGGAATGGGATGTTTTTGTGGGTCTTTGATCCTCTGCTCTGGTGAGACCCCACCTGGAGTCCAGCTCTGGGTCCCCAGCACAGGAAGGATGTGGAAAGCTGGAGTGAGTCCAAAGGAGGCCACCAAGTTGATCAGAGGGATGGAACAGCTGGGAGAATTGGGATATAGTTCAGCCTGGAGAAGCTTCAGAGTCACCTAATTGGCTCTTTCAGTACTTGAAATGGCCACCAAGAAAGATGGAGAAAGACTGTTTCCAAGAGCCTGGAGTGCCAGGACAAGGGGAATGGCTTCCCACTGCTAAAGGGCAAGATTAGATGGGATATTGGAAAGAAATTATCCCCTATGAGGGTGATGAAGCCCTGACACAGGATGCCCAGAGAAGCTGTGGCTGCCCCATCCCTGGAAGTGTTCCAGGCCAGGACAGGGCTTGGAGCAACCTGGGGTAGTGAAAGGTGTCCCTGCCCATGGCAGAGGGTGGATTTGGATCATCTTTAAGGTCCTCTTCAACCCAAATGATTCTGTGATTTTAAAGTTCTGTGATCTGTTTGAAATGGGGACAAAAAAGGCACAGGAGATGGCCAGGGACTGTAGGAGCCATTGTGGCCACCAGCAATGGCCCATGGGATTGTGGACAAAGTCGTGTTGCTGTTCTCCATCTCAGAGACCAATTCCAGCCTTCTTTGGGACTCGGGTCCAGTCCTTGTGTGAAAGCAGGAGCCAAGTTTTACTTCAGGCCAGACTTTTCTGCAGCCTTCATTTGTCCTGCACCAGTGTGATTGTGAAAGATGTGCTCCTTGAATCCTAAGCAAACACAGACTTGCTGGCTCTGTGGCAGGGAATTCCACAAAAGGAAGCCTGCAAATATTGCTCTGCCTGTTTTTTATGGTGCAAAAAGGAACATTGCTGCTCCTGGTTGTGCTGGCTGAGCCCTGCTCTCTCTGCAGGCCACGTCAGTGCTGGAGGTGTTGTGCCTCCTGGTGTTCCTCGGCCGGCTGACACACTTTGCCAAAGTCACCCTGCACAATGTGTTCTGGAAGGACACCAAGAACATCTGCATCATGGTGGCAATCCTGGTGAGCTGGGCCCAGGGGAGGTGGTTTATTTTTCCCCTCATGTTGTTCCCCTGGGATGCCAGACCTGGCATCCATGAGCCATGGTGAAACCAGCTCTCACAAACCTGTTGTGTGTGCCCCTCTCCTGTATCAGTGAACACTGTTTGCTGTCTAGACACACCCCAGCATTAATTCTGGGAGCTTTCCTTCTTTCTCCTGCAGTTATCCCTGACAGACCTGGCTGTGTATGGGGTCCTCAGGCTGTATGGTGTGAGGAGCATCCGATGGTCAAGGATTGTGAGGCCAGTCTTCCTCATCAACTTTGCAGAGAGTCGCCAGGTAAGGAAAAAGTCTGCTGGGATGTGCAGGGTCCTGGTTTTTCACACAGCCTGCTGCTTTCCACAATCCAGGGGATTTAGCAGAAAGGTTTTATGGCAGAATTTAGGGCCCTGTGAGAGGAGGTTTTGTTTCGGAAGTGGCTGAAGCAATAATTTGAGGTGGGCAGCAGGGTGGATTCACACAGTACCACAGGAAAAGCCCACTGTTTCTCCC
Organism: Oenanthe melanoleuca; assembly: GCF_029582105.1. Lineage (NCBI taxonomy): Eukaryota > Metazoa > Chordata > Aves > Passeriformes > Muscicapidae > Oenanthe > Oenanthe melanoleuca. Next base: position 98,432,746 of record NC_079336.1, on the reverse strand, counting down.
TGAGTCAGGGGCCAGGTTACTGATTTCTGGAAGTCTCCTGGGTAAACAAGTGTCATGGTGTTCTCAAACCTGTCGTCCAGATTTGGACTCTGATTCCTCTCAGCACAGAGAGATCTTTGTCCTGCTGCCCAAGACTGGTCTGCTCCTGACTAACAAATGAATAAACTGTGCTGTGAAGGGAGGGAGCAGCTCAACATTTGTGCTCAGAGCGTGTGTTTTGTGGCCTGGAGTGATGGATTTGTGTCCCTGACTGGTTCCCTGCAGCAAGAGCATCTCAGCAGTGCCCTGGGGCCCTTCTGAGTTCACTGTGTAGCTGGGGCCTTTCCTTGTAGGATCCCCCTGGAGAGCAGGGAGGAAAGGCCTCTTGCAGCCCATTGAGGGGTTTGGTGCAGATGGGGTGGTGAGGGGAACAAGGGGGTGCCAGGCTCCTCTGACCCTCCCCTTGTCGCTGGCAGATCCGGAGGGCGTTCCGCAGCATCCGCAACACGCTGCCAGAGATCACCTACGTCTTCCTGCTCTTCATGTTCAGCCTCCTCATGTTCTCCCTCATGGCCTTGAAGCTGTTTGGAGAGAGGTGTGGGTACTTCCTTTGCTCCTGGGACACTCCAAACAGTTCCTAGGCAATGCAAGCTCCCGTTGTTGTGATCCCAGTGCTAACTCCAGGCTGTCCCCTTCCTCCTAGGAATCTGCAGACAGCAGAAGGCTTGCCCTACTTCAGGAACTACCTGGAGATTGTGTTTGACCTCTACGTGCTGGTGACAACAGCAAACAGCCCAGATGTCATGTACAGATGATCAGACCTTTCTCTCATAGTGTTCTCAGGGCTCTCTGTGCAGCCTCTAACTTGCTCAGCAGAGTTAAAATTCTGTGGGTGTTGGGCTTTTCATCCTCTCTTTTCTGGGTTCCCATTGCAGTTTGTGCTGGGAAAGTGCTGGCAAGAGTAGGACAGGGAGGAATGGCTTGGTCAGCTGTGTGCTGGAAATATCTTGAGCACAGATGGGATGGTACAGGGACTCTGGGAATTTAAACTGAGAAATAAAATCCTGCTCAACCTAGAGCAAATGGAAAAGCAGATCTGAGTGCAGCAAGGGTCTGAGGCCAAAAAATAGCATGTGGCTGAGGCATTGCCTCATGTCTGCTCTTAAATTTGGCTACACTGGCAGAGATTTCATCTCTGTGCTGTCTCCTGCTCCCCTTCAGTCAGGGCCTGACAAAGCAGGGTGAAAACCCAGCAGAAGAAGAGTGTTCTCTAGCTGAACAAATGCAGTTTTTAGCATTTATCTGACAAGTTTGGTCTGGCAGGCCCTTGGAAATCCCTGAGGGAGTTTGTTTTCTCATGGGCTCACTTTCCCTGTGTGTCAGTCTGGCAAGCAGCAATCCCTCTCCCCTTCTGTAGGATGCCAGCATTTGACTTCAGCTCCTGGTACGCCCTGTTCTTCATCGCCTTCGTCATCATCAACACTTACATCTTCATGTCTCTCTTCCTGGCTGTGGTCTACAACAACTACAAAAAACACCTGAAGGTAGTGCCTGGAGGGGCTTGTGACCAGTGGATTCCTGCTGTTGTCTGTCAGCAACCTCTGGCTTTCCCTTGGAAAGCTTTGAGGAGGGGGAACAGCTTCTTGTATTTGGTGCTCTGCAGCAACAAGCACAGACCCACTTCTCATATCATGGGGTTATTGGGGGTCCTGCTGTTGGCTCTGAATTAAATATTCTGTGGTGTTTGCAACAGCTAAGGAGCACATTCTGCAATATCTTGGAGGCTTAGTCCTAGCTCAGGAATGCTGTCACTGTGCAGGGAACTGTTTTTGCACAGCATCTTTGCATGTGCTCTTAGAGTAAGGGAACTGGAAATGGGAGGTCTGAGTAAATCAGAATTTTTGTTCTACTCAAGCTGAGTAGGGGCAGTTTGAGACCTGTGATCAAAGGAGGAGAGAGCTGGGAATTCCTGGGTGTTCCAATGAAGGGGTTGGATCTTTCCCAGGAAGCTCACAGTCATGTGCAGAAGGGGATCCCCACTCCTGCTCTCTCAGGATCCACTTGTGGATGGGAAGCATGTGTGGACACATCCTCTTTGCTTCTGTGGCCGTGCAGATCCCGTGATTTTTGTCACCTCCTTCCTGTCTGACACTACCCTTTGTCTTTCCTTCCGGTTTTTCAGTGTTGTCCCAGCAATCTGAGAGTCCTGTGTGGAGAACCCACATCTGCCTGTCAACCACCATTCCTCACTCCCCCCCACACTAACTGTGCTGTGCTTGGTGTCCAGTGTCACTCCCTGGGTCTCTCCTTGCGTGTCTGTGCTGTGGAAATGAGTTTATTTGTTAGAAAAGGGGGAAGGGCAGCTGGAGCCGCCTGACTCCCGGCGCTCTCTCCAGAACGAGATCCGCAAACTCGCCTACATGAAGCGCCGCAAGATGGTGGAGGCCTTCAACCTGCTGAAGGAGGAGGAGGGAGAGCAGTTTGTGGTGAGGGAGGCTCGCTGGAAGCAGCTGGTCAAGCTGGTGGCTCCTGACACCAGCAATTCCCACCGGGAGCTGCTGCTCCGCATCTCGGACGACGAGCAGAAAGGGTTCGTAGGTGAGCACTGGGGAGGAGCCCGGTCCTTCAGGGGTTTGGAGTTGGGATTTTGGCTCTGTGATGGCTCCAGAGAACCACAGAGTCAGTGAGGTTGGAAAAGACCTCCAGGATAGAATCCAGCCCAGAGCACTGAGTGCCACTTCCAGGAATGGGGGGTCCAGGCCCCTCTTCCTGTTTCCCTCCAGATTCCTGGAGTCCTGAAAAATTGTGAGTGGCCCTTTGTGGCCATTTAGCATCAGGCCAAGCTCTCCATGGCATGTGGGACCTGTTCTGAGCAGAGGATGTGGAAAGCCTCCCTTGCTATCAGATGCCACGTGGCTCCCCACACGGTCCTCTGGAGCAGGAATATCAGGAGAGATGGATCATTCTGTGGTGGTGGTTGGAGTGGGGTAGAGAAGCTGCCTGAGTTCCAAGTCCAGCCTGTGGTGGATACCACTGAGGACTGGCTTTGCTGGGAGCAGATACGGAGTGCAGATCGCTGCCGCTCCCGCAGGCTGGGGTTGGCATTGTTTATTTACACTGCCCGTTTGCCATGAGATCTGACCCGTGGCACCCTGCTGCAGACAAGAAGTCCTTCGTGCAGCTGGCAGACCTGCTCAACATCCAGGTGGTGACGCTGAGGATCCGCAGGCACCCCCTGGCGCGCTGGGCGCCGGCGCTGTACGGCTCCGCGCCCAGCCGGCTCCTGCGCAGGGCTGTGAGGCACAGGTGAGTCTGCCAGGGCCCACCTGGGAGTGCTGCCCGTGGCCAGGCCACCCTCGGGGGCTCTGCCACTGCTCCTGGCCTGCCTGTGTCACTGTGGAGCAGCCAGCTCGCTGCCCGAGCTGGGCTTTGCGTCAGGCTGTGCTTTGTGCCTTGCCCCGTTAGATCTGCTCCTGCCTCAGCAGTTTCTGCTGCAGAGCTGTGTCCTGCTGCCTCATCAGCTCTGGGAGTTCTCTAGAGCTCTTTTCACCTCCAAACCTTCCCAGAATCCCCAGGTAGCAGATGTTCCTGTAGTGGATTTGGTTTTCTAATTTGAAATTTTCCTGCCGTGAGACAGGATTAGGATTAAGGCAAAAACAGGCTCAACTTTAAATGGTGCAAAGGGAAACTTTATTACTAGAAACTATAAGGAAAAATAAAACTTTAGACTACTTTTCTTTCCCCTCCACACTTTTTTTTTTTTTTATTCCACACTGAAAATATATAAAGCTATTTAGCTTACAATTTCTAAAATAGTCTTTCACTAATTTACTTGAAAGAGGAGATTTTAGTCTATGGAGATAAAGACTTTACAAATCACCACAGTTCCAGGGAACATCTAGGGTTGGAATTCCCCTGCTTCAAGCAAGGTCACCCACAGTAGGGTGCTCAGGGCTATCCTAGCTGGGTCTAGAGTATCCCAAAGGATGGGGGCTCCATAACCTCTCTGCAGCCCCTTCCAGTGCTTGATCACCCCTAGTTAAAAAAAAAAAACAAAAAAAACAAAACAGAAAAACAACCCAAGCAACTTCTTTGTTTAAGTGGAAGTTCCTGTATTTCAACTTGTGCCCTTTGCCTCTTGTGCTTCCACTGGATATCACTGAGAAGAGCCTGCACCTTCCCATCAGGTATTTATGCACAGGAGCTGCTCCTGACCCTTTCCCTGCCAGGCTGGACTACCCCAGCTCTCCCAGCACACCACATTCCACTATGCTGTCCTTCTGTCAGGTTTGTGACCCCTTAGTGCACCAGCTCTGTGTGTTCAGGCCTTTCTTGTACTGGGGAGCCCAGCTGAGCTCCCTCAGCACCTCCAAGTGTGGCCTCACCAGTGCTGAGTAGGTGGGGAAAAATCACTTCCCTGGACCTGTTAACCAAATTCTGTGTTGGACCTCAAGAGCAAAACTAAACTCTTCAGTGACTCCTCCAAACTCTCAGGTTTGGGGAGAACTGATGGGTAAAGAATTTAGGCTCTATGCCTCCCCTCTCAAATAACTGTGTGTCTTTGACCTTGGGAGCTGCAGACTGATCTCTTTTGGTTCTTGCAGGGCTTTTGTTTGGACTTATGATGCCATCATCCTGATAAATGCCATCTTCATTGCTCTGGATGAGGAGAGCCCCTACATTTCCTATGCAGAGTGGGTGTTCCTGGCTCTGTACATCATAGAGATCCTCCTGAAGGTCTACACTTATGAACCCAGGGAGTTCTTTGGCAAAACTCAGTTCTGGAACTGGTGAGTGGGCTGGAAGTTTGTGTGGAGTGTGGTGAGTGCTGTGCTCAGCTCCTCAAGCACTGAAGGGCTCCAAACTCCTGTGCCAGGATGTCTTTAAGAGGATGTTGTGACAAAACTGTCCCATGTTCCCACAGTCTGAGCTGACCCAGGGCTGTCTGGCCCTGGTGTGAGGAGCAGGGGTCACTCCTTGTTTAAACCCCACTCCTGTCCCCCAAAATCTAACAGCAGTGCCTTCCCTCGTGCCAGGTTTGATACTCTCATCATCTTTGCTGCCCTGACTGCAACGATTCTCAATGCCACCCTCAAGTCCAGTAAGTGTAGCTTGAGCAGCCTGCATGCCTTGGGAATCTTGGTGTCCTCCCCAGCCTTTTCCCAGCACCTTCAGAGGCTTTGTGACCAGACAAGGAATTTCTGGAGGGTTTCTAAGAACTAACCCAGTCTTCCTCCTTTTTTTCTTTTTTTCTTTTTTATTTATTTTTTTTAGCTCCCTGTTCTAGTGTTTAACAAGGACACAATAATAACAAATGAAAGAATTTTATCTGAACACTTCCCTCCAGCTTTATTTTCATGATAAAAACATCTTTGTTCTTTTTTTTTTTTTTTTATTTTCAGCCATGAAGTACAACAGTCAGCAGATCCTGGACATTGTGTTCATCCTGAGAGTCCTCAGGCTGATCCGGATTGTTGACAGCATTCAGAGGTGAGGAGGGAAGTGGGATGGGAGATGGCTTTTGGGTTTGGGGCTGTGTGACCAGCCAGAAAGCATCCCAAGGCCTTGTCCCAGCCTGCCTGGGCTGAGCCAATGGCTGCAGCCTCTCTGGAGGCTTTTTTGGGGCTGTGACAGTAACCAGGGTGGCTCTCTGTAGGTTCCAGGTCATCATGAACACCCTGATAAACATCGTCCCGACCATGCTGACTTTTGGTGGGCTCACTCTGGTAAGAAATCCTGGTGTCCTGGCTCAGAGCACTCCAGTTTCATGGGAACATGTCTTAAATCTCACACTCGTGCTGTTTCCAAGGGGATAAGTGCAATTCCTTGGATGGCAGGCCCTTGGAACTGTAAGTGTCCGTGTGAATCGTGGCCATTGTGCAAGCAAAGGGTGCAGAGGGGCTGCATTCCTGCCTTTTCCTGGATCAGGATATCCTCCTTGCATCCATGGGGTGTTCTGGCAGCCTGGGCTTTGCATCATAAGGAATCAAATCATGGTTTGGGCAAGAGGCTGAATGAGAAACCTGAGTTTCAAGTGATTTCCTGAAATGAGCCTCTGTTATGATTTGGGAATATTTCCTGTCTATGTATTTGTAGTTCTTGGCTAATTATTCCTGCTTGGTGATTGCTGTTGGGTGGCTTGGAGTCTGTGCTGCTCCCCAGCCCCTTGCTGTGCCCGTGGAAACTGGAAAAGCTGCTGGGATGCTGAGCTTGCCCTGGGGCTTGCAGCTTGCTGGAGAAGCAGGTGATGGGCTTTCTCTTGCCAGGTTGTGTATTGTGTGTTTGCTATCATTGGCATGGAGCTATTCCACGGGAAAATCCAGTACTTCCCAGCCAACTCCAATGCTCCTCACGCCCTGGAATGTGGGAATCCGGCTCTCAAGGATTCCCTGTTTGCCCGTGGGAGGTACTGCAAGAACAACTTCAATGACTTTGCCTCGTCCTTCATTGTCCTCATGGAGCTCACCGTGGTCAACCAGTGGCACGATATCCTTTGTGGACATATCCCAGCTGGATCCTTGGGAATTGGGCTGGATGGTCCTTGTGGAGGTTGGGTTGTGCTCAGATCCGTGCTCTGCATGGGGACAGACAGCAGAGATGGTCCCTCAGAGGGTTTTGCTGGGATCCTGGTTCCTCCCTCAGCTCCTCTTTCCCTCTTTTCCCTTAACTCCCACTCCACTCTTTGCCAATGGATTTGCCAACGTGACAGTTCAGCCTGCCAAGCTCTTCTTCATTGCCTTCCACATTGTGATGGTGATCATCATTGTCAAGTAGGTTTTTTTTTTTTTTTTGGGATGATTTCCTCTGCTTTAGATGGAAAGGGGGATCTGCCCCTGCCAGGGCACTGCTGGTGGGAGACAGGTGGGATGTGTTTGAGGGATCTGCTGCATCCTTGTCCCCACTGGATGCTGGAAGATATGGAGCACTGGGAAGTGAGCCTGGGAATACTGACAGTCAATGCCAGTGAGGAAATGCTGCCTCAATCCTGCTCATCCTTTCTTTCAGTATCTTTGTGTCATTCATCTTGGAAGCTTTCTTTGTGGAGTACTCCCTGGAGAAGAGTGAAGTGGAGACTGCCATTGAGCAGAAAATCCAGGAGCTGGGAATGGGAGTTCAAGAGTAAGCCCCCCAAATGTACCCTTGCTGGATGTGGCCAGTTTGGCACCACTGATGAGGGAAAACCACTCTCTGTGTTGAGGTGTGAGCTGACATTCCCCTTCCTTGTCACAAAATTCTGGCTCTTCTTCCTGGAAAATGGAGACTCCTCTTTCCTGTCACAGAGTTCTGGCTCCTCTGCTGGTTTAGGTGCCAGTAGAAAGCCACTGGTGTTGGCTTTGCTGCCTCCCATGGCTTTTCCTGGGAATTCCAGCCCAGAGGACAGGAAAGATGCTGGAAAATACCCCCGTGGCTGGTGCTTGTGCTGCCCCAGGGTGGGATGTGCCCCCTCCCCAGGGTAATTCCTGGCCCTTGCTGTGCAGGGATGAGCTCCAGCAGGAGCAGCTCCTTGACAACATGGAGAGTGCAGAGCACGAGCTCGAGGGGGAAGGCGGAACGAAGCCACAGAGCAAAGGGCTGGTGTTCAAAATTGCCTCCAAACGTAAGTGTGACCCTCCAGGGTTCCCAGCTCTTCCTGGGGAAGATCCCCAGCCCTGCTGCTCCCCTGGGCCTATACTAGCAGCTGAAATCCACCTGGAAACTTTGGGACAGCTGTGGACATTTGATGTTTGTTGTTTGTTTTTACTTCTGTAGCATCTTCTCCTCTCCCACCTCTTCTGTGTTCCTTGTCTTCACTGACCTCCCTCTGGAGACATTGCCCTGGTGGCTGAGGTCCTGCTGTGCCAAGACTCCTGTTTTCCTTTCTCCTTCCTCCATGGGCTTTGCATTCCTGCTGCCTTGGATCCCGGGGTGACCATACCCTCCTTTCCTCTGGCTGGTGACTATTTCCCTCCTTCTCCTGGCTTTCTTGCTGTACCTCAGGTTTCCATTGTGTGGGAATAGAAGGGCTTAAAATCCCAAATAATGGCCTTATCTTTGAGAATGGAAGGCAGATGGGGTGGAACAGCAGGGAGTGTAGTTTGGGGGATTTTCTTGCCTGTTTTAAAAGCCTTTAAGGTATCCAGAGGAGCACATCTGGTGCTTAGAGGGTGGTTTTTTGTTGGTTTTTTTTTGTCCTTCCAGGATACAGGACAGTGGATGCTCTGCTGCAGCGCATGTTTGAGGCAGAGATACCCCTGGAGGAGGAAGGCCCTTCCTTTGAAGAGATCCTAAACTTGTCACCCTCCTCGGCCGTTCCCAGGAACCGGAGTTCTGAGAGCGTGGCGTGATGGGGGGATCAGGGAATGGAGTGATTCCCGGCTGTCCAGGTGTTCCCTGGCTGCTCCCACCCCTGGGGCACGGGCTGCACAGTGGGAACAAAGAGCTTTGTCCTGTAAAGGAGCTTTATTTCATGTAAAGTGTGGTATAAACGTCTGGAATGCGGGGGGGAATCGGAGTATCCGGCTGTGCCCGGAGAGGGACGGTGCCGTGGGCGGTGTGTTATGGAGTAACTCCTTCTTGTAACTGGAATTGTATCGCAGCACTTTTGTACTCAGCTCTGGACCGGTGCGCGCTGAATGGAGCAGCTCTTCAGCACAATAAATTCAGCAGTTTGGAAAAACGATGGAGTTACCTCCGGGTTAATGACGGGGGGAGGGTTGTGGCTGCTCCGTGATAACGTGGAGGGCTTGGAAATGAGGATGGGGGTGTTGTAAATGTGAAACAAACCCGCGATATTCAGCAAAATTTCGACTGGTTTATTTTATATAGACAGAGCAAGCAGCGCTGGAGAAAACGTGAGGGGTCATTGCCTGCTCCACGCTTCCACTGAACTTGGTTTGCAGCTCCCTTTTTATAGTCTGGTTTTCCTTGTAGTAATCAATAATTGTTATTGTTTTGTTGTAGTAATTCTGCAAGGTAAGCAGTGGTGGTCAAAGAAACTTCCAAACTTCCGTGGGACAGCTCTTGGGACGATTGGTCATGTACCCATCTGGTCTTGGTAGATAAAAACAGAAGTGGGAAGTCTGATCTTTAGCAGATAGTCTGTGATTGATCACACAAAGGCAGGAAATCTGATTGTGAAAAAAAACCTTTCAGACTGTGGAAAACCCCTTTTTTAATTCTTCTTTTACAAACTGGTATACACCGTATTCATAGCAGGGGGATTTAAACAGAGTGGGTTTAATCACGTATTTCCCTTTATCTAGGTCCATGTTCTTTTCTTATTTTAAGTATTCTGGTTTATACAAACTCCAAAACTTCTGTGATTAACACGAACCATTTATCAATTATCACAGGGAGAGGAGTGGGAGCCGCTGTTTCCTTTCCCAATCCCTCCTTTTATCCCGCATTTTCCTTGGGGATGTTCCCAGGGCGCCGCCCAGCGGCCGCCACTGGAGCAGCACCCGCGGAGGGGGCGGGGTTTCCCGCGTGATTGGCGGCGCCGCGCACCAATGGGAAGGCGGGGCGGGCTGCGGGCTGGCCAATGGGGAGGCGGCGCGGGGCCGCGCGCGGCCAGTTTGAATCGGCGGGAGCGGTTGGGACGGGCGGGCATGGACGGGCCCGGGCGGTGAGTGGGATAACAACGGGATTACAACGGGATTAACGGGATAACGGGGTGGGGAGCGGGATAACGGGGTCCGGAGAGGCATCGGGGGTACCCGGCCCCCGCAGCTGCGCGGGTGCCGCGGCCGCGCGGCGCTGTGGGGGCGGCAGCGCCTCCGCCCGCTTCCCACCCCTCACGATGCCGGCCCTGTCCCTGCAGGAATTATGAGGCTCAGATCCGGAACTACCGAGGGCCCGACCCTCTGGAGCCGTGGGACAGGTGAGCGCGGCCCTGGCTCGGTGCCCTGTGCCCGCTGTGGGTGTTGCCCGGTCCCTTGCCGGGATTCTCCCCGTCCCTGACTCGGGAATGGTTCCAGGTACCTGCAGTGGGCAGAGCGCTGCCTGCCCGCCCAGGAGAAGCAGAGCCGCTGGCCCGGGCTGCTGGAGGAGCTGGTGAAGGTGTTCGTGGGCGAGCAGAGGTACCACCAGGACCCGCGCTTCGTGAGCTACTGCGTCAAGCTGGTGCGTTCCTGTGGGAATTAAATCATCCCGATTATTCACATCGTTATTCTGGGGCTGCCTCAGGAATTCTGATCCTCTGCGGGACAGGGAGATCAGAAAAAAACAACACTATGGTTTTTAAGCTTAACTTCTCTTATCCTTAGAAAACGATGCTTTCCTGTTATGATAACTAAGAAACTGTTTTTGGAAGTGCTGATGGCTTGGTGCTTTCGTGTCGTGCAGGCAGAGTTCATCTCTTCCCCTTGCCAGTACTTTGAGTACCTGCACGGGCAGGGGATCGGAGCCACCACCTCGGATTTCTACCTGGCCTGGGCTCAGCTGCTGCTGAAGGAAGGAAACGTGCAGGGGGCAGGGGCTGTGCTCCAGAAAGGGCTCCTCAGCCAGGCACAGCCCCGGGAGAGCCTGCAGCAGCTCCACTGGTAACTCTGGGGCCTCTTCTCATTTACTCCGTGCTCGTAATTACTCATAATTACTCATAATTAACCATGGCTAGCATGTGATTGGTTATTTTTGGTAAAGGGAGGTTTCAGCTTAACAGTGTTTCTTTGCTGTTGAATGTTTATTGGGTGTTTTGGGATGTGCATTAAAAAAAAAATACCCCAGAGTGAAGCAAATATCCTTGAGCTGAGTCTGGGAGTTAAGCATTTAATTCTGAGAAGCTAAGTGCAAAAAACCAAGAGGAAAATTTAATGTAGAACGTTAAACAAATACCCAATTCTGTTTTCCTGCTGCCTCTTGAAGGCTTTTCAGTGTTACATTTTGTGGCATGATTGTACAGGGAAGTCCAAGAGGGGAAGGGTGAGGGACAGGTGATTTCATGGTAATAACTGAGGGTTTTTTTGCATTTTAGCTCCCTGCAGAGTTATGATCCTCGGAATCCTCCTTTGCAAGGTGAGGATGGAGAGTCTTCTTTCACGTGTAGCTCCACTAAATTAAATTTTTATCTCAATGAATGAGTTTTGTCACTAAAGAAAACATTTCCTGTAGAAACCACTTCATTTTCCTTCTTTGCATGAAAAAATGTTTAAGGGAAGTACACTCAAACCAAGCTATTAATTTTCCAGTGCTTCAAGTTAATCAAATTTCACAAAGGAACAACAAGTTTTTACTCATTAATTTACTCAATGTTACATTATGTTTTCTGTCCCAGATGCTCCTGTTGTAAAACCACTTCAGACCTCCAATGCTGCAAATCTACTGGCTCCTCCAAAAAGTGTTTCAAATCCTAATCCCTGCAAAAATCAGGTAAATGATGAATTATTTGGGAAAGATGTTTCATGTAGAGTTTAGGCTGGCTGGATGAGGGTAGAGTGGCTGTATCTGGCGTGTCTCAAAACTGATTTTTGAGATGCTATTGCTGCTGTTTTCCTGCTGCAAGCATCACATCTCCATAGGAGTGTCTCATCTGGGAAGCACTGGGCCCCACTCAGTGGCCTGACACATTCCCAGAATCACAGGAATAACACTAGCAGTGGATTTTGTGCCAGCTGTGCTGCTTGAATTAAATTTAATTTCATTTTTTTGGTGTTTTATTTCCCTGCTGTAGGCTCTCGATGCTGCTGATTCTCAATGCTGTGCTGCTGGAAAAGAAGTGTAAGTGTTTGGGTGGTGCTTTTCAAGCCCCACTGGGGGGGAAGGAGCTCTCTGCTGGGATAAACCCCCCAACCTGGCCCTTTTTTCCCTCTTCTCTCCCAGGAATTACGTGACCTACATCTCCAAGTCCGAGGTTGTCCCGAAGGCGCCGCCGGCCGCCGCGGGCTGGGAGCAGGTCCCCATGTACGACAAGAACCTGCTCCTGTGCCAGGGCTCTGAGCTCTCCTTCGAGGAGCTGAGGGCCAGCAGATACTTCAGGAAGGATGAGCTCCTCAGGAGGCAGCAGGCACTGGGTATCCTCCTTTTTTCCAGCTCTCCAAGTGGCTGGTTCCTGGTTAAGCTCATCCCCTGGGCTCCTCTTTCCAGTGCCACAATTAGTGGTGTCTCTCCTGAGGAGACAGGAGCCATCAGCATGGCACCCAGACCATATACATTCATTTAATATCATTCTTTAATCCTTAGAGGAGGAGAAGAAAGACTCCATGAGGAAGAAGGAGTCAGCAGTGCTGGAACTGCAAGCCCTGCAGCAGAAGCTGGACCAGCTCACCCAGCTCTCCAGAAGCTTGGAGGAAACAAGACTGGAAGCAGCAGCTGAGCCAAGCCAGAGGGTGGTGAGTGGGTTCTGGGAGGGACAGGACAGTCTGCCTGGGCTCATCCCACAAAATCCAGCTTGGTTGTTAACCCAGCCTGGAGGTTGAGGCTGCAATACCAGTGCAGACACCTGGTACAACTTACAGCACCCAGACTTGAAAGGTTTTTGCTTCTCCACAGTTTAGTTTGAGATGCAGCTAGAAGCCTTCTTGGGTTCTGGGCATGTGGAACTAACAGGAAAAATGGGAACGGCTGTACTTGGTGGGAAACCTAAAAGCTCTGTTACCTTCTGGTGACGTGGAGCTGGTAGAGAAAATGGGAATGGCTGCATTTTGGGGGGAAGCTGTGTGTCACAGAACACTTCTCATCCCTGAAGGTGCCCCCAGCTGTGAGGCCCAGCACATCTCACACCCCAGAGAACTGGCTGGCACCTGCTCCAGGGCTGGATGTGCCACAGAGCCGAGCTCTGGTGCCTGAGCAGCTCCAGGCACCAGCAGCACCCGCTCCCAGGCTGCAGCCAGCGAAGGCCCTCGGTGACCACACCCCAGCAGCCTCCCCCTGGGGAGCACCAGGGGGGAAGGACCCAGCTGGAGCTCAGCCAGGGCTTGGGGGGCTCCAGAAGAATTTGCTGCACCCTCCCTTCAGTGCTGCTCCAGCTCAGGAACAGGCTCATCCCAACCCAGCTCTGCCTCGGAGTGCAGCAGAACTGTGAGTGTCAACCCCTCTGCAGCTAAAAATAAGCCTTTCTTCCCCTTCTGGGAAACACAAACCTGACCTGAAACTGCTGTTTATTAAACTCACGGCCACATTAAATTCCTTTTGCCCCGTGGTTTAATTGCAGTGTGAGGAAATTTGATGTGTAATGCATGGCTGGCCCCAGCATGCCTGGAATAAACCCCAGGAATCTGCAGATGCCACTCTAAGGTCTCCAGAGAAAGATTAAAAGTGCTGGTATTTCTCCCCTGCACTTTTGCTGTGGGACTTGGCCACAAAATGAGGGGGGCAGAGGGAGAAACTCAGGCTGGCAAAGCAAGGGTGGTTCAGTGGGCTTGGCCAAGGTGGGAACAGTTATTCACTCATATTCTAGAATTCACTGGAGGCAAACTGTGCCCAAGGAGCACTTCTAAGGAATTTTAACCTTTTTAAAAAGACTCTGCTGCCCCCAGGTTATTGGCAGCTGTAGGAGAAACTTTGCAGGGTGATCTTTATTAAAGGACCTCTCACTTCATTGAAATAGGGTTTGAAATGGGATTTAAATAGCTTTTATTCCAAGGTAATGTTGTGGCTCTTTCTTCTGCAGGTCCCCTAGCAAGGGATCCACTGGATTAACTCTTGCTGTGAATGTGAAGGAAGGTAAGGAACCTTTGCATGGACACTGATGCCATTGGTGTGGCTGCTCCCAGCTGGGAATTGGTCACTGATTGTGGACAGCAGCTCCATCCCTTTGTGCAGAGTCTCTTTATCCCTCCCATGGAACATGGATCCATTCCCTGTTCCCATGTTCTGAGCTGTTCCCTTTGGAGCATGGTTGGGAATTGCTGCCTGTCCTTGCTGGCTTCCTGCTTCACCTTCTGTGTCAGGACAGAGCATTCCTGGAAACTGCAGATCCACTCCTTGGAAGCCACCAAGCTGTCCCAGGTCCCTCCTGCCCTCCAGGGCAGCCTCCCCTGGGAATCTGCCACGCAAATCTCTGAACAAGCCAAAATCTCTCCCCAAATTCTGTGTTGCTGCTGCTCCTTCTGTTTACTTCCCTCACTAACATTTTGCTGGAATGCTCGTAAACAATCCCAGGCTCCTTCAGGAATGATCTTACTGTTGTGTTTTCCAGCCTCCAGAGTTGGGAATTCCTCCTTTGCCTGTGGAAATGCTTCCCAAGCCACCCCCAACACCTCTCTGGGAGGAGCAGTGGGGACGACAACGCCCTTCAAGGTGCAGCCATCACCCACAGTCCACACAAAGGAAGCTTTGGGTAAGGTCTGCAATAAAGTTTTCCTTCCCCTGGAGTCCCTGGGATCTTCCCTGGAAATGTTAGTGGAGCCTTTTCACTCAGGGATGGGCATGTGCACCATTCAAAGAGGAGAATAACATTAAACTATTCACTGTCTGCTGGGGTTGCCTGTGTGACCCAAAACCTCTGACCAGAAAATGATGTTTTAACAACACCCCAGCAGCCACATCCCATCAGTTCCTGGATAAATCACTGCCAGGCTTCTTTGGGAGTGTTGTCTGAGCTGCTTTTTCAGGGAATCCTGTTTGGGAGGTGAAAACATAAACCACAATTATCTGCTTGATGCTGAGCTGAATAAAAATTAAAAAATAAACCCAAAAGCCTGTGGCATTAATTAGTCCTACAAACATCTAAGTTTTGCAGAAATCTGAGAAATTAAAGGAGAATTTTCTCTCTTAGGAAACTTGGAATCTTCCCTTGGATAGGGAATAAAAAGGGCCATGACCCAAGGGTGTGTTGGCCAAGTTGGCCTCTCCTGTGTAAGAATATTATTAATTAGCATTAAAGGCTGTCAGAGTTAATTGCATTTGGTTTGGCTATTCCACAATGGAAGAACCTCTGGAAATTTCTTTTTCTGGGAGTGTTGTTTCTTTATTATTAATCCCTTCATTATTTCTTTCTTTCTTAGGTGTTCTCATGGATATGTTCCAAACACCTTTCTTGCCTGAGCCATCCCCCATGGAGGACAGTGAGGAACAATTTGAAGCCTTTTGCAGAAAAAGTGGTGTGTGCTCTTTATTTTCCCAGCCCTTGGAATTCCATCCTTTATTTCCCATTGATACCTCCCACCAGTCCTTGCTGTGGAAGAGTTTGTGCCAGTCTGAAACCCAGGGGCTTTACCAGAGTGAGCAGAGAGAGATTCACATCTGGGGTTGGGCTGGAAAAATCTTCTTTCCAAGAGGTTGTAGGAAAGGTGATTGGAGTGGGAATTCTGCAGGTGCAGCTGGATGGAGCCCTGCAGAGTGGGGAGAACATGGCAGTGTAAATAATCTTTATTATTGGGTGAAAATAACAGGGGTTATCTTTTCTTTTCAGAGCCTGGTGGATGCTTGAAAACTAACATTGCTGTCCCTGCCATTCCTGCATTTGCCATCTTTCAGGATGAGGAGGAGAAGGAAAATAGCAGGTGAGGAGGGAAAAAGGAGCAGCTGAGCTCAGCTCCTTAAAAATCATGGGAAAAATGGATCCCATTCCATGGGATTCTGCTGTGGCAGCTGCCTGAGAAAAGCAGGAGTTGCTGCTCTGGAATTGCACAACTTCCCTGTTTAGACAGTGCTTGGGAGGCTTCACTCTCTGGAGGATTTGGGGATAACTGAGCTGCTGCAGCTTTTGCTGCTAAAGTGGCTCTTAAAATAAAATTAAAAGTTCAAGTGAAAACAAACCAACCTTTGTTGTGACCAAAGCACTTTGTTGTGCCTGGGAAAGCTCCTGGGGGAAAGCTGCTCTAAACTTTTTGGATCATTTTTCAGGATCCCACAGCAGAGGAACAAACCAGAAGAGCCCAGAACTTTTGGAGAGCATCCCTTGCCTTGTGCAGCAGAAGTGAGTGGTGATCCTGCAGGGATTAGCCCTGGGAGTGGGTTGTGCACTCAGGAGGGTTACCAGAGTGGGTGGATTCACCTCTGCTCTATCCCAATCCCACAATATTCCTGGGAATGAGGCCCAGCTGAAGGCTGGATGCCTTTTCCCATTTCCTGCACATGGGATGAGCTTTTTTCAGTTGCTGACTGACAGAGAATTGATGGAAACTCCTCCTCTCACATGTGTGGAGTTGGCATCAGTCTGGGGGAAGAAGAGACATTCCAGCATCCACCTTGGAGTTTCCATAGCCAAGGAGATGGATAAAACTCAGAACAGATCCCATCCCATGGGATTGGCTTTTCCAGGCTCTCATAGCAATTTCTGGTGGTCTGGCATTTTGCTGTGGCCTTGCCTATTACCAACATTCAGACCTAGCCTAAAACATGCAATTTTGTTTATATCTCAGGATCATTCTGCTGGTTTAATTTTAAGCCTGGATTTCTTTTCTTTCTCCTGCCTAGGAAGAAGCAGGGAGCACGGAATTCCTGCGGGATGATTACACGGTGTGGAATGGCCCCTGCAGCAACAAAGCCCTGGCTCCCAGTCCTGACAACACCAGGGATTTTGCCAGAGCTGCCCAGCTCATGTCCACACCCTTCAATCACCTGGCAGCTCCCTCCCAGCCCCCTTTGGAGCACAGAGGTAAAATAAGGAATATTTTGGGTGGGAAACGTGGAATTTGGTGCCTCATGGTGCCATTTCTGCCCAAATCCAAGGGGTTGGGAATATCCAAACATTGGCTGGATCCCACCTGGGAGCACCTTTATGCTCCTCTGCCTCTTTTAAGACTTGGAAGCTGCTCCCAGGAGAAATCCAGCTGTTATTTTAATTTGGATATTTAAAACAAGGCTTTGTTGAGTTCTGGTTTTTGTGGCAGCAGCTTTCAGAGCTGCTGGGTGAGAATATTCCAAATATTCCTGCTTTTGGGGAAATAAACATTGATCTGCTCTTATTCTTGCTCCCTTTGTTCAGCCTGTAAGGAAAATTTGCCCCAAATGGATTTGGAATTCTCTGAAGAACTGCACAGGCAGCCAAAGCCCAAAAACTTAAGGTATGCTGCTCCAATGCAAGTTTCCCAAGGGTTTCCACTGTTTTTACCACTGGCTCTGCCCAACACTCATCCCAGCACTCTGGGGGTAAATGGACCTGGGTTTGGTGACCATGCCCCAAAAACCCTTCCAAGATTTAAATTTTGCCCCATTGAAATTAAAAATTAACTGGCCAAAAATCCACTGGTTTCCTCTCTTGGTGAACTTGAGAATTATTAGGGAATGGGTAAAGTGACTTGACCAATTCTAATTTTCCTAAGAAAATTCCATTTTATTTACCTCCATGTTGGCCCTGGTGGCATTTGATGGTTTTTGCCAAACCACCAAGGCAACAAGACTATTAAATAATTACTAATTATTAATAATTTGTTTAAATCCACAGCCCTGTTCTTGAACGTGTCCCAGAGAAGAGAGGGCTTCGTGGTAACATCCTGAAACAAGGAACTGGAATCCAGGGAATTGCTGCAGCTGCTTCCCAATGCCTGCATGAGCAGACAGCTCAAAGCAGAACTGGACATCCCTCCTCCCTTGGGGTGGACAGGACTGCCCAGGAGAGGCTGTGTGGAGCTGGGCAGGACAGGACAGCCTGGACTGGGAGACCTGCAGGTACACAGCATTCCCTGCCTGGATTCCAAGTGATTCCTGTGAGGGATGGATGAGTGGGGGCTGTATCTGGATTGCACATTTCCATGGAATACTTGCAGTCCTGACAGGTTCTGGGCTCACTGAGGCTCCAACCCTTGGGGGAACTCTAGGTTTCTGGGAAGGAGCAAAAGTGTCCAAACCAAGGAGTTCTTCTCATATCCCTCCTGGGGTTTTTGGTTTTAAATTAGTGATGCCCAAGCTTGTGTTACCTCCTTGGAATGACACCCAGAGCTTAAACACTTCCATTTTTTTCCACAAAGTCCTTGTTGAGAACCCTTGGGACAAGGAATTGATCAGCAAGTTCTTGTCGGAGCTTCCGAAACCACTGCACACCTGTGCCAACTACTTTGAGTGGAAATCTCCTCTTCCATTCATCAGGCTGAAGGCTGAACTCTCACTGGGTAAGAGCTTCCTCAAACTCATCACTGCCAAGCATTTCTTGAGGCTTTTCCTAGGAAAACTTCTCAGGAGTGTGTGGGAATTCAGCTGCCTTGTGTGTGTATCTCCAGATTATCCCGGCCTCAGGTTGGGAATGAGGCCTGGAGTTGCTTTGTTTGTCTTTTGTAGCATCAGCTTTTAGGACAAGGCATTTTTCCCAGTTTTCCCTGCAAACTGGGCCACAGCTCTCCAGCTTTGTGTGGAACAGCAGCGGGCCCGTGTCAACAAAAGCTGTAGGACAGGGATTGCAACATCCCTGTGGGACTTAAACATTAGTGTTTACTTTTCAGGGCATGCCCTTTGGAATTTGACTGCTTCCAGGGGGTCAGGCAAAAATAGAAACACTGGGGTCGAGTGTGTGGCACGTCCAGCACTCCTGCTCTCTCCTGTTCCTGATAGGAAGAGATTTGTAGGGAAAGACTTGATCTAGGATTTAATAATTCTCATGGGCTGGTGCTCTTTTTTTTTTTTTTTTTTTTCCTCTCCTGTTTTTCCTCTGTGGAGTTGGCAAGCAGGATTTTATGTTAATCTTTTAAAGGTCCCAGCTCATTCCATGTGGACTGCTTGGTTGGGGAAGGAGCTTTTGCCCAAGTCTACCAAGCTTCCATCCTGGATGCCAGTAACCCTCGGAATAATCAGAAAGTGATATTCAAGGTCAGTGGTGCTGGAGCAGTTCTTGAGTCTGACCCTCCCCTGGGTGGCTTCACACACATCCTTGGCTTTCCATGTCACATCAGCCTCTGGCATCTTTTTGTGAACCTCCTCTCCAACATTTAGTCCTTCAGGGAAACCTAAAGCCTTTCTCTAACCCCTGAAGTGAAACTTTTTCAGGACAGAAAGGTGATATATGCTCTCTTTAGAGCATCAGGGATTCACAAGGAGTGTGTGGAATTGAAGTCTTGATTTGAAAGGATTAATCATGGAGTTTATCAACTGAGGTTAATCAATCACTGTGAGGGTGGGGAGGCCCCTGGATCCCTGGGAGTGTCCAAGGCTGGGCAGGGCTTGGAGCAACCTGGGATAGTAGAAAGTGTCCTGTGGCAGGGGATGGAAGATGGAACTGGATCTTTTTCACTTCCCTCCTGAGCCAAAACCAACAACAAAACCCAGCCTGAGAGGAACTCCAGCTTTTCCCAGGAAAATGCCCTTCTTTCTGCCAGGTCCAGAAACCTGCCAACCCTTGGGAGTTCTACATTGCAACCCAGCTGCTGGAGAGGCTGAGCCCCAGCGTGCGCCACCTCTACATCCACTTCTACTCCGCCCACTTCTTCCCCAACGGCAGCATTTTGGTGGGAGAGCTCCACAACTATGGAACTCTGCTCGTGAGTGCCCCTGCTCTGCAGCTTTCCTCCTCTTGGCTCACCTCCCCTGGGGATGTGCTGTTCCTTAATCCCTGCCCTGTGTGTGCCTCTGGCTTCCAGAATGCCATCAACATTTACAAGAAGCTCCCAGAGAAGGTGATGCCCCAAGCCCTCGTCATCTACTTCGCCGTCAAAATCCTGCACATGGTGGAGGAGTTGCACAGCTGCAAAATCATCCACGGGGACATCAAGCCTGACAACTTCATCCTGGGAGAAAGGCAAGTGTCTCCTGTTGTCACCAGGCGTCCCCACGAGGGAGCTTGGGGACGCTGAGGGGGTTGTTTCTGGTTGAAGGTTCCTGGAGAACGACACGTGTGACATCGATGGGCTCTGCCACGGCCTGACCCTCATTGACCTGGGCCAGAGCATCGACATGAAGCTCTTCCCTGAGGGAACAGCCTTCACTGCCAGGTGTGAAACATCTGGATTCCAGTGCGTGGAAATGCTGACAAACAAGCCCTGGAACTACCAGGTAAGGCACAGCCTGGAACCTGCACACCAGTTCTGGTGGCATTGGACTCTACCCTTGCAGCCTCTCCCCCTCCACGGGGTGTTTTCAGGTAATTTCCAGTGCTCTGGTGTGTTTTTGACACAAGGCTGGTGTGGTTTTGGTTCAGACAGACTACTTTGGGATTGCAGCCACCGTGTACTGCATGCTCTTCGGGACCTACATGCGCCTCAAGGACGACAACGGGGTCTGGAAGCCTGAGGGAACCTTCAGGAGGTGGGTGTCCAAAATATCCCCCACATCTTTGCCCAGATTTCCTGGAAACCCAGTCAGCACCACATTGCTCTGGGGTCAGGTTCTGTCACAGCTTTTCTAGCTGGGAGCAGAGTAAAAGTCAGTATTTACCAGCTGGATTTGCTGCTTTTTTGTCCCTTTCTGCAGGCTTGCCAACGCTGAGCTGTGGAAGGAGTTCTTTGAGAGCTTGCTGAACATTCCCAGCTGCCAGCAGCTGCCTTCCCTGGGAGCCCTGCGCCAGAAGCTCAGGGATTTGTTCTGCAGCTCCTACCTGAAGGAAATCAGGTTCCTCCGGAACAGACTCGTCGTGCTGCTCATCGAGCACAAACGCTCACGGAAATAGAGCTGAGTTTGCACAGTTCCCAAGGGCTTCTCTGGATGTGGGATCTTCCTTTTTTTTTTTTTTTTTTTTTGTAATAACTCAGTTTTAAATAATAAATGGGTTCGGGGTTGACTTCATCATTCTGTGCTTTTTGAGGGGAATAATAGGCTAAGTTGAGTTGTTAATTGGTTTGGGAGGCAGTGGGTGTGCTTGAATTGGGCTCTTCCTGCTCTACCTGTCCTTAGGAATTTCTAGGATGGAGGAAATGGAGGCTTGCAGGTCAGATTTAAGCTGGATTAAGTAAGGACTGAATCCACCCTTGGCACCTCCAGTTCTGACCTCCCCCCACATCATTATTTGAGCTCAGGAGAAACCCACAGCTTGTTTGCCTGTAATGGCAGAATTTTGGGAAAAAAGTGTTCCTTTGAAAGGAATATTTCAGCAACACAACCCTCCAAGGGAGGAGAGGGTATTAATTTGATTTTTGTATCTCCCCACAGGAGGGAGACAACAGCCTTTCCTACTCTCCCTCCTGCTTCTGTTTCAGAGGTGTTTTTCCTCTGCTGAAACTGTTCAGCTGAAGAACCACAGTGAGCCTGACACAGCCTGGGATGGCCAGGAAGAGCTGGGATGTGTTGGTTCTCCTCAGGTTTGCTGTTCTGCCTGCAGCTGGGGCTCCTCTCCCTGCCCTGGTGGTGGCACAACCTCTGGGATTTCCCTTGGAAGCAGCCTGCTTCCCCTGGCATGGGGAGAAGCCTTGGGCTTTGATCTGGAGCAGCTGGAGCCAGTTGCACCAGGAGGGAGATCAGCTGGAGCAACCTCAGAGCTGGTGGAAATATAAACATTGCCTGCTGGGGGGGCTTTTTTTGTTCCCTTTCTCCCTTTAGTTGCATTTTTTTTACAAGCTGAGCCAAAGCCAGCTGTTCTCTGGCCAGGCCAAAAATATCTGCCAGGCTTAAGTTTTTAAATCTATATTGTAAATTATGTATTTTTAGTTCCTCATATAATGCAGAGGGATGTGTGGAGGAACACTTTTTGGAGTGTTTTGAGCACAATGGAGATTGTAGCTGCAGCTTTGCCCTTAGTAAATGCTGTTACTTTACATTAAACAGCCTCCTGCCCCATCCCACCATCCTTCCATGGGAAAGGAGAAGGGTTAAAACCACCCCATGAGAGGGGTAATAATGGAGCAGTGGGGTGATGAGGAGGCTCTGCTGTTGTTGATTTAAAGCAAGCTGTGACAAAAGGCAGGATGAAGCCCCAGGGTGATATTTCCTCGCTGGCTCCACCAGCTGAAGATCTCGAGGTATCCCCAGAGTCGCCCTTTAGAGATAACTCATCTTGGGGCCCCCACCACCCACACGGAGAGGAGAGATTTCCTGGCGTGTGGGTGGGTGCCTCTGCCTTTTCTTCTGCAGAAAACCCAGGTTTACTCATTTTTCACCCTCTGCCAGCAAGCCAGGCCCCCCCTGGGTCTGGGGCTCTCCCTCAGCTCCTCCATCCCTTGCTGCTGGTGGCCCATCACCACCCAGCCCTTTCTGCTGCCATCTCCCTGCAATTCCTGGCCAGATTTATTAATTAGGGCTCTGAAGGCATTAGCAAGGGTAAAGCTGCAGTCCTGCTCCCCCTCCTTGGGGCACCTACAGCGCTGTCACTTGCCTCATTAGGAACAATTAATAAGTTGAAATATGCAGTAGCAGGTCCCAAATTCACTGGTGGCAGCAGGAAACCCAAGTGCCACCCCCTGCCCATCCCAGGGATCACTCAGGTCACACTGGGACCATTCTTGTCACTTGATTCATCACCACATCACTGTCACTGCGTGTGTGGAGAGCAGTGACATCTCCCTGAGAGGGTTTGGGGGTTTCTTTGACTAAAATATGCATTTGTTTAACAAAATCCACCTGTTCTTATCTCCATCCAACCTTTGCTGCTCAAGCACCCCCACGCTGGTGCCACAGGGTTTGATTTGGGGCTGGTGTTTGAAACTGGGAGCACTGTAAAGGTCAGGCTCCAAGCCTGGCTCAGACACAGCCTCGTGCTCGAGGCTCAAACCTGATTTTATCTGGCAGCACGAGTGAAGTAACATTTATCACCACGGCTGGAGGAGAAGGAGAGCAAGGTGTCATCTTTTTCCGTTGGTGCTTTGTTCAGGTCAGAGTGGGTTTGCTGAGCACCTGCTGGGCTGGGGGAGGTTTTCCCTGGGGGTTTTCATGGCACTGAGAGGAGTCTGTTCCCTCCTGCCTCCTTCCCAGTGGCAGGGACAATTCCCTGATCTGGGATGTCTGGGATTGTGTGATGGCACAGAGGGAAGGCTGGGTGGGAGACCCCCACCATCCTCCATCCCTCTCCTTCCTCCCTCCTCATTTCCATGTGGGACACGAGAAGCTCCCTGCACGTGGATGCCGGTGGGATGAGGCATTCCCAAGGAGCTGGGGATGGATGCTGCAGGGCCTGAGGCAGTGTTGAAGGGCAGGTTTCAGCTCCCCCTCTCTCACTCTGTGCCCACAGTGCCAAAAATGAAGGACCTTTGGGACTGGCTTCGGTGCAAATTCCTCCGCGATGGCTCACGACAAGAGGAAGGAGGATAACGTCGAAACGAATTTCTTCCAGGAGGTTGGAGCTGTGATTCACGGGGGGAAAATGCACTCAGTGCCTGTCCTGGCTCTCCAAAAACCCCAGGGCAGGAGGGCTCAAGGTTGGATGGTGGAAGGCCAGGCTGCTCTCTGTCCCCTCTGTGTCTCATGAGCCGCCCACGCGGAAACCAGGAGGAGCCAGGAGGAGAAAACAGACTCAACATCTGCTGGTCCCATGTCCCGACAGCCCCGGTGCCTCCAGGGTGTCCTCTTTGCTCTGCCCCACCTCCACAGGATGCTCTGCAGGCCTGGAGTGGCTCCTGCATCCAGGGAGGAGCTGTGCAGTGGGTACCTCTGCTGAAGGGCTGGGAAAACAGGAGCAAGCCTCATTTTTCAGCCCTACTTCACCCTCACTTTTCTGGTGTGGAAAGGTGAGGGCCAGACCTTCTGCTGCTGCTCCCTGCCTTCAACTTGCCCCCTAATTGTTCCCTCTCTTCCTAACAAATTTCCCTAACTACTTTTGCCCACTCGAACACCCGCAGACACTTTTCCTTCCCCTCCCATTGGAGCGGCGTGAAGGGGATTGGAGCAGCCAGGGATGCTCCAGCAGCTTGTGGGACCATCGAGGGGGACACGGGGGTGGGATGGGGGACCCGCAGCAGGTGCGAGCGAGGATCCAGCACCCGGGGTAAGGGGAGCGCCCGCAGCACCGGGGCTGTGCGCTGTGCGTGTAAGGGCTGCAGGGATCGCTGCCCGCGCTCCGGGCTCTGCGCTCGCCAGGGGACGAGCCTTTCGCCCGGGGGTCATGTGAGGCACGGCCGGTCGGGGCGGAGCGGGGGCGGGGGCGGTGCCGGGCCGGGGCAGGCCGGGGCGGCGCTCGGCTGTAAACACGCGGGGCGGGGCGGAGCGGGGCCGGGGCCGCTCCCGCGCACAGCCCAGCGCAGCCGCGGCCGGGGCCGCTGCAGCGGCGGCAGCAGCACCGTGAGCGGGGCCGGGGCCGCGGGGCGGGGGCGCGCTCGGCGGAACAATGCGGGCGGAGGAGGGCGGCGAGGGCCGGGCCGGGCTGACGGCGCTCCGCTCCCCGCAGGCAGCCCCGATGGCCAAGCAGCCCCCCGAGGAGAAGGCGCGGCGCGGCGGGGAGGGCGGGCGGCTGCCGGCGGCCGAGGGGCCGGGCCCGGGCGCGCAGCTGCGGCGCGGCGCTCCCGCCGCCCTGCCCGCCGTGTCCGCGCCGCGGGGCCCGCCCGCCAGCCCCGGCCCCTTCGCCACCCGCTCGCCGCTCTTCATCTTCGTGCGGAGGTCGCCGCTGCTGCCGCGCTCCTCCAGCGGATACTTCTCCTTCGAGGCCGAGCGCAGCCCCGCGCCCGCCCTGGGCTGCGACAAGGCCACGCAGACCCCCAGCCCGCCCTGCCAGGCGCTCAGCCACTGCCTCAGCGCCATGGGTAAGCTCCGGGGCGGCTCCCCGTACTCCTCCTCCTCCTCCTCCTCGCCGGGCTCGGCTTCCTGGCTCCCCCTCTCACCTGGCGGGGCTTTCCTCAGAGCCCTGCGAAACGCGGCTTCTCCTGGGGGGTGTGGAGGGGAAGCGCCGGGGGAGATGTGTAAAGGGTGGATAGGCGGTGCGAGGGTAGGGTGAAAGTGCAGGAGAGGTTTTTCCCACCCTTCTTCTTCACCTGGCTGGGCTTTCCTCGCCTTCCCCTCCTTCACCTGGCAGGGCTTTCCCCGACCCGTGGAAAACGCGCATTTCTCGTGGCAGTCCGTGTGCAGGTGCGAGTAAAGCTGTGAGCGCCCGGGGCTGGTGCTGCTGCTCCTTGGAATGATGCAAAGCGCAGGTAGCAGCAGCAGCAGCAGCAGCACCTCCCGCATCCCAGCCCGCGGATTTTGGGAGCAGCCCGCGCTGGAGGCTGTCCCGGGAGCTCAGGGATTTGTGGAAGCTGCCCGGGCCCGCCGAGCAAACACAGCGCCGGGGAAACTCCCGCGCGTCCAGCGCCGGGGTTTTTATTACTATGATGTTTATTCTTTTCCGGGCTCGGCCAGTCGCTGCCAGGGGAGGAGGGGACAGAGCTCTCGAGTCCAGCTTCCTACTCGTCCTCGCCTGTTTTGCCAGGCGAGCGGCTCCTGGCGCTGCCGGCTCTCCTCGGCCGAGGTGCTGGGGTCGTGCATCCCGAATTCCCGCTGGGAAGCGCCCGCGGGCGTGTTTTTCACCAGTGGCTTTGCCAGGTGAAGCCTCTCCGGCAGGGAAAACCTGCCTGCGTGTCCAGCATTCCCTTCTCCCGATGAATTCCCTTTAATGGGAGGAAACCTTTGAACTTTTAGCCTCCACCAGGGCACGGCAGGATAACAGGCGGCGGCTCCGGGATTTCTGGGATCTACACTCCATCGTTTTTGCTCGGTGGTGCTTTTGCTCCCTCCCGGCTCCGGGCCGTGGCTCTGGCTGCGACGTGCCCTTAGGGAAGATTTTGTGACATTACTGCGGTAATTGCAGCTTAATTCGAGTTTCACAACCTCGCCCTGGCACGGCCGGGCAGGGATGCTCCCGGGATTCCTCGCCTGGAGAGCCGAGGCTTCCGTTTCTTTTTTTTCCAGGAAGAAATTGAAGTTTTCCCTGATTTCTTTTTTATTTTTTTTTTTCCCTGAATTCCTGTGCTCTCATCAGCTGTTTCATTGGAGCCTTTGCTCTGCGAGTGTTGCTAGGGGCATCATCCTAAACAGCTCTAAGCAAATGGAAAATCCTCAGTGCTGTGTAACCGGGACTCCTGGATACTCCCAGATGGATTAAGCTGGGAACACGGAGCTGCAGAGCTGTTTTACCCCCACCCAGCCCCTTGCATTCTCCTTGGGGA
Source organism: Oenanthe melanoleuca (assembly GCF_029582105.1). Taxonomy (NCBI): domain Eukaryota; kingdom Metazoa; phylum Chordata; class Aves; order Passeriformes; family Muscicapidae; genus Oenanthe; species Oenanthe melanoleuca. The sequence continues at coordinate 98,406,923 of NC_079336.1, read as the reverse complement.
TATCCATGGCTTTACCCTGCACACCTCCTCTCAATCCCTGTGCCTTGGCTGGACCTGTGCCGTGGAGTTTTCCACGTGGAAGTGGGTCAGTCCCTCGGGAAGGAAGCAAGGGGGATATTTTTGTTGTGCTTTTACCCACTGATTTTATCTGTTGTGAGCAGAGGCTGCAAGGTGGAGAGTTTCTCTCGGAAGCACAAGCAATAATAGTAATTATTATTTTGATTAAAGTAAACAGGCGTTTCCTGCGAGCAGGATGCTCCCAGCCTCTCCCATGGGCAGTGGGGAATTGCTCCAAGGCTGCTCCAGCACAGCAAACTCAGGCTCTGCCTCTAAAGTGCCTCTTTACATCTCCCAAAACCTTCCCCAGAGGTTTCAGTGAGGGCACACCGAGGTGGAGGCAGCCCTTGGGCTGTGTAAGGAAGAGCTGTTGTGGAGGTTTTGGGAAGTGCTGCCTTTCTCACACATCCAGCTGCTTCCAAAGCTGGTTTTTGGAGGGAAATACAAAATCAGCCAGGGATGGAAGGGAACAAGCCTGGCATATCCAGAAGGTGCTGTTGGGGATAGGAAGGAGAGGAGTGAGGGTGAGTCGATCTGTTGTGCCGCAGGAAGAGGCTCCGTCCTGCCTTGGGGGAAGAGGCTGGCAGGGATGGGGAATTCCCAGCTGGGAGTGTAAGTCAGGCATGACACACTCACCCTTTGTGCCGGGGCTGGGTGGCTCTGAGCGAGGTATTTCGGGTCTCTCCGTGGGAAGAGGTTCCTTTCCTGCCGCCGGATTTTTCGGGCTGGAGGCACGCGTTTGCTGGCATGCGGATTTTGGGAATGTGGCTGGAGCAGGTGCTCTGCAAATGGGTTTTCCCAGCGCTGGTTTGATCATTCCCACGAGGACAGCAGCAGCATAAACCTCCTGTTGCTCTCAGAGGAGATTCTCCACGTGCAGATAGTTGGATTTGAGGGGAAAACCTTGAGCTGGCAATCTGCCGGCGCCGTCCCCGATGCTCTTGTTTTGGAATCGCTGCTGGTTTTTTTTTCCAAGAGAGGGGGTTGGATATCTAACCCAGGAGCTGAAGCTGCAGTTCGGGCTCGCTTTCTTTGCCCTTCCCAGCCGGTCCCGCAGCAATTCCCCGCTGGAGCATCCCAGGGCCTGGAGGCAGAGCGGCATCCCGGCGGCGCCGGGTTGTCCCCGGCTTGTCACCCTGGCTGGCTCCCGCTATGACTGTGCCCCCCCGCCCCCGAAAGCACCCGTGACATGTTCGGGGACCAGTTATGACTGTCCCCTTTCGCTCGGCAGCGCCGCAGAAAGTCTTTTCTGAAAACCTCAGCCCGATTTCGCTCTCAGCCACCGAGCGCTGCCCGAGCGTCGCCGGGGCGGAGAGGAGCGCCGTGGGCGCGATGGAGGGTGGCGAGGGAGGAGAGGATGGAGCGGGGGATACAGGAGGAGAGGATGGAGCCGGGGAATGAGGGATGGCGAGGGAGGAGAGGATGGAGCCGGGGGATGAGGGATGGCGAAGGAGGAGAGGATGGAGCCGGGGGATGAGGGATGGCGAGGGAGGAGAGGATGGAGCCGGGGGATGCGGGATGGCGAGGGAGGAGAGGATGGAGCCGGGGGATGCAGGATGGCGAAGGGCGCAAAGGATGGAGCGGGAGCAGCGCGGCTCCCTCGCGTGGTTTTCCTCACGTCGCCGGCGCTGCTCGCCTCTTCCTGCCGCGTGTTTTTGTTTGCCCGGCTGGGTGGGATTTGGGAAGGTCGCTCCGCCCCGGCAGAGCGGGGTTCGTGTGCCCGGGGCGGAGGGAGAGCCGCGCCCGGTTCATTCAGCGGCGGCGGGAGAAGCGCTCGGGGCGGGCGCTGCTCCTGCGCTACTACAGCGTGAAAACAAAACACGTCCCCCGGCCAAGCAGCGCTGCCTTGGCTCGGAAACGCATTTTCCAGTCAGGTTGGAGCCAGGCTTTTATTTAATTTTTTTTTTTTTTTTTCAAGAAACTGCCCTACTAATCCTTTGAATATTTGGAAGATTGGAAGCTATTCCTGTTCCCTTGTGATTCCTCCAAAGCTGTCGTGCCAAAACACTGCTTTGTTTTGTACAGTCTTTTATTTTTAATTTTTTTTTTTTTTTTGGTTGTGTACGGTTGTTTTATTTTGATTTTGTTTTTTTTTAGTTTATTGTCGGGTTTTTTGGTTTTTTTGTTGGTTTTTTTAATATTCCTTAAGGCTGCAGTTCCTGCTCGGATCCTGAACTTCAAGGAAAGTGGTGCTGGTACCATACATGGTTCTGTCTCTTTTTTTTTCTCTTTCCCCTGGCTGTTTGGAGGATTTATCACATATTTAATAACATTTTAAGATGCAGACCTAAACAATTATCCTGCAGTATAATAAATACATTCACTCTTTCTTTTCCCTTTCAATCCAGCACTTGGATTTGCTGGAAATGTGGTTTCTCCACACACAAATCCAACTGTGGCTTTCTCCTCCCTATGACAAACCCATTGGTTTTCCTTGTTGGGCACTTGAGGATAATTTGGGGAAGGAACGTGAGGATTGGATGGAGATATCCAGGCAGAGGGTTTTTAAGGGTAGGGAAGGAGTTGCTGCTGAAGGAGAAAAAGGGGGAAGAGGTTTGGCAAGGGAAGGAAATCGGAGCGTGGCATCTCGGCACCAAAGCTTGGGGATGCTCCCACAGAAAGGCTGCAGCAAACAGCTCAAACAGCTCCGTGCAGCGAGCTCTGCACCGTCCTTTGCTGGTTCCCAACTCTCCTTTCCCCCCCAGCTTCCCGGTGGCGATCCCAGTCCCCGCAGGAGGAGGCGCAGCCGGAGCTCTGGATCGCGCGGGAGCTGCGGCGCATCGGCGACGAGTTCAATGCCTCCTATTGTCCACGCAGGGTAACTCTGACTTTCCCCTCTGCACTCTCCACTTCTCTCAGAGGGAAGGGCTGAATCATTTCTGGAAACTCTCTCTCTGCGGTGAGCCTTTGGTTCACTCAGATGAGAAGAGGCTGCGCGGGCGGGGGGGGCCTGGACCAGGCAAATCAGCGGCGGCGGCCCCGAGTCAATGGCAAATAACCTTTAAATCACTTCAAAATAACCCTCAAATCACTTCAAAAATAACCCTGAAATCAGTTCAAAACAACCTTGAAATCAAGGCAGAATAACCTTGAAATGGGGGCTGGAAGCTTTAGGGTGTGCACAGGTGTTGGATTGGGCCTGGAGCTGATGGTGACAAAGTTTGGGGGTTTTGGGGGATGCACCACCACTTTTAGGGAAGTATTCCATGGGATTCCCAGCCCAGCTCCCAAATCTTGGCCACTGCAAAGAAGAGACTGGGCCTCAGAACTTCTTTCTCTTGCTAAGACTGTTTTGAAAGAGTTTTTCAAGCCTGTGAACTCGCTCACCTTGGGGTGTTGCAACCCAGATGGATGCACAGAAAAAAGCCCAGTCCCAGTCCCAGGGCAGCCCAGCCCAGGGGGTGAGGCAAGAGGAGCTCAGAGCCTGTGGCTGCGTGTCCCTGCTTGTGGATCCTGCTGCATTCCCTGTGGGAAGAGCAGCCAGGAGTGTTGGTGATGGAATGCTGGGTCCTTATCCATCCTCTTCAGCTCCCAAACAGCTCCTGCAACTTCTGCTCCCTGCTGTTGGCTTTGCTGCAAAACCAGGGTCAGGCTGCTGTGATCCTGCCTTTTCCACATCATCTCCACCTGCTCCACTTCTCCCAAATGGCCTGGCATTCCTGACCTGCAAGAAAATGGTGACAAAGCTGGAACCCCCCATCCAGAATCCAAAATGCACATCTTCCAACCTCCCCCATCCAGGCTGATCCCCTGTGATGCAAAGTGGCTTTTTGGGATGAGAGGACATCTTTCCAACCAAGGAAAGGCAGATGCAGAAGAGCTGGGAGAGATGCAGAGTGCTGTGGAATATCCTGGGCTGGAAGGGACCCACAGGGATCATCCAAGTCCCAACTCCTCCTGCCCCAGCACTGTGCCTCACCACATATTCCTTGGACTCTGGCAGCCCTGGGGTGGATGAGGGGGTGAATTTGAGGGAGTGGGGACGTTTCCCAGGCAGCAGCAGGGTGAGCATCCCCTGGGTGAGCGATTCCAGCGTGGGGCAAGGAGTGGAACGAGCAGGGGACTAAAATCACCTTGTGCCTGTGCCAAATCCTCACTCCCTGCACCCAAAACCCGGCGGGTTTCAGAGCATTTAAGCCGTTGTTTGATGACATCCCTGAGGCAGGAATGTCCCTTTTCCTCCTGGAGGTGTCCTGGCTGCTCCTGGGCTGTCTCAGCTCCGGAGGGGAAGGTGGGAAGGTGGGAGGGCTCCGTGTCCTTGCAGCCCGAGGGCAGGAGTGGGAGCTGCAGGGTCCCGGGTGCCTGTCACATTCCTGGGGTGTGGCTTCCCCTGGGACACGGGACATCCAGCCAGGCTTTTCCTGGAAAACTGAGCATCCCGTGGCCCCCAGGTGTTATCACTGGGTTTATTCTCCAGGTGTTTCTGTAGCTTCACGATGCTGGGAATTAAAATCACAGCTTTTTTTTTTTTTTGTTTGTTTTTCTCTCTTTTTTTTTTTTGTGTTGTTTCCCTCCTGCCTCTCTGGCAGGGGCTGTTGGAGCAGCAGGTGGGGAACCCCCAGGTGGTGATGCTGCGTCTGCTGCGTTTCATCATCCGCCTCATCTGGAGGCTGCAGTGAGCCCCTGGCTCAGCCCCAGGAGCCACCAGGACTCAATTCCTCGTGGGAACGCCCAGGAAGGACAGACAGACGGATGGATGTGGGGCTCCCAGCCTGCCTCTCCCCCAGGACACGTGGCAGGATCCCATTCCCACAGCAGAGTGTTTCCCTCCACTCTTTTTATTCAGTTTTGTTTTTTTTTTTCCTCAAAAGAGTCTCAGCGAAAATTGTGTTTTGTCACCGTTGCTGGAATCCTGTGGGATGAGCCCCTGAGCCACCAGGTTTGCCTTGCAGAGGCTCAGATTCCTCCCCTCTCCCTTTGCCTCCCAAAGAGGCTGGAAAAAGGGCAGGGGGAATCAATCAGCACTTCTTTTACCTGTAAATACCTAATGCTACCCCAAATCCAACTTCATTTGCCTCCTGTAAATCAGCCTATTTCCTGCTGACTGATTTTTTTTCTTTTGGATTTTGATATCTCCATTTTTTTAAATTTTTTTTTTTAATCCACTCTGAATTTCAAGACTTGTCAAACTCCAGGGTCCAAACCATCACAACCAACCAACCAAACCCCAAGCCACCACCAGGTTGCCTTTTTTTAAAAAAAAACAAAAACAAAAACAAGGAATTCTTTCTCTAAAAGGTGTGAGAACACTTCTGTGCTGTCTGCTCTCAGACTGGGGGACTGAGCAATCCAGCAATAAAGCAGTTCTGGAGGCAGGAGCAGCTCCTGGAATGCTGGTGATGGCAGCAGAGAGGTTCCCAAGATTGTGTTTCCCTGGATTCTCTCTGTGTTCCTGCTCCTGGATGCAGATGGGATGGAGCCAGCCCGACCTGGATCCGTGCAGGACATTCCCAGCTCTGCTCTGTGTCTCCTCCCAGGTGTTCCCACTGTCTCCAGCAGATGTTTTTTGGGATGGGCTGCTCCAGCCATCCCATATCTATGCACAAACATCTCCCTTCCCTCAGGCTGGTGCAGGTGCTCCCCAAAAGGGGACAGAAGGAAAGCCCCATCCCAACCCCCCTTGGAGCAGGGAGAGGCTGCTGAGTGCCATGGATGATAATTAGTGTTAATTGGGACCTCTCTGCACGAGTTTTATTCCCTTTTTTCCCTTGGAAGTGCAAGGTGAGCAGCAGCTGCAGGAGCAGGGGATGTTTTGGGGGGAACCTTTGCACTGGGGGGATGGAGCAGTTCAGATCACAAAGGAGCTTGGCCAGGGCACATCCTGCTCCTCATCCTCTGGCTCCCTGTGGGAATTCCACTGGTAAAATGAAATTAAAGGGATAAAACTCTGCAGCAGAGGTGGGGGGAACCCAGTGAGATTTTTTTTTATTATTATTATTTTTTTTTGTTTGCTCCCAGTTTTGTTCCATCATTGCTGGTGGATGAAATGGTGCTTTGGGATCTCCCAACCTTTGGCATCCCAGAATGTGTCCCTTGGAGTACACCAAAGAATCACCAAAGAGCACTTTACCCCATCCTCCCATGGAGACAAAAACTCATTTTAAGGGAAAAACAAACAAAAAAAAAAAAAATTCAAGGTATTGGCAAAAATCATAGGAAAAGGAACCCTCAAAAAACAGGATTCCTGTGAGGTTTAGGGAAAAAAAAAAAACCAAAAAAGCCTCAAAACAGAAGAATGCTATAAACCAGGGATTTCTGCTCCCTGCTCTGGGTCTGTAGCCTGTGCTCTGTGTTGCACCAAAAGGGTGAAGAGTTTTCCTTGGAAACCAGATTGATCCCATTCTTGCTCCTCCTCTTTCCCACCAAACTGTAAATACCCAAATATTTATTAGAGTAGAGCATCATATTATTTTTCATCATCTGAGCCAAATATCTGTGTGCAATGTATTCCCTTCTCCTTTCTCTCCTGTAAGTTTTGTACAGCTTAAAAATACTTTAAAAACCTAAAAAAATAGCAAAAAAAAAAATCCTGGTTTTTTTTCCTACACTTTTTTTTAGAGTTGAATTGGTAAATACTGTAGGTCCTTTTTTTGGTTTATTTTGTTCTTTTTTTTTTTTTTTTTTTTTCCTGTGTAATTAATGCACTCTACTGTTTAATGCTGTAACTTGTAGAAATGTTGTATATTTATTTCCTGCTTATTTAAGTGAAGATTTGGTTTCCTCCCTGCCAGAATTGTTGGATCCCTTTCCAAAGCCATCGTGGTGTGGATAACAAGATTTTAATCTTTTTTTTTTTTCCTTCAAGTGCCTAAGTCCCCACTTCCCAGGAGTGATTTAGGCACATCAAAGACTTCAGCATTAGTGAAATTCAGTGGGAATTTGGAATTTGGCTCCTCCAGCCCCCTGGGATTGCTCCAGCCAGGTTTTTTTGGAGCACCAATCCCATGGGATCGTGTGAATCACTAAATTGAGTAGCAGGACCCAGCATATGTAGCATTTTTTGACTGCAGTTTCCCTGCCTTCCTTGTGTTTTGCACTGATGAATTTTGGACAGGGTAATTGCCACTTTACTTGTGCAATACTGCTGTAAATAATTGCAAGAGCCTTGGGTTGTTTTTTTTTTTGGGGGGGGGTTGTTTTTTTTTTTGTTTTGTTTTGTTTTTAAGGATCTTTTATGTTCTTGATGAGTTTTATATGAATAAAAACTTTCAACTATTTGTCCTGACTGCTGGTTCTTTTTGACAAGGGGATATTTGTTGCTTTATCACCAATTTTCTCATTTTTCCAGCCATTCTCCCTCCAAGATGCTCCAGGCCACCCCAAAATGCAGCTCTTGAATTAATCTGCTTTGCCAGGTGCTGCCTTGAGTGTCCCCAACCCCAAAAAGCTGCTCCAGCTGGGAGATATTTGGGAATTCCTTGGGATTTTTTGGCTTTTCCTCACATTTTTGTGGTCATGTGCTCAAGCCCAGCTGATGGGCACTTCCCATGCACTTCTTGTCCCCAGCAGCTTTTCACTGGCATTGAAGAAGTTTTGGGGTTTATTTCATTCTTTGTGTCTTGTTTTATTATTTAATGCATTTATTATTATTTTGATTTTGTTATGGAACATCACATTTTTTTTCCCCTTTTATTATTTCACATGGCAGTTTGTGTTTTAGAGTTTTAAATCTGCTCCTAAAAATTCCCATCCCACCTTCCTTCTGCCTTGGCCCTCCATCCCATTTGTCCCTCCTCTCCCTCCACTTATTCCTCAGCAGCCACCACCTGAAAAGGATTTAAAAACAATCCCCCCCCCCCCACCAAGTCCTACTTGATAAACAACCTAAAAAAAATCTGGATTTTTTTTTTTTTTTTTTTCTCTTTGTTCTTGAGTGTGTTTCAAATTACAGAAGTTCCTGAAAGGGAAGTTTATTGGTTTCAGGTGCTATTTTGGGGGCTTCTTTAACTCACCAAAAAAAAAGGTTTAATTGGCCAAGGCTCAGTTGGCTTAAGACCAAATCCAAGGTGGTCATGGTTCAGATTGGCCAAGGCCTGGTTCAGGTTGGCTAAAACCAAGTCCAAAGTGGCCATGGTTTGGGTTGGCCAAGGCCCAGTTTAAGTTGGCTAAAACCAAATCCAAGATGGTCATGGTTTGGGTTGGCCAAGGCCTGGTTCAGGTTGGCCTAGGCCAAGTCCAAGGTGGTCACAGTTTGGATTGGCCATGGCCCAGTTTAGGTTGGCTAAAACCAAGTCCAAGGTGGTCATGGTTTGAGTTGGCCAAGGCCAAGTCCAAGGTGGTCACAGTTTGGATTGGCCATGGTCCAGTTCAGGTTGGCTAAAACCAAATCCAAGGTGGTCATGGTTCAGATTGGCCAAGGCCTGGTTCAGGTTGGCTAAAGCCAAGGTTTGGCCAAATCAGGTTGGCTAAAACCAAGTCCAAGGTGGTCATGGTTCAGATTGGCCAAGGCCTGGTTCAGGTTGGCTAAAGCCAAGGTTTGGCCAAATCAGGTTGGCTAAAACCAAGTCCAAGGTGGTCATGGTTCAGATTGGCCAAGGCCCAGTTCAGGTTGGCCAAGGCCAAGTCCAAGCTGGTCAAGGTCCAAGTTGGCCAAGACCCAGTTTAGGTTGGCTAAGACCAAATCCAAGGTAGTCACAGTTCAGATTGGCCAAGGCCTGGTCCAGGTTGGCTAAAGCCAAGCTTTGGCCAGATCAGGTTGGCCAAAGCCAAGTCCAAGCTGTTCCCAGCCAGGACAAAGGTGGTCCTGGCCAAGCCCAGGGTGGTCACAGCTCCCCCAAACTGAGGTTGGCCTCAGCCCAGGCCCACCAAAGCCACACCAGTGGCTCCTCCCACAAGCCAGGCCCTTAAATTCCAGGAGCTCCCAAACCCCCCAGGGGTTTTTAAGGGTGACAAATCACCATTATTCCTTGAAAAGGAGAAAGCCCCCAGGTTTTATCAAGGGAAAAGCCACAGCTGCCCTGTGCCCAGGCTGCTGGGGACACCCAGAACAGACATTCCTGCACTCCCACAGCCCTGCTGGCCTCAGGAATGGGATTCCAGCCATCCAGAGCCACACCAGCCTCTCCCCACGCACAGCGAGAAATACATTCATTTTTTTTTTTATTTTTTTTTTTTCCAATGACTCGCCGCTGACCTTTCAAACACCTGTGCAGCCCAAACCAGCTAAAAATAGCCCCCAAAGTTTGCATTTGATTTTCATATTGCAACAAAGCTCACTCTTTTCCAGCTCCTTTTCTGCCTTTTCTGGCAGCTCCTGGGATGCTCGGCCTCTCCTGGGGTCACGCCCGGCGCAGACGGAGATGGGAAGGGCTGGATGCCAGGCAGGGCCCTAAAAGCAACAAAGGGATGTTAAAGGTGCTCTGGCAGGGTTTTGATGGGGTGTGAGAGCAGCTCAGGACCAAAGGGACTCTCCTGCTGAGCATCCCAAACCCTTTTCCTGTGGAATTGTGAAAAATGGAGCCCTGCAAGGCAAGGGGAGGCAGACAGCAGGTCAGCCCTGCTGGAGAGGTGGATGATCCAACAAAAGCTGGGGCTGTGGAGCTCACTCAGCCCGTGTGGGGACACAGGGCCTGCTCTTGCCGGGTTTGATGGATTTCTCCCGGCTGGCTCTGTGACAGGCTCCTCCATCCCTCCTCCCAGGACACGGCGCTGCCCTCGCTGCAATTGCAGGCAGAGGGGGCTGAGCCAGGAGCGTCCTGACAATGCCACGGCTCTGCTGGCTGCTCATTAGTGGGAGTGAAGCTGGGGAGGTGGCAGGGTGGCCGTTCCCCGAGGAGGGAGGGGATGGTGAGCACTGCAGCTCTGCCTCTCCACAGCCTCACACCCCGCGCTGCAGAAACCGGGATTTGCAGAAATCACACAAATGATCCCCCTGGGATTTGAGGGAAGAGCCATGGGATTGCCCTGGAGCCCAAATTCCATCCCTCCCAGAGCCAGCAGGGTCCCCCACGAGCTGGGGGCAGAGGGGACAGCCTGCATTGCCATTCGAGCAACTTTTGGGTTTAAAAATAGGGGTTTTATGATAAACAAAGTAACCTCATACAGGAAGTGAGCTGCAAATACTAAAACATGTTGTACGAAGCTGGTAAGAGAACAGAGCTGCCCCACAGAACCAGAAGAACAACAACAAACCCCAAGCCCTTCAAGGGGGGAGCCCAACATTTTCTTGGGGGTTTTTAATATATTTTTGTTGGTTTGTTTTTGTTTTTTAAGGGGGGAAAAAAGAGATGAACTGAGGGGAGAAAGGGCTGGGGAGGTGAGGGAATTATCTCCTCTCGATGCCAAGGCAGCTCCACGATGTGAACCCAGAGTCTGATTTCAAAAGGCTTCTGGCGCTGCTGCTGCAAAGGTTAAAAAGTTTTCTTCCTGAAACCCCGAGTGTGGGCTGTGAAAGAACATCGTAATGAAGAAAAATTTCCCCGGGGCTGCTCTTTGATTATCACCAAAGCCATCGAGTTTCAGTTTGAGTGATTTGTATTTATTTATAAAAACAAAGATGCAATAAGTAGAACGAAAACAAAAACCTCATCCTAATTTCTGAGCAGGAGCCTGATTTATTCAAGCAGAGAAGTTCAGGTAGAGCAGGCTGGGCTGAGAAAATGAGCTGAGTTACCCACGTGCTGCAGGGCACGTTTTTTAAGGTTAAAGAAATGCCATAAACCCCTTCCCCCTGGAAATGAACAGATCTAACCACCCTCGTCGGTGCCAAAATGCTGATTTACAATGCCCGGGCTGGGCAGCCACGGGCTTCGACTTTGGTGCTGGAGCATCTTAATTCGAGTGGGAGAACAAAAGACATTTCTCTTTTCATGTGTTTTCACTTCCATCGTGAGAGAACTGGTTAAAAAAAAAAACCACACACTAAAAACCCTTCAGTGGTCTCTCAGCCTCCACCGGGTTGTTTTTCTACCTATTTTCTGCTGGCTTTTGTTATCAGTCTTATCTTCACTTGTGGCCGATTCTGTCGCGTTTCAGGCAAGACAACGTGTTCCCAAAAGTGCTTTGCAACCTTTTCGCCAGGGCACGGCGGCCAGGGGAGGCTCGGGGGAACCAAAGCAGAAAACGAGGAAAAGGGCGGACGGCACCCCAAAAACAATCCCTGCCCAAATCCCCGTCCCCAGGGCGGGGAGCAGCCCCAGGGCACGGCGGGCTGAGCCCAGACCAGCCCCTGCCCGCCCCGGGGGCACGCTGGCTTTAATGGGAATTCATTCCTTTTTCCCCTAGAAGGAGAAGCCAAACTCAGCCCCGCGCGTCCCGCTGGGTTTTTCCCGATCCCAAAGGGAATTCCGCAGCGTTTTCCCATCCCCGGGCACCGCGAGCAGCCCGGGGCGAGCCCTGATTGCTAATCCAGAGCGTGGATTAAATCAGTGGGGCTGTGAATTACCACCGAAAGCCAACGCCGGCGACCTCGCAGCCCTCCAGCATTAATAGCGAAACCAAAAAAAAAGCAGATTATCGCGGCGGGGTGCGGCGGGATGGGGGCGATCCCCGCGGAATTCCAGCGGTGCCGGGGCTCGCCGGGTGCGCGGGGCGATCCCGGCCGGCGGCAGCAGCATTTTGGGGGGGCAGAAGGGTGAAACCCACGGGGGATTTTGGGGGGTTTAGGGGGACGAGGAGGGCTGGGAGCTGTCACCCCTGCAGGGCTGGGCTCGGTGGCGCCGCAGCAGCGCAGGTTTCTCCGGGAGGGGAGGCGATTTCGGCCAAACCAATTTTGGGGTTTTTTAGGGCTGGAGGGTGCTCGGCGGGGGCTGCACGGACGGGGGAGGATCGAGCCATTGTGAAACGCGGCTCCTTTTCCTGAGGCTGCTGCTGCCGGCTGAGTCCGAGCCCCGAGGAGCCGGGAAAAAAATCTCCAACGGATTCCAGGAGCGGGAGCATCCCAGGGGTACCCACACCCCAGCCCTCGGACATCACAATTTCGGGCTCCCTGGAGCAGGGAGTGACAGCCAGCAGCTCCTTCAGGAAACGCTGCCTGCCCCCCCAAACCCCTCCAGCCCCAAACTTCCTCCCTCGGGAGAACTGGGAAACTGGGGCACCCCACTGTTCTGCTCCCCCCATCCCGACCCCGCTGGATTTTCCACGCACGCCCTTGGCTCGGCCAGGAAAAGGCTGAAATAGAGAATTTCGTGTTAATATCTCAGGGCTCTCCCGAAGCTCTCTCCACTTCCTGTGACAAAACAAAACACGCTGGTTTGAAACTTATTCTTCCTCTATTTCGGTGCCGAGAGACGAGGGGCAAGGGCTCCGTCCGAGCCCTGCCGGGATGCTGATCCCTGTCCCGAGCCCGGGCAGAGGATGGAGCGGGGCTGGGGCAGCCCCAGCAAGGCACGGAATCTTTTCATTTCCAACCATTTCACGGCAAACCTCGGAATTTCCACTTGGCTGTTTTCATCTCTCGAGTCAAAGGTTCCCCCCCCCCCCACAATCTCCTCCTCCACGTCATCCATCTCAAACCTGAGCCAAAAGGGGCAAAATGGGGGATAAAATAGAAATTTGGGGTTAGGCACACCCCCTTGCCTGTGCCAGGGACAAACAGATCGGGAATATTTGCAGAGAAGGGAAATCCGGGATAATTCCCTTGGTTTTGACTGGGGTGGGGAGAGCAGGACACTGAGAATCCCCAAAATCCTCAGGATTTCCCCACTCCATTCATCCCAAACCAGGATCTGGGGAGTTCAGCAGCAGGAACTGGACTCTGACATTCCCTGTGTCCGTTCCAGCTCGGGATATTCCAGTCCAATTCCCAGGAATTCTGGGCTGCTCCCTGAGCATCCCTTGGGCAGCTGGGTGGAAAAACCATTCCCACCTTTTGTTCCCAAGTGGGGGGAAAAGGGAATTTGTGGCTGATTTGATTTTGCTCCATCATAATTTTTTTAGTGAGGGGGATCACTCTGACCTGACAGGGAATGGGTTTTATCCAGTGGGATTAAAAATGTCCCACCTGGAAAATCATAAAGGATCTCCCCAAGGGGTTGGGAATTTGCCTCTGAGAATTAAGTTGGAAAAATTCAATATCAAGGAACCCAGCTGGAAAATCAGACAGGCCTTTCCCAGAGATTGGGATTTGCCTCTAGGAATTAATCTGGAAAATTCAACTGCAGGAAACCCACCTGCCATGATTCTCCCAGCAGTAGCCATTAAATCTTCCATTTATTCCCAATCCTTTCCCATTGTAAAAATAATCCTTTTATTCACTTTTTTTTTTTTTAAATTAACCCCCCACCTGGCTTAATTAATACCACTAAGTACATAATTACTATTATATGAATTTTATAATTTTCATTATATTTATCACATTACATTAATTCTATCCACTCCATCACACTCTGCTATTAAATTTAATTTAATAAATATATATTTCTATTATCCAACTCTATTGAATAAACAAATATTTTGACCTATTAATCACCATATTATTCAATAAACATACAATTTATATATGTGGATGCATTTAATAATTTTATTTAAATAGAAATAAATGCCCCTGTATGTAATACATAAACATATTTACATATATATAAATTTTATATATGTAAATACATTTACACATAAATATAAATATAATTTATATATGAATAGACAAATATAGAATTTATTTAAATATAAAAATGGTAGGAGCTGCTGGATTTTAATTAATTGCACTGGTAGATTTTAATTAATTACCCTGATGGATTTTAATTACTTTTCCTGGCTTAAATTCCCCTCCCTGATTCTGATTGCTGGGAATTCCCAGAGTGGCAAAATCCCTGAGTGGGATTCCTGGGAATTCCCAGAGTGGCAAATTCCCTGAGTGGGATTTCTGGGAATTCCTGGGAGGAGAAAAGAGCAGCTGGGAATGGGAAGTGGGAAAGGGAGAGGAGCAGCTGGGAGAGGCTGCAGCTCTACAGGGCAGCACCAGTAATACCAGTATCAGCACCAGCACCACCAGTAATACCAGTATCAGCACCAGAACCACCAGTAATACCAGTATCAACACCAGCACCACCAGTACCACCATTATCAACACCAGGCTCACCAGTAAAACCAGTCCCAGTAACCCAGGCTCACCAGTAAGACCAGTCCCAGTAAGCCCAGGCTCACCAGTAAAACCAGTCCCAGTAAGCCAGGCTCACCAGTAAAACCAGCCCCAGTATTAACACCAAGCTCACCAGTAAAACCAGTCCCAGTATCAACACCAGGCTCACCAGTAAAACCAGTCCCAGTATCAACACCAGGCTCACCAGTGCCTGGCTCACGAGTAAAACCAGTCCCAGTAAGCCAGGCTCACCAGTAAAACCAGTCCCAGTATTAACACCAGGCTCACCAGTAAAACCAGTCCCAGTAGTAAGCCAGGCTCACCAGTAAAACCAGGCTCACCAGTAAAACCAGTCCCAGTATCAACACCAGGCTCACCAGTAAAATCAGTCCCAGTAAGCCAGGCTCACCAGCAAAACCAGCCCCAGTATCAACACCAGGCTCACCAGTAAAACCAGCCCCAGTAAGCCCAGGCTCACCAGTAAAACCAGCCCCAGTATCAACACCAGGCTCACCAGTAAAACCAGTCCCAAATTCCCCACACACCGATTCCCGAAGCCACCAGCGCATCCCCTGCCATGGGGATCCCTCCAAATCCATCCCGAAATCCATCCCAAAATCCATCCCCAAATCCATCCCCAAATCCATCCCAAATCCATCCTACCCGGCCTCTCCTCTCCCGGCTGCAGCTCCCATCCCGAGCGGGATGTGCTGAGGGTTTTTATGGCTCCGTCCCTCCCTCCAGGGTGCGGGGAGGGAGATTTTCCCATGGCCCAGGGGCTCTCCCACTTCCCCCATCGGGAGTTTTTTCCCATCAGAAAGAGCCTGTGCTGGGAAAGGTCTCATTTCCCAGGACCTGGAGCCAAATCCGTGGGGATCGCCGGCAGAGGGGGCTGGGAAGGGATGAGATATTCCAGAGTGGAAGCAGCAGGCTGTTTCATCCAGGGAATGCATCCCTAAGCTCTCAGGCACCTGGACACTCTTCCAGCCTGGAAATCTCTGTTTTCCCCTCATTCCCACCCAAAAGAAGCCGTGACCTCCCAAAAAATCCCCTGGGAAAGGCTCTGGCTGCACGTGAGGGATGGAAATCAGCCCCATTCCCTAGGGAGCAGCCCTGGGGATGCTCATCCCACTCTGAGCCCTTTCCCTCCCAGCTCAGGGATCTCTTCCCTCTGCTGCCCCCATTTTGGGATTTCCCCTCTCCATTCCCACCCCGTGCCCTTTGGAGCTCCCGGGTTTTGGGAAAACAACGCTGGCTTAGGGCAGGGCCGGGCTCCAGGATCCAGCTGGAGTTTGGAGATGAGTCAGGAGCAGGAGCAGCCCCGGGGCGGTGGCACGGAGGGAAGGGGGAGCCCCAGGAGCCTTTAATCGGCTTTTTCCAATTCCACGCTAATCAAAGGTGGATTTAGGACACCAGAGAGGCGGCTCGGGTGCAGAGGGGTTTGGCACCGAGTGCCCCATGAAAATTCCAACATCAATCCCTGTCCCCAGGACCTGCTGGTGGCTTTAACCCTTTCAGCACAAGGAATATCCCGGCAGTGCCTGAAGGAGCCCAGCTGAGGGAGGAACACCACCCGAAAATCCCATTTTCCTTCTGAAAGGGGTGGGAACTGCTCCTGCTGGGCATTCCCAGCGGGACGGAGCTGCTGCAGGGTGGCAGATCTCAGAGGATCGCGTCACCCTGCATCACCCGTGGGGCTCAGCCACATCCACACGGGCGAGGTGATGGCCGGGATCCCGCGGGATGCGGCTGCTCTGCCGGGCGTGCCCGCACCTGCCTTCCCGCAGAGCGAGCAAACAAGCTGCTAAGTCACTGCAAAACCATGAAAGCAAAACCACAGAGCCCCAAAGCGCCTCTGAGTCACTCCCCGGCCGCCGACACGGCCCCACAGCCCTCCCAAAAATTCGCCGCCACCTGCGGCCGCTGATCCCCGCTCCAAAGGGCAGCTCCGGAGGTGCTGGAAGGCGTTTTCCAGCAGGGAAAGCCTCTCTGAGCGCGCTCAGGCACGGATGGAGGAGCTGAGGTGATGCCCAAGCTCACCTGGCAGCCCGCACTCACTCCCGATTTGCCGTCAGCTCACCTGGAATTTTCATTGTTATTTAAAAGCGAGCCCGCGCTCCCGGGATGAGGCACTGCTGCCATGAGTCACCGAGCTTTGGCACCCAAAAAACCCGGGATTGTCGCGATCCCGGCTCCGGGCTTGCCCTGGGATCACCTTTGGGTCACCCGTGCCCGGCTCGGAGCCGCCTCCCGGCCCTGCCGCTTCCCGGGGCTCTGCCCGTGGGATCCAGCTGGAACCGCTGGGATGGCTCCCAAAAAAGTCGGTGCCACAGGTGGGGATGCAGGCGGGGGGCAGCGCAGCCACGCCGGCGGCCACCGCGGCGATGCCGACAGAGGTCACTGTTGCCGAAAAGTTGCGAGCCCCAGCCACAAAAAAAAAATTAAAAAAAAAAAAAAATTAAAATAACAAAGGGAACTCGGCGGAGCCGGGCTGGAACAGGGACCTTCCCGGGAATGATGCACCGGGAGCGCATCCATGGGATGGGATGGGATGAAGAAGCCGCGCTCTGCCCCAGCCCCGACCAAAGAGGGATCATGAGGATAATTCCCTCCTGAAGAGGATAATTCCCTTCCGGAGATGGAATTACGATCCCGAGGGAGAAAGCCGAGCCAGGGCAGGAAAAGGAGGGAGCGCCGGGACAGCCCTTGGGACACACAGCAGCGCCCAGGGAGCCGCAATTTGGGATGGATTGGATGGAAGGAGGTGGGAGACAGGGAGAGGCAGGAGGGGAACTCCCTTTGCCAGCCCAAATGCCAAAGGAAAGCGCAGAACGAGCGGAGAGAGCGGCACAAAATACCCCAAAGAGGTGACTAAGCACGGTGGGGTAGGAACGCGCCATTTCCATGGAATCAGGGAATGATTTTGGGCTGGGAATGCTCCATCCCGTTCCATGGGCAGGATCACCTTCCCGTGGCTCAGCCTGCTCCAAGCCCCGTCCAACCCGGCCTGGGACACTTCCAGGGATGGGATACGGGCTGCAGGAGCAGGGAGAAGCTCCACATCCCACCCACCACATCCCACCTCCCGGAATTCCCCGTGCCCGAGCAGCGCCGCTTCCCTAAATTCCTCCCAGCTCCAAATCCCAACCTCTCCCGCTGGTCCTACGGTGTTTTTTTTTTGGTTTGTTTGCTTTTCCCTCTCAACTCCCGCTCGCAGGCGAAGGGATCATTGCCTTACCTGTCGTTTCCCGGTGCTGCGGGCGGCTGTTCCCGGTTTTTCCCGCCTGGAGCCGGGAAGCGCAGCCCCGGGCATCCCTTAACGGGCGCGGGCGCGCTGTGCCCCGATCATTGGTCCAGCTCACGGCAGCCGCTGCTTTCAAATTCTGCCGGAGGAAACAGGAAGCCCCAGAGCTCCTCGCCAGAGCCTCCCTCGCCCACCCCCGCCCTTCCCAGCCGCTCGCTTCCCTGGCCACAAAAAGCCGGGAATGGCGCTTTTCCCGCATCCGGAGGAACGCGGGAGCATCCCGAGGTCCTGGCAGGGAGATGCTCGGGTTCGTGCTGCCCGTGTCGTTCTGACTGTTCCTGGGGTGAAATGAGTCCTCGGCTTCCGGCAGCCAGCACCACCCTGGGAATGTGGGATAAATCGCCACGGATCCATCGGGACGCCTCCAGGTTTCTCAGCATTCGGATTTTCGGCTCTTTTGTCCAGCTGAGCTAAACCCGGGAGGTTCATTCGTTCTGGCGCTGGGATAGAGGCTTGAGGAGGTAAAAAAAATTAAAAACCTGTCTTTGGAGAAGTCGTGGGGAATATCACTCCCCATCCCTGGAAGTGTCCGAGGGCTGAATGGGGCTTTAAGGAAGGTGTCCCTGCCCATAAGGTCCTTCCCAACCCAAACCATTCCAGCATTCCATGAAAGCCCAGCGTCATTCCCTCTGGGAAATCAGCACTTCATGCTTCCCATTTCCTCAGTTTGGAAATTCCTTCCCTGAGCTGTACCCACCTCCCAGGGGAAGGAAAATCCAGGATTATCCCACAAAACCTCGTGGCTCCTCTGATTCCCCATCTGCTCACGGGTTCATGGAATTCACAGAAAGAAGGTGCTTTAGGTGGACTGGGTGTGGTAAATTGAATTAATTAAGCTGTTTTTATTTAATCAGAACAGATTCTAAACAGCTTAAATAAAAAAAGGGATGAGAGTTGGAATTTGTCACAGGCTCTGCCTCCTTCAGGACACCTCAAGCAATTGGAAAACCTCAGTTAATACACAAAAAATTTGTTTTTTATAAAAATAAGGTTTGTCTCATTTTCCTGCTTTTCCTCTCTTTTCAATCACTCCTGCTTGTCCTCCTCCCTCTATCTGACCCTGTGCAAAATCCTTGAGGATCTGGGAAAAAACAGGGAGAAGCTGGCACAAATCCCACGGAACAGGATTGAATTTGGAACCACAACAATCAGAATCCAAGCCTTTGGCTCTGGGTGAGTAATCCCTCAACCTCTGGCTGCTTTTTATGGAGTAATTCCGTGTGTTTGGTGACAAATTAGGGAACCAACAGGGAATGAGCCCTGCTCCAAGTTCATCCAGGGGGGATACACAAGGAGGAAGGGAACACAGAGTGTTTAAACCATTGTTTGGAAATAAGAGCCCCCACAAGCAAAGGAAAAACACCATTCCCAACCAAAGCCTTCCCCAAATTCCCCACAAAAACCACACGTGTGCAAACAAGCCTTCGTTACAAAAGTAAATTATTGCGACCCCACTTTTATACCTCTCTTTTTTTTTTTTTTTTTTTGGTAACAATTTATAAATAACTCCCGGGTGGTGGTTGCCACAGCTGGGGGCGAGCCTGGTGAGTGGGGAGGTGCCAGGAAGAAGGAGGTTTTGGGAAGCTAGAGCAGCATGGCCTGGGGGTTCCCGAGGAGCAGCGGCGCCAGGCGCAGCAGCGCCCGCACGGGCACGCGCAGCCCCCGCAGCTTCAGCAGCAGCTCCGAGAAGTTCCTGCTCCCTGAAAACATCCAAAGCACAGGAGAGAGGGGTCAACGTGAGCAAAGCCTTGCCCAGAACCACAGGGAGAAGCTTCAGGGAGGCGTCATGTTTGTTGTGTGCTGGTGGAGAAGTTCTAGAAGAGATCTCAAATCTCTTTTTTAAGAGAGATCCCAAATCCAAGAAGGAGAACACAGAGGAAAAGAACACCAAGAAGAGAGGTCTGAAACAGCCCCAGACCCCTCGTGGATGCAGTGACACTCCTGCCCCAGCTCTAAGCAAAGAGCTCCCAAAATTCCAGCTATCTTTTCCCAGAGTAACCTCAGCACTGCTGTATTCCCAGGCTGCTGGAGGGCAAGGAAAAGCTGCCCAGTGAAAAATGATCCAGCATTTCCCTGAATCCCAACCCCAGACTCACCTTCCAAGCCCCCAGCTGCCAGCTGCCCTGGTGTGGGCACGGAGTGGTAGATGAGGAAGCAAGCCAGCATGCTCAGCTGGGATTCCTCTGGGGCCTGCCCACTCAGGTAGGAATGCAGGGACACGTCCCCTCCGGCTGCAAGGCACAAGGAATACCTTTGGTGATGTCTGGGAAGCAGGATTTCCACAGATAAATCCCACTGAAGTCTCCATTCCACACAGGAGGTTGTTTCCTGACCTCCTCCCTTCTGCTACCCTGCTTGCTTTTGCTCTGGGAAAATTCTCCCTGTGCAAGATAAGGAAGGAATTTTCTCTGGGAAGCATCAACTTCCCTGCTAAAACCCCCACATCACTCAGTTTTCCAGGGAATGTTCCACACCAAACTGAAAATGCCATCTCTTCCCTCATCACTTTTCCATACTTTTGAGGCAAAAGTCAACCTGGATCAGACAAGAACCAGGTGAGCAACAGGGGATGGAAGGAGATGGGCTTTAAGGTCCCTTCCAACCCAAACCATTTCAGGATTCCAACACTGCTTGGACTGAAATTCCTCCTTGCCTTGTAGCCACTGATCCAAGGTGTTATCTATGGTGCACTTCATCACAGGCAGGAATTCTGAGTTCATGAAGAGCCCTCGGGTTGGATTCCTGCTCATCCTCTCCTGGTGGCTCCGGGAGCTGAAGAATTCCAGCACCAGCTTCATCTGCCACAGCTCAAAGGTCTCGGACATCTCCCTCCTTTCCAGCCTCCTCACGGCCTGGCAGAGGGGAGAGCAGGGATGGGAGCAGGAAGGGAATGACCCCTGAGCCCCTGCCCTCCCTCCTCTGGAAAAGCACAGGGAATGGCTGCCCTCTGCCTCCCAAAAAAGTGGGAAGGGCTGTTCCCAACAGGAGCAGAGCTCCCCACCTGGTCGATGGCGATGTACGTGGGCAGCATCTCTGGGTTCTCCTGGGTCACACACTCATAGAGGATGGAGGAGAAGAGATCCAGGATTTCCTGTTTCTGAGGGAACACAGCTGTCAGGCACAACTGATTCATTCCTGCCTCCACTGAAGTTAATCCATGCAGTGGCATCACAGGAATTTGGGGTAACTAATGATATCATTTGACTTCCACCTTGGGATAATTAAACTGGGGTTTATGCCCTCCCTTAAATATCTTTTAAAGAAACTCCATATAAAACACCTTCTGTGACTTCCCCTTAATGCTTCAGGATTTGTTGAACACATTCCTCAAGGAATGGGACAAAAAAAAATCCCAAAACCAAATCAATGGGAATCAAAGGATCACCCTTGTATTACACAGCAGGATATTCCCTGTTCCTGCTGACCAAAGGGCTAAATTTTGCTCTAGAGTTTAAGGCAGGTTTTCCCTACTTTTTATCCATGGGATAAGTGTTGGGATGCACCAACTCTTCCTACCTGGCCCATGTTCACAGTTGGTTTGCAAAAATAATCAGCGAAGGAAAAGAGAGCAGGATCAGAAGTGAAAGCGGAAATTGCTTCTGGCTGGAAAATAAAAAAAGGATTAAAACACATTCCTAAATTGAACTTTCTGGATTTGTGCACAAAGATAACAACAACTGATTGCCAAAGTGTCCAGAACACAAGGGAGAAAACTGGAACCCACACCAAAGGCTGGAATCCATGTCTAAAGGCTGGACTCTGATCTGAAAGTTGGACTCAATTTAAAGGCTAGGCTAGGTGACCTAAAGGCTGGACACAGGGATCTAAAATTTGGATTCAGTAATCTAAAGGTTGGACTCAGGGATCCAAAATTCCGATTCAGTGATCTAAAGATTGGACTCAGTGATCCAAAATTTGGATTCAGTGATCTAAAGGTTGGACTGAAGGATCTAAAATTTGGATTCAGTGATATAAAGGTAGGACTGAAGGATCTAAAATTTGGATTCAATGATCTAAAGGTTGGACTGAGGGATCTAAAATTTGGATAAAATGATATAAAGGTTTGACTCCATAATCCAAAGGTTGAACTCAGGTATCTAAAATTTGGATTCAGTGATCTAAAGGTTGGACTCAGATCTAAAATTCTGATTCAGTGATCTAAAGGTTGGACACAGGGATCTAAAATTTGGATTCAATGACCTAAAGGTTGGACTCCATAATCTAAAGGCTGGACTCCAAGATCTAAAATTCTGATTCAGTGATCTAAAGGTTGGACTCAGGTATCTAAAATTTGGATAAAATGATATAAAGGTTGGACTCCATGATCTGAAGGTTGGACTCCATAATCCATAGGCTGGACTCAGTGATCTAAAATTTGGATTCAATGATGTACAGGTTGGACTCCAAGATCTAAAATTTGGATTCAGTGACCTAAAGGTTGGACTCCATAATCCAAAGGCTGGACTCAGTGATCTAAAATTTGGATTGAACGATATAAAGGTTGGACTCCATAATCTAAGGTTGGACTCAATCTGTAAGTTGGATTCCACCATCTCAAGGCTGGATTCCAAGATCTAAAACTTGGATTCAGTGACCTAAAGATTGGAATCCATGATCTGAAGGTTGGACTCCAAGATCTAAAACTGTGATTCAATGACCCAAGGGCTGCACTCCATGATTTGAAGGTTGGACTCCAAGATCTAAAACTGTGATTCAATGACCCAAGGGCTGCACTCCATGATTTGAAGGTTGGACTCCAAGATCTAAAACTGTGATTCAATGACCCAAGGGCTGCACTCCATGATTTGAAGGTTGGACTCCAAGATCTAAAACTGTGATTCAATGACCCAAGAGCTGCACTCCATGATTTGAAGGTTGGACTCCAAGATCTAAAATTTGGATTCAGTGACCTAAAGATTGGAATCCATGATCTGAAGGTTGGACTCCAAGATCTAAAACTGTGATTCAATGACCCAAGGGCTGCACTCCATGATTTGAAGGTTGGACTCCAAGATCTAAAACTGTGATTCAATGACTCAAGGGCTGCACTCCATGATTTGAAGGTTGGACTCCAAGATCTAAAACTGTGATTCAATGACCCAAGGGCTGCACTCCATGATTTGAAGGTTGCACTCCATAATCTAAAACTGTGATTCAATGACCCAAGGGCTGCACTCCATGATTTGAAGGTTGGACTCCAAGATCTAAAACTGTGATTCAATGACCCAAGGGCTGCACTCCATGATTTGAAGGTTGGACTCCAAGATCTAAAACTGTGATTCAATGACCCAAGGGCTGCACTCCATGATTTGAAGGTTGCACTCCATAATCTAAAACTGTGATTCAATGACCCAAGGGCTGCACTCCATGATCTGAAGGTTGGACTCCAAGATCTAAAACTCGGACTCAATGCCCCAAGGGCTGCACTCCACAACCCTGGAGGGCTTCCATGGCTCCATGGCCAGCAGGTGGCTGCCCTGTGCATCCCCAGCAGGAGCAGCCCCCGGTACCTTGAAGGTGCGCGCCTCGCAGCTGCGCTGGGTGACGGTCTGCGCCAGCAGGCTGCGCCAGCCCATGGGATCCTCCTTGTAGGAGAGCTGCCCTGCCCGCAGCTTCACGTACAGGATGCCACCCTTGGAAAGGATCGACCTGCAACGGGGTCAGAGAGGAAATTCAGAGGCTGTTGGGAAGGAATTCCTCCCTCTGAGGGTGGTGATGCCCTGGAACGAGAAGATGTGGCTGCCCCTGGAACTGGGTGATCCTTAAATCCCACCCAACCCTGTACTAATGGACTGAGCTTAATTTAATCCTTCCAGCTTGTTACCTGATTGATTCACAGCAAGGAAACGACCTCAAAGCAAAGGCACTGCTGCTTTCTCCCAGCCCTCAGTGGGGAGTGTAAATTTGAGAACCTGCCCCCCCCCAGATCCTGTGTTCCGGTAAAACCTCTGGTTCCCACAGCCGTCCCCCACGTTTCCAGCGCGTCACGAGGGCGGGTGGCACTTGGTGACACGGGGTGACACGAGAAAAAGAGCATTTCACAGGGCAGTTACAGCCCCCAACAGTCTGGGAAACGTGACATCACCGCCACTCAAAACCAAACCAAAACCATGAGCTGGAGCTGCTCTCTGCTGCCTCCATGCCACTGCCACTCTCTGTGGGTTTTACTATCAGGTTTTCCCCAGCCCTGTTTTTTTGCATGAATTATTCACCTCAATGGGTGAAACCCAACGCTGCAGTTTCTTTCACCCCCCCCCTCCACTGCACAACAGTGACTTGATGAAACCCAGGTTTCTTTCTGAGCTGTGGGAGGGTTTAAAAAAACCATGAAATACGATTACTACGAGGTCATGATTCAGTTGAGCATTAAAAAAACACTTACTGGAGATGAGTTGTCCCCTTGCTTAAATCTATTAATAATTCCCAGTACCGGGGGCCCTTCACTCTGATCTGTCAATAAAAATATTTTATTACTAAATATAACCAGAATCATTGAGTTAAGAGGTTTTTTTCTGGGCTGTTTTATAGTGTTGCCCACACAGAAAATTCAGGAGGTTTGCGTCTCCTACAGGGAATTCCCTTGAGCAAGACAGAAGACAGAGAATTGTCTTTGGAATTATAATAGGACAGTGTCATTCAGAGTCAGGCAAAGGAATCAAAGAACCATCAGGTGAGATTTGTGGCACAAAATCCAGGTGATTCCCCACCAAAACAGAGATTTCCTCTACCTGCTTCAGCAAGTGGAGCTCTGGGAGAAGCGTGGGTGCCATCAGCTCCTCGGTGGCCTCCCCGTACCACTGTGTGCCCTGCAAAATGTCAAGGCAGCCAAGGGTCAGAAAAGCTCATTTCCATGGGAAAAGGAAGGAAAATCAGGGGCAACAACTGCCCTGGCAGCAGGCAGGGGAGTCTGCTCCTAAGGAAACACAGGACTCATGTCAGGAAACAGACTTCCCAAGCTGTGTTTTTCATGGATGGATGGATCAACACCCAATGCTGGGTGAAGCTGAATCATGAAGATTTGGGAAGCCAGCTGTAATGGGAACATGGAGAACCTCTTTGCCTGCACCTCTTCCCCCTAAAAGTTCCAAGGACTCAGTCCTGAGCATCTCCCTTCTCCCATTTAAAATAAATCCCACAGAAAGGACCCTTCCCTGAGGACACCTGATGGAAGCACCAAGGAGAAACACCAAGTTGCTCCTCTCAGAGTTAGGAGAAGGCTTGGAAACCCACAAATGGCTCCAGCCACCTCTGTGCCTTTGGAAATCCTTCTGAAGAGGGAGAAGAACCTGGGTCAGCCAGGACACCCTTCCTTGCCTGTTTGGTGACTCTCCTTGTCCTCCCTTCTGCTCTCCAGGTGCTGAGGTTGGTTGAGCCCAACCCTTCACTTTTTTGTGCAGAATTCACCTCGTCTCCACCACAGCTTGAGACCAAACCCAAGACTGGAGGCCACTCCAACAAAAATAAAATAAATCCCAGTGTCTGCTCACCCCACAGCTCCTCCCAGCCACGTTACCTTGTAGGTGACCTCTATGAGGGCATAGCAGGGGGTGTTGGAATCCACATCCACAGGGGTGAGGAGCCTGGGCTCAGCTGCCAGCACGTACAGGTGACGCAGAGCCTGCAGGTGGTACCTGGGGTGGGAAGCAGGAGCTCAGCACCGGCTGGGAATGACCCCACACACCCAATTCCAGCTCCACACCCAGCTCATGTAGCCATGGGATGGGTTAATTAACAGAACAGGGCTTAATGAGCAGAACCAAAAGCGGTTAAAGGTCATGAATGGACAGATCTTCCATGAAAATCTTTCCAGCTCAGCAAACTGGAGCACAGGATCACAGCAGAGCTGGTGTTTCCTCACTGACCAAAGACCCCTACCACTGTCATTTATTTCTTCCATTTCCCACTTTTTTTTGGTAAAAATCCACCCTTTGTCTTTGGGAAGGAAATGGGATCCCCAGGAAGGCCTCACCGATTATCCGTGCTGTGAACAGGGAAGTGAGGGTACAGAGCACACAGGAGAGCAGCAATGGAGGAGTTGGATGTGCTCAGGGAGTATCTGTAGGGAAAAATCAACATTATCCTTTAGTTTTCCTTCTAAAAAACACAGGAAGCCAAAAGATGTTGGTGGGATGAGGAAAGGAATTTCCAGAAGGGCACGAAGACAACAAGACTTTCTCTTACAACAGAAGACATCTTTGTGCATCCATATAACACTAAAAAAAAAGGGAAAAGGGAGGAATGGGAAATCAGGGCTGGGGTCTGCCTTTGGAAAAGGCCCATTACCTTCCTCCTCCCAGGAAGAGGAGCCCCAAAGCCATGTGGTGAGCCAGGTGGAAGCCATAGTTCATCTCTCCCCCCGTCTTCTTGTGCATGAAGCGGCAAAGCTGGAGCACTTTGAGGTTCCCAGAGCCGGCCATGACCATGGCCAGGGCCAGCAGCAGGACACTCAGGCACGTTTCCAGGTTGTAGTGACCTGTCTTTAGGCACAACAGTGAGGTTTCACCACCATTCCATGGCCAACAGCACATTCCAGGCAGGGTGATCCACCACTTTCTACCTCAGAGCTAGAAAACCGTATTCCTCAGAAAGAGGGAGAGCCAGCAAAGTCCTCCAATGATTCTCAGCCCTGCCACATCCTATGTATCATGTGCCATTAAAAGGGCTGGGTTTGTTCCCACTGAGGTTTTGCTGAGGGTCACACAAAGCCATCTTTTGGCTGGAAGAAAACTTGGGGAAAACTTACTATGGACGCTGTCGGAGCCGACAAACACTTCAGGAAATCCGTGGCGTATTTGTACTAGGAAGAAAAGAAGTGCCCAGTGAATATGGATCCAGAAGGTGAGTGGCAGCTCCCTGGGAGGTGAAGGGAATCAAACAACCCTCCACTCACCAGGCACTGAAATGCTGCCAGGTTTTCCGAGCCGGCAAAGCGAAATCCCAGGGATAAACACGCTCCGGCGATGATGTAGACGTGAGCTTGCCTAAGGAGCAACACAGACAGGAAATGACTGAATGTTCCTCTCCTCATCTGAATACACAGCACTTCACCCCTTAAAAATGAAAGGGAAGACTCATCCTTGATAGGATATCCCATGTAACAAAACTCTCCTTGATGGGACAGCAGAATTCCCCAGGAGGAGATTTTTGGGATGTTACTCACGCCAGCGTTTCCAAGCTCAGGTCTTCAGAGGAAGGCAGCTCTGTTGCATGAAGAGAGATAATGTTCTCTCTTATGATCTGTAAAAAGCAGGAAAGGAAAATAAATCCAAGGGACAACTGATGACTAATTGAAACTCTGGCCCTCAAGAGTTCTTAAGTGATACCAAACAGGTCTAAGGGAAGGAAAAGCTGTTTTTTCCCCAACAGACACCACCAGCATCCTGCAGCTCTAATAGGTATTGAGCTCATTTGGTCTTAAAAATTCCATAAAATATCTTTGGGAATATCACTGATTCCACTGCTGGGAAATCATTCCTAATGCAGTAGTTTTGGACCTGGCAATGAAGGGAAAAATTTAATCCCTTCCTTTCCCTGACATCATTTTGTGTATGGAAAAATCCCATCCCTCCTCAATCATCTCCTTCCCAGTCCCTGCTGCTCCTAAAATCCAGGGATGCCATGGAACAGTCACCTCTGTCATGTTAATGCTCATTTCCTTGTGCTCCTGACCTGACTATGGAAACACTCACAGAGAAAATCCTCAATCCAGGGAGGTGTAAAACTGGGAAGCAAACACACCACACATCAACAAACACCCACCTGAGGCACGTTGCTGTTGACCCACTTGGAATTGGGCAGGATGTCATCCCACAAAATCAGGCATCGAGCCAGGGTC
Organism: Oenanthe melanoleuca; assembly: GCF_029582105.1. Classification (NCBI taxonomy): domain Eukaryota; kingdom Metazoa; phylum Chordata; class Aves; order Passeriformes; family Muscicapidae; genus Oenanthe; species Oenanthe melanoleuca. The sequence goes on along the minus strand of NC_079336.1, from coordinate 98,379,713 downwards.
TGGCAAAAGGGAGAAAATTCATCTATGGAATTGGGAAAAGCTATAAAAATACACCTAAAAATGCAATGTAACATTCCCCATAAATTGTGCCTTTTGTCTGTTTCTCTAAATTCTGTCTCCATGACAAGGAAGCTGCCACACTACAAGGAGGAATTGTTGGGAGGGGTGGGTTTGGCTGAGAAACAAAAGATTCTGGATGATGGGCATGTTGGGCTGGAATTCCTAAACATCACTTTAAAAGACAGAGGAATGAATCCAAGGACAACCTTACCCTCAACAAAAGGAATTCTGGTTTGACAAAGTCCAGCAGATACATGGTGTCTGGTGCTTTGAGCCAGTCAGCAATGGATCTGCAGGGCATGGCAAAGGAAAAGGGATTCCAGGTCACATTCCAGTAATTCCAAACATCAGCAGAGCCAACAGCAGGGCAGTTTAACCCTGCAGGAATTCCCAGGTCAGTCCATACCTGTTGTTGGTCTTCAGGTAGATCATGGCAAGTGCAAGGGTGGCACCTGGACACGTCACATCCACGTTGATGGTGTCTCCCTCCTGGGAAAACACAGGGAACAGGGAAGGGAATGATGCTCCCAAAATCACAGAGACACCTCCCAGACTCCCAGCTCCAACAAGCCAGCACTGCCACCACGTACCTTGATCTGATAACTGGGAGATTTGTGCTTCTCCCTGTGCATTCCTGCCTGGAATCTCCTGTGTCCCCCCACCATGTACTGGTAGAGCTGCTCGGGAACGTTGAGGTCTGACATCCCGATCAGGTTACTGCCATGCTGAGGGGTGGAAAGGAAGGAAAAGCATGGAAGTGCCTTCCTCTAGGAGAAAAACCCCCAGGCAGCTGGGAGCCAAGGATGGAACAGCTCTTGGAATGCCATCCCAATGGATAATTGCAGCTGACTTACCCCAAGGCACACCATTCCCAAGGCCAGCCCTGATGCCAGGGAATAGGACTCTCTGTCTGTGCAATATTCCATTTCTGGGCCAGGGGGACGCCCTGGAGAAACCAAACCAGCAAAATTCACCTTGGAATATTCCATTTGAACATTCCAATTCTTACTGCCTAATTCCTACTGAAATGAGAGGGGAAAAAATAAAAAATCTGTCCCTCCTTAGGGAAGTCCTCAGTGCAATGACAAGGAACTGGCAGTTCATCCATCCACTTCCTCTTAAATGTTATGGCTGGAGTTTGGAGCCATGGTGGAAACACCAAGTTTAACTGAGGATACATCAAGATCCTGAACCAATCCAGATGCTGTTGCTAAAAAATGATTGCACATATCCAATTTCCACAAATGCAACAATTTCACTATTAAAACTGATCCCACTCCCTGTTTAACAAACCACACAGTCTCCAAGTACATGTGAACATGGAGAAAAGCTGTTACAAATTAATTCAGAATGAGAGCACAAAATCTGCAGCTCTCATCAGCTCTTAAGACCAAGTGGTTAAAAACCCTAAAACCTCCCAACAGATGAATTCAGGACACCAAATTTCCAGGTGGAAGAAGCAGGAACAGCAATGATTGCCACTTTTCTTCCCCCAAGCCCAGTGATTTTCCTTTTCATGTACAAGCTCATGGGAGGGACTGCAAGGTTTGGAAAAGGAGAGGAGAAGGTTGTGGTGGCAAGTTCACAGCTCCCACCCCCGCACTGTGCACCATCCCAGCCCCCATCCCCTTGTCCCAGCGCCCACCTATCTCAGCCAGCAGCACCTCAGCCGTGTGCCTGTGGGCAGTGCCCTGGTAGACCAGGCCTATGCCCACCACAGCAGCCACCTGGACGTTGTGGGGCACGTCCAGCTCGGTGGAGGTGGGGGGCAGCAGGGCAGGGATGTGGATGCTCAGCAGGCGGGTGATGGCCATGTCCATGGTGCCCAGCTTGGCGGCCGACACGCCCAGCAGGAGCCCGATGCTCGTCATCTCGTGGCCCTGGCAGAGGGGACAGGGAGCAGTCAGGCACCTCCAGGAGGGGGGAAAAGCCTGTCTTGGTGTCTTGGATTGCAGTACAGGATGTGGCCAGAAATGTGAATTCTGTCCCCATCTGTTAACCCAGGTGGGGCAGTGACCCTGATCTCCTGGCACGTGTTATCTGCTCATGGGCCATCTTTAAACCAGCTGGGCAATCATCTTTATCTTCCCACAGCCCATCCTCCCTCCAGGAAGATATCATCTGCTGATAAGCCACTGAGGCCCACTGTATGACTGATGAAATTACATCATCCCATTGATAAATGCTCCAGCCAGGGGGAGGAGCCAAGCCTTTTTTACCTAGATAAAAACTGAGATTTTGGACAGAAAGATACCTTCCTTGCACTGGATTCCAGAGGAAAACCAGACCTTTCCACATCATCCCTGCACCTTCAGAGGAAACTGCACCTTCTCCAGGAGCACTGCTCCAGCTGAACCACATCTGCCACTGCAGGAGGATGCAGCCACCATTGAATGGGACTGTGCCAACACCCTGACTGACTGACGGGTGTCAGCTTGGATTCTGACTCTGTCAGGGGTTGGGATTGTTCTGTGTAATACTGCATTTCTATTTTAACTTTCCTAGTAAAGAACTGTTATTCCTAATTCCCATATCTTTGCCTGAAAGCCCCTTAATTTCAAAATTACAATAATAATTCGGAGGAAGGGGGTTTACATTCTGCCTTTCTTGGCAAACACCTGCCCTTCAAACCAGGACACAACCCAAACCACAACCAAGCAACGCCAACGCTCTCCCGCAGCAGGAAACTTTTCCTTCCTCGTGCCTGAAGACCCCAAGCCCAGCAGGGACCGGCTGCTGAGCTCACCTTGGTCAGGTAGTCGTGGATGTTGAGGGTGGCCAGCTTGGTGAGGTGCCCGTTGAGGCCCAGGGCCATGAGGAAGCCCGCGTACTCGTTGGCCAGCTCGGCCATCTTGGGCTTGTTGTAGACGATCCAGGCGGAGTCGATCTGGGAAGCGGGAGCGATCTTCAGGCCGGCGGCCACCCCGTTGTGGAAGCTGGCCCAGCAGGCCATGTTGGGGGGCACGTCGATGTTCCCGCTGTTCAGATCCACCGTGGTGTTCCTGGGGGGAGCGCGGCCTGCCAGGGACACGGACAGCAGCGCTCAGGAAAGGCCAAGGGAGGGAACAGCTCTGATGCAAGAGCGTTTGGGAATGTCAGGACAGCCCTTTGCAGGATCCCCACCCGGTTTAGGCCATTTTCCCACTTCCCTCTCCTTCTGGACCTGATAAAAGGTCTCAGTGTTTCCCACTCCAGAAGGATCTTCCACCATTCCAGACTCAGAGCCCACAGGAGCTGCTTCCTCACAAAACCCGTGAGGAACTCCTGGTGGAGAAGATGCTGTAAAATTTAGAGGGTAAGCAGCCCATCCTGCTGTGGGGTGGAGTGGGAAGGAGCGCCTGGCCCACCTACCAGTGAGGTTCAGCTTAGGGATAGGCAGCTGCTCCGTGGGCACAGGATGGTAGGAGAAGAGGGTGAACATTCCTCGTCCGACTGGGAGCGCCATGGTTCGCTGGCACAGCTGCAGCAGCCTGGTGGGGAGGTGAATCCAAAACCACATGGAAAACTTTCCCAAACACAAATTACCTACAAACAACAGGCACTGGACAGGACCATTTCCCCTCATTGTGACTCCTTCCTTCTCCTTCTGAACCAAATCTTTGGTCCTTACAAGGTTCATCTCCAAGTCGCCTTTCAGCTGTTATTTTTCCCTCAAAGCTGCTTCAATAAATCCATTCCAGGGACACTTCCCAGCCGTGTCAGAAGCAAGGAGAGAGGAGAAAGCCAAGCAAAGGTGGTTGCCCTGTGGGATCCTGCTATGAGTGGTGACAACACCGAGTAATAACCCACGTACAGAGGTGATAAGGTGCTTCCAAAATTGCCAACCACAGTTCTCTATGATTTAGTCTGGAAACCTTTTCTAGACTCGTTAGATTACTCAGCTGCCTAGGTCAGGCTCAGAGCATGTCGCAGTGTTACGGTGTTCTCAGGTTTTTTGATTTGCTTTTTGATTTGGTTTTTAAAGAAGAGGTTTTTAACCCTCCCCAAAAGTGAATAAAGAAACAGGACAGGGATAATTGAGGCCACTGGACACAAGCTCCAAAGGAATGGGATGGGACAGTGATTGTGCTTTCTGTGGAATTCCAAGGTCCTCTGGCTCAAGACCAGCCTATCACAAAGGGTTCTCCAGCTTTAGGCAGGGCATGGATGGTTTGGTCTTCAGAGAGAAGGTCCTGCTTATATTTCACATTTTTTGGGCAGAAGAAAGTGCTAGAAAATCCTTTCAACCCCAACTGACCTCAAGTGCTGTCTGGAGTCCACACTAAGTCCTTCCTAAGAGCCCCCAACTCCACCACAGCAGAGCTTTGACAGCCACAGAACTCCAAAGACCTGGATTATGCTTTTTTTTTTTTTTTTTAATTAGATTCTGAGCCTCCAAAAACATCCCCACAACCTTCCAGCTGAATGAAATACCGGGAAAATAGGAACAGCTGGAAATTGAGAAAGTTCCAAGGCCACACTGGAGGGGTCTTGGAACAATCTGGGACAGTGGATAGTGTAAGGTGTCCATGGCCATTCCAAGTTGGAATGAGGTGAGCTTTAAGGTCCTCCCAAACCCAACTCAACCCAAGCTAAGCCAACCCAACTCAAGTGAACTCAAGCCAAGACAAGCCAAGCCAAGCCAAGCCAATCCACGTCAACCCAATCCAACCCAACTCAAGCCAAGTCAATCCAAACCAACCCAGTCCAACCCAACCCAACCCAACCCAATCCAACACAATCCAACCCAACTCATGTCAACCCAGTCCAACCCAACCCAACCCAGTCCAACCCAACCCAATACAACTCAACCCAGTCCAACCCAACTCAACCCAACCCAACCCAATCCAACCCAATCCAACCCAACCCAATCCAACCCAACCCAACCCAACCCAACCCAACCCAACCCAATCCAACCCAACCCAATCCAACCCAACCCAACCTAACCTAACCCAACCTAATCCAACCCAACCCAATCCAACCCAACCCAACCCCACTCAACCCAACTCAACTCATGTCAACCCAGTCCAACCCAACCCAACCCAAGCCAACCCAACCCAATACAACTCAACCCAGTCCAACCCAACTCAACCCAACCCAAGCCAAGCCAACCCAAGCCAACCCAATCCAACTCAACCCAGTCCAACCCAACTCAACCCAACCCAACCCAATCCAACCCAATCCAACCCAACCCAATCCAACCCAACCCAACCCAACCCAACCCAACCCAACCCAACCCAACCTAACCCAACCTAATCCAACCCAATCCAATCCAACCCAACCCAACCCAACTCAACCCAACCCAACCCAATCCAACCCAACCCAACCCAACCCAACCCAACCCAACTCAACCCAACCCAACCCAACCCAACCTAATCCAACCCAATCCAATCCAACCCAACCCAACCCAACCCAACCCATCCCATCCCATGCTTCCAGGATCCCGCACCTGTTTTCCTTCTCCTCGATGTACTCGTGGTCGCTGGCCTCTGGCATCTGCACCACGTTGACGCGGACGGGCCGGGCGCTCTGGAGCAGCCTCCGCACCTCCTGCACCCTCAGGTCCTCGCTCCAGATCAGGGACATCACCTCCTCGTTCATGTCGTTCATGCCATCCTCATCCTCCTCCGACTCGGCCGCCGACGGAATGTCCGAGGACAGCACCGTGCCCACGGACTGCAAGGGAAGGGGAAAGGCAATTCCAGGGGGGAACACTGGAAGGCACCACGTGCTGAGCTCACCCAGCACAGTGGTCTCTACATAGGACACACTGTCACAGCATTCTCATACTCCTCACAGGAGTTTAAAGGCCTGGAGGATTTCCACATGGGGAAATCAAGTATTTTGCACAACCAAATGGGATAAACAACTAAAGACAAGAGGAGATGACACCTCATGAACGTGTGACCACGTCCTTGTCCTTTCAAAACCCTTCCCTGCTTTGGAGCAGTTGTAGGAAGGGTTTTCCTTTCCCTGCCCACTCCATCAGCCCAGTTTGTGATTAGCCCAGCTCATGATTATCCCACTTTGTGACCACCCCAACCACAGCTGCTGCTCTGCACATTCTGCTCCAAACCCTCCGCTATTTTCCAAAGCGTCGATATTTTCACACATCAATTTGGATTCCCTCCACAACCACCTTGGAAAAGAAAATTACCCAATAAAACAAACAGCCTACACAGAAGAAAATCCCCAAACTCCTCACTCTCAGACAACTTGGGATTCACCACAGCACCAGAATGGTTTTGGAACTTCCACACATGACCATAAAAGCACCAAAGCTTAGGAGCCCTCTTAGAAAACCCTTTTTCTATGCAAGATTTAAGAAATTCTTCTCTAAAACTCTGCTCCCCTGTTTGTTCACATCACACAAATCTTCCTGTGGTTCTCTGGGAACACATGGCCCCAGAAAGGCGAGTAAATGAAGAGCTGGTGAATGAGACCCAATTTCTTCTGGTAAATCCACGCTCAATCTCAACACTCAGCTGCACCACCCAGAGCTGCAGCGTCCGTTCTGAAACAGGAAACTCCACCCTGCCCTCTGAGAAATGACAAACAATTTGGGGTTTGAAGCTCACTTTGGCCTTTTAAGGTCACATCAATTCGAGGCATTGTTATAAAGTCAGTGATAAAATCAAATTTATCATAATTTTTGACTATTCGTGAGGGTTTCGGTTGGGCACAACTTCCACCAGTGACAAACAAAAAGGATTTTTCATGTGGTGGCAGGTGGGGCTTGACCTGGAGTTAATGAACCTTTCTGCCAAATTACAGTTTTGATATGTAATTAGTCATAAAGCCTTTGTTGTTGAAAACTGGAATAACTTTAATATCCCTTTCAAAGCTGAGACAGCAAAAAGGGATCTTGGCCAAGATGGGCTTGAGATTCCAAACCCCACTTCCAGACTTTGGAAAAGGCTTCAATCTGCTGCCAAGGGGTTTTATGTCAGCTTTGAGAAGATTCTTGGCTTCCACCAAAGGACATTTCAGTGAGATGCAATTCCTTGGGATGCTGGTGATTGCCACCATCAGAAGAAAATGTGGAAGAGAAAAACACCACACTTTTTAAAAAAATCATTTTACCTCAGGATACAAATAACTAAAAGTTTTTTTTTTCTTTTTTGGACAAGAAGAGAAATATGGCAAGTGTATTTCCTAATCCAGCCCTGAATTTAAAACTGTGATTCACCTTGAGTTTTCCCAGCTATCCATGATTATCCATCCCTGCTGGATGTTGGCTTTCACACCAAAACCCTCGTACACGTAAAGCCGCCATTTTGCCGCCCTCAATTTGGGAATGGAGCTGGAAATTCCTGAGCTGGGTGCTGTGCCCAAACCCCTTTGTGGCCATACTCACGGATTTTCCCTTCTGCAGGCTCCCTTCCCAGGCCTGCTTGGACAAATCCTGGCGGCCGATGAGGAGGCAAACGGCTTCGGGCCAGTCCGAGGCCGGCTGCTCCCGGCACTGGTAGATGGCGTCTCGGATGGGAAGGGCCACGCCAAAGGGAAGAGATTCCAGATCCCTCAAGGTGAAACCTTACAAGGAAGGAGGGGAAAAGAACCCCAGAGAAGTGTTATTATCAATCCCAGGTGAAGAGTGTTTCCTGTTATTCAAGTATGTGGTTATTTGGGAAGGTTGTTGGGAAGGCTCTTACCAACACTGGTCATCCAAAGGACCAGTTTTTCAGCCAGGCTGGAAACAGAAGTGCTGGATTTGAAACTGCACCTGGAAAATCAAGGAGAAGCCAATAAAAGCTCATGCAGAAATCAGCAGGAAGTCACAATCTCAACAGAACCACACCAGAAGCCTCCATACCGCTTGTCATCCTGCTCCATCTGCTGCTTCCGTTGGCCTAGGAAAGACAAGGCTTTGTTAATTCCAGTTTTTCCCAGCTCCAGGCACTCCCAGGATGGAGTCAAAGCATCCCTACCTGATGTGATCTTGTACAAATAATGGGAGGCTTCGTTCAGCACGGCGCTCTCGTCCCCAAGGATATACAGGGCCACGCTCTGGGGAGGACAGACACCAGAAAAAGTCATTTTGGGGCTGATGTTCCTTTGCTTCCCAGGAAAAACAGGCAGGAAATAACTGGAATGTGACCTCAGAAGTGGAGCAGGTGTATTGTGAAGAAAAGGAGACACACTTTAAAGCTTGAAATTTTGGGGGAAAAATCCACCCTGAAACAACGCACTGAATTTTCCCTCATTGCTCCAGAGATAAAAGAGAAATATCCTCCCAATGGAAAAACATGTTCCCAGTTATCCTCCTTGTGTTTCTCACATTCCATTTCTCCTGCAGTACACACACATTGTTTGCTGACATCCTTTTCCACTTGGTTTCCTCCACATCTCGGATATTTTGTGAAGGTCCCAAGTGAAAAGCTGCTGGGTCCAGCCAGCAAAATCCAAGGGATCAGTCACTTTATTTTGACAATTCTAGGGAAAATCACATCCAGGTAAAATGATCTTGTGGGCTTTATGAAGATATTTCAACTTTGAGCTCTGCAAGGGCAGGTCAGGCAGAGAGAGGAGGAAAAGAGATCCTGGCTTTTTCTCCCTGTTTTTCTCCTCAGGCTCGACACCTCTGCTCCCAGTTGGAAGGGTTTTCCCATCCATGAGTAAGGAAGTGATGCTGACCAGGAGATACCATCAGCACTCACAGGACTAAATGTTGATGTTTGGGCATGTCTGAGGAGACAACTGGGGAATTCTCATTCCCAAAATACAGGTAACTCCAAGTTCCATCACTGTTTTGCACAAACCACAGACAAACACAGTGGTGGTGAGGCTGCTCAGCTCCAATACATCCTTCCCACCTGAAAAACCCATCCAGAAAATGAATCCCTCTGTCATTTCACCCTCCTTTAAGGATGTTTCACTCCCAGGAAATGCAGTGCTGACAGAACAAGTCCCTGTCCCCCAGTACTCACCAGTACCACCAGTTTGCTCCTTTCACAGATCCCTGGTAAGTAGGGATAAGGCTGCACTCCCTCTCCCTTCAGGCAGGAACTCAGCCACTGGAAGATACTTGGAGGCTCAGCAGAAAAAAAGGAGGGATGGAGCATGAAACCTGTTTGGACTTGAGATGAACAGCACAGACCATGAGCTCAGGGAAAAGGCACAAGAATTCCTCACCATTCCCAACTCCTCCAATAATTCCTCCAACAACAAAAATTAAGCATTTCCCCCCAAAATGTTACACATTCCTCCTGTCAGAGGGGATTTTATGACATAAATGAAAACACAAAGCAACTATTTAAGGAAGAATTATCTCAAAGGAATAAGCAGGGGATAATCCTCCAGAATGAGGGGAATGCTAAAACCAAAAGGAATATCCAAATATTATGGAATAGCCAAAGGCTTAAACTCACCCTGGTCAATTATGCAGGTCTGCCTGGAGGTTTTGACAAGGGCTGGGTAGTCCCTGTAGTAATAATCCATGTAAGCTTCCAGTTTTAAATCCCTGGAATGAGAAAGAGGGGAGTTACACACTAGGAAAAAAAAACCATTCCAACCTCCTGGGTGCCACCTTTGGGCAGTTGCTGGTACTGGGGGAAGAATTTGGAGCCATGGTACAAATAAGAAAGGTTTTAAATATTCCTTTCCTTTGAATGCAGGGCAAGTTTGCTCCAGTTTGGGCAATCCCACCAAAAGAAAAGATTTCCCAGTGGGAATACCTGGCCAGCTGAACCAGGAGAACCACGAGGGAGCGGAGTCCTTCTCCCATCAGACTGTTCAGCTTGAGCTCCTCATAGATGAGGTGGAGAACAAAGAAGATGGCAGGAATGTGGGAGAAAAGGAGGGTGGAGGAATCCAAGCTGAGGCTCTGGGAAAAGTCATCCTTGGAAGCTGAAACTTCCAGAGGGTCCAGGCACAGAGCTTTGGCAATGGGGTGAGACTCGAAATTCCTGTGGTAGTCAGAGCTCAGGAGATATTCCCAGTCCTAGAGCAAAGAAACAGGGAAGAAAGACAGAGGATCTGTGGTGAACATCATTTCCACAAAGGTAATTCCAAAGCACTGTCACAGAGGTGGTTTTTTCCCTAAAAACTAATCCAAATGTAATTGAGGGAACCATTTCTTACCTCATCTGACCCAGTTTCTGATGGCCTTGCCTTCTTTGGAGCAATGACTGGGGAGAGTGATCCTTCAAAATCAAGCTGCAACAAAAGAAATAAAAATAAAAGAAATAAATAGAAAAAGGAAAGGAAAGGAAATGAAATGAAATAAAAGCAGCTCAGGAGTGAAATTCCCAAGGTTTCCTGGGTGAATCACAACATCTGAACCTACACCATGTAGGATATGATGTGGCTTGAGGTACTTCTGGATTTGCTGGACAAACCCCAGAAATCCACAATTCTCTTTAAGGAACAACAATCTTTGTTGTGACTTGTGTTTAAAATCAGATCAATTTAATATAGATAAGATGAACAAAATTTAATGCAGCAGTGCCAGAGTCAAATCCTCACCATTTATTTTTAATAGCAAGCACCTTGCAAATGCATCTCATGATAAACACAGAGTAAAACAAGCCTGAGAATTGCAAGTGAAGAGTGAATTTGCTCACATTCCGTGTCCAGCAGAGCCTCTCAGTGTTGTAACCCATCATGTTCATGAGGCAGGTGACAAATAAATTCCACTCTGAGTGGTAGCTGGGCCCTCCTGGGGCGTTGTAGGCGTTGTACCACTTCACCAACATCTGCACAGCTGTTTCCTTGGGCAGGATGGCTTTCAGCCCCTGCAGGCATCTCTTCACTGTTGGAAAAGGAGGAAATCACCCATCAGCTCTGGCTTCCTGGGATTTGCTTCATCACTGGTGGGAATCTCCACAGGCTCCTCTTGCTGGACCAGCTTTTAATTCTAAATAGCCACAGAACTCCCTGAGCTGAGCACAAATCCTCAGATTCAGAACAAAAATAAGGAAAAATGCTCCTTTTTTTTGCTCATTACTGAAACCAGCCATCTCAGAACTGGCATCTCAGCCCTTCCCCAAGAGAACAAAAGCCACCCAAAGCTCTGGAATCCTACCTAACTCTGAGGTGGCAATTTCAGGAATGCTGATCCGAACCATGGTGTTATTGCTGAGCTCCTGGAAAATCCAACAGAAAGGGAGATAAATCAGGAAATGCATCAAGTGCAGGCAGAGTCCTTTTCTAGCAACTCAGAACTCCTTAGCAGGTGATGATATTCCCAACTCCTGCCTTTTGCTACGTTAAGATTCTATGAAACACTGGAAATCTTGGAATTACCTTGAAATAATCTTTGTTACCAAATGACAGGGAAATACCTACTAAAGTCACTCTGTTGTGGACAGGATCCCTCAGAGCTTGGATGAAAGTCCCAAGCTGCTGGAAAGTGCAGTCCTCAACGTAGGGGGAGTCATGGAGCTTGGAAGAATCCCTTAATTCTGGAACTGGGGACAAAAGCACGCTCTGGAAAGTGGGAAAAATGAGCCCATTTTAGAGTTTAAGCACAACTGGAATTCAGAATTGAAGTGGATCTGAGCAAAGAACAGCTAAAATAGTTGGGTTCAAAGTACCAACAAAAATCTTGACAACAACTATAAACTTTCCACTCTCTGCCTTGGAAGTTTTATGGCAAACAAAAAGAAATAAATAGGGCAGCAACACGAAAATCTTCTTTAAACACTGTTTATTAAGAAGATTTACAGAACAAGAAGGGAAGATTCAACTCCAAAAGACCCCTTGGAAGATAAAAAACCACCAATGATTACAACAAAAGGAATATTTCCCTATTTCTTACCTCTTCCAGGGGCCCCAGGTGCTTGTTCAAAGGCTTGGATGGAGTACTGACACTGTCCAAGGGAGTGCTTGGCCGAGGCATTGGGTTGGACATTGTCAGGGATGGAGCAGGAAGCCCAGGAATAAAAACCTTCCCAACCTTTTTGGTGGAAAAGGGAAAGAAAAAAAAAAAAAAAAAAAAAAAAAAGCTAAGTTTTTCTCTGAAAATAACCCCAACAAAAATTATTTAATAGTCCCATGAATGCCATGGATGCTTCAGAACTCCCTGCACATAAATTAGGGATGGGAAAGGTGTCACTTACCCTAACAACTCCAGAATAAAGCACCAGATTCCCACTGCCTTCCAGAACCAGCAGAGTGTCAATTCCCTGCAATAATCAAGCAGCACATTCATCTCCTTGTCTTTAATGAAGGAGGCACCAATTAGATGACAAGGACATTCCAAAGGTGACAATACCTCCACTGGAGCTGCATCCTTTGCTGGAATATTGGTGACAGATCCAAAGATCAGCTGTGATTTATCGTTGCTCTCTTGGAATTTTACACACCTAGGGATTAGAGAGGAACCATAAAAGGCTTGTCCTGGGTGTTGTTACAGAAAGAAAACACAAAATTCCAACAGTGCAGTAAATTATTTTGTGGGTTTTGTCTCTTCCTCCTCCTTCTCTCTGCTTTACCTGAAATAAATCCACATATTTTTAATTTTCTAGTTAATTAAGATCCCTGATGCACTTTCAGCTGGGAATTTCTGGAGTGCTTCTGGTTCACCTGTCCCCAAGGAATCCTCACCTGAGCTGGAGCTGGGATTCCACTAAAAAGCACAGGAATTTCTGCCCACAGAGGTCAGTGGAAATGAACACTTTGGATGCCTGGGAATTCTTCTCTCTGGAAAAGACACAAGGACCAGGTTAGAACCTGCTTTGCTTTGGAGACTTCACTAAACCATTCAGAATGCCTGAATGGAGAGGGAAAACTGCTCCAAGTGCTCAGTTCTCTGCAAGAGAACTTAGGGAGCATTATTTCCCAAAAAAAAAAAAAAAAAAATCAGGGAGTGCAAGTCCATGGATTAACTCCAAGATGGCTCAAATAGCAGGAAAAACCACTGTGATTTCACTTGAACTCCTGCTTCCCAACTCTCAGCCCAAGAAAAGCAGCTGACCTCATGCTTGGCACTGTTTCTGTCCACAGGTGGTCGATGCAGAGCTCAGGAACGATGGGCTCTGTCTCTGGCACGAGGAAGGAGTCGTTGCAAATGGAATTTGGGGAGTGGGTGGCACTGGGTCTCCTTGGGGACTGGGCACTGCTGGAGAAGTTGAACCTCTGCACTCCAGAGAAGGAATGGACTCCCAGGGCTGGGGAATGGGAGCGGCTGCAGGCAGAGACAGGATATGGATGAGAAGATCTTCAACATCACGGGAAAATCTGACATTGATGTGGCCAAAATGTGGATCTTCAAAATCAGGGAGAATCCCACTGACTCTCAAACCCAGTCCAACCCCAAACCAGGAACTAGCTCACTGTTGGTTTAGTTTTGCTGCACAGGAAAACAACTCTCTAATTATTTTCCAGGCATCTCTTGTCCGAATCCAACAGATGAGATTCTGAGAGGATTTCAGATGGTCCATTCCATCAAAAATCCCTCCCAATCTCTTCCCCATGACAGAGCAGCCTCCTTGGCTCTGGCACAGGCATTATCCTCCTGTGCTATTGGGATAAAGACATTCCAAGGGAAATTCAGACAACACAAGAGGTGCCTGAGCCTTGGCTGGAAAGACAGAGATGCAAAATGTGTCCATGGTATTCCACAGCTGCCATCCTTTGGGATTGCTGTGGGTGCCCACCTCAAAGCAGCCATGTTGGAGATGGTGGGAGAGCGGGACTGCAGGTTGGGAGAGGAGCTGGATCTGCTCTGGCTGTGGATGGATGAGTAGTTCTGGAAAGGGGAGCCTCCAGGGGAGTCTCCTTTGGAGAGGCTCCGCAGATGAGCGGTCAGGGAGCTGCTGGTGGCCATGTGCTGGGGAGTGCCACCCTGCTCAGGGAATTTCAGCACCAGGCTCTGCTCCTGGAAGGAAAACCAACGGCATGAGGGCAAGGAGGGACAGGGAGAGGCTTTTCCAACAGCTTTTCCCATCAGTTATATGTTACAAATCCATGCTCAGCCTATGGAGTTCATCCCATCAACCCTGCTCTTCCACTGCCACGGAAACTGCTCCAATGGTTTCCACAAAGTCACAGGATTTGGTTGGAAAGACCTTAATGTTCTGCCAGTCCCACCCCCTGCCATGGGAATCCATCCCAGGTTGCTCCAAGCACTGTCCAGCCTGGAACATTTCCAGGGATGGAGCAGCCACAGATTCTCTGGGAAACTCTGCCAGGGCCTCACAACCCTCACTTTTTTTCATAGCACTGACTTATTTCCCACTTTTCTTAAACCTTCTGGTCCACTGCATGGAATAACATGTTAAAACATAATCCATGACCATCACATGATCTCCCTGCTCCAGGTAAATCCATGGAAAGAAACTTTTTAAAAACCAAAAAAAAACCAGCCCCACCAAACATCTCACCCTCATAAATGAAACAAATCCCAAATCCCAACAGACGTGAGGGCACGGAAATGCACAGAGCTGTTTTCCCAGGGGATCTTTGCTCCCCAGGGAATGAGTACCTCTGGCTTGACTCTCCTGAGGGCCCAGACTGTGTGTAAGCTCTGCACAGTGTCATAGGTCATCACAATGGAAGGCTCAGAGCTCAGGAACACGATCCTCAGCGTGTGGTCGGCCACGTACTGCACCCGGGACGATCCAAACACTCCTGGAAAACAGGGATGCATTCCAAAGGGGCAGCTCCACAACAACACTGGGAGCATCTCCCACACTCTGTGCCTTCCACAGTCTGGGTTCTGCTCCAGCTGCATCCTTGGAAGGGACTCTTCCCGAATTTTTTGATCCAGGACACGCACTGGGATTTGCTGCCACCCTGAGGGATTCCAGGGTTATCCAACATACCTCCAGACTTCCAGACCAGAGGGGTGATCTCATCCAAGGGGTGCAGCATGCTGAACATCGTGGGCAAAGGCTCCCTGGGGAAAAAACAGAGCAGTCAGAGCCTGGGATGTGGCAGCAGGGACACAGATTCCATGGGATCCTAACCCAGCAGGAATGGGATCTTGCAGCTGAGAGAAACTGCCTCGATGACAATCCCTCAGTGACTCTCCCAGCTGTCCAAGACAGCCTGGAATCAATCCCCAGGACAAACCTTAATGGGATCAGGCTGGTGCTACCCAGATCCTATTCCCAGGACCAGCACTCCCAAATAGTTTTTAACACTCAGCTTTGAGTGTGCTCACTTGGGACTCACTGGGATGGGATAAAGTGATTGGGAGAATCACATCAATAAAATCCCAGACTGGTCTGGGTTGGAAGGGACTTTAAAATGATCCCATTCCACTCCCTCCAATTCCTCCATTCCTTATTAAATTATCCAAGGAAACCACCCAAATCCCTCATCCCATACCTGGGTGGACTTGGAGGCACCTCATGGGAAGAACTGCTGCGCTCAAATAACAACCCAAATTTGGTTGGCCAGACATTTGCAACCTATAAAAAAATTATGGATTTATGGTGGCATAACATAAATCAACCATGTGCTGTGTTGATTATGTTTGTGGGTTTTACAGGAAAACAAGATGTTCAGGTTTTTTATGCAGGGGGATGTAAATGTGGGCAAAAATTGTGGACAAAAAGCAAGGCAGAAGTTACCTGGAAAGGCAGAGCAGCGATGTAATCCTTTCCCTCCATGCTGTGCACGTTGATGCAGGAATTCTGCAAAATGCAGATACATTTCTCCACTGTTTCCTCACTGCCTGAAACTGGGAGGGGAAAGGAAGGGAAAAAACAAAAACAATTACACTGTGAAGTTTCTCTGTGTTTCAGACATCCCTTATACACAAAAAGTACATCCTGACATTAAAAAATTCCAGGATTCCAAGCCAAGGGAGCTGGGCTCTGAGCACAGCACGAGAAGCAGGACACTCACCATCAGCTTTTTCCAGCTTTTCCTGGGGGACAGTGAAGTCACACCACAAGGCCTGAAACCCAACAGAACATCATGAAATCTCCAGAACGAGCTGCTCCCCACGCTCCCCCACCAACCCAACCATAAAAACAGAGTCTGGAAAGGGTCTGTGGATGCCCCAGTGCCCCTTTCCCACATTTCCATGCCTGCAGGACGGGGCTGTCGACAGTGAATGCCTTGTAGACAGCAGATGCTTGGCTCCTGCTGCCCTTGCTCCAGATGACCACGTTGCTGGCCACGTACAGCTCCTCATCGTAGTCCACCTCCTCCCCAACATCACTGATGCCTTTCCTCAGCTGCCAGCTTTCCTGGAAAACAGGGCTTTGTCAAGGAGCAGCCAGAGACCCGCGGCTGTGATGGGTTGGTTAGGTACTGAAGCTGGGGTTGCCCCATCCCTGGAAGTGTCCCAGGCTGGATGGGGCTTGGAGCAATCTGGGATAGTGGAAGGTGTCCCTGCCTGTGGCATGAGATGATTGGAATGAGATGATCCATAAGACCCTTTTCCAACCCAAAAAAATGTGGCATTCCACAGGATCCACACAGATTTATTTTGATGGAAGCCACGGAGGAAGGATGATTCAGAGTGAATCCCTTTGCTCCGAGAGAGGAGCTGGGATCTGGATGGATCTCCGTCAGAACTGTGGGTGTTCACCCGGAGAAAAGGAGCCCTTAAAACCCCTTCCAGAGAAGGGAGCTGGAGTGGGGCTTGCACAGGGTCTGGAGACACAGGAATGGCTCCCCTCTGCCAGAGGGCAGGGCTGGACGGGACATTAGGAAGGAATTCCCCCTGGGAGGCTGGGCAGGCCCTGGCACAGGCTGCCCCATCCCTGAAGCCAAGGCCAGGCTGGAGCAGCCTTGGATCAACCAGCTCCGATGGAAGATGTCCCAACCCATCTTTACGCCCCGCTCCCTCCCAAGCCCCCGGGAACCCCCCCGGCTCAGGAAGGCTGTACCCGGTGCCGGTCGTGGATGGTGACCTCTCGGAGGGAGCCCACGAGCCCCGCGGCGCCGTCGGAGGAGCAGAGCTCCGGCGCGGGCTGCAGCCGCCGCAGCTGCAGGCTCAGGGCGCTCGGGTGCCGCCGGCTCTGCTCGCGGCCCCGCGGCGCGAACTCCTGCAGGTCGCCGGCCGCAATCATCGTCGCCCTCTCGTCACAGTGGTCCGACATGGGGCCCCGATATCCACATTATTTCCCGGACGCTCCCGCGGGCACCGCGACGCGCGGCCGGCGGCGGCGGCGGGCCCCTCACGCGGGCGCCGCCATCTTGGCGCTGCCGCCGTCCCTTCCGCCCGGCGCCGCGCGCGCCCGCCCGCCATGGCCGCCCCTCACGGCGGGGCCGCGCCGGGCCCGGGCTGCCCTGAGGGGAATCCTGCTCCTCCCCGCACATCCTGAGGGGAAACTTCCCCCAAAATGCCGCTTTGGTGCCGCACGCCGCCCGAGCGGTGCGGTGCGGTGCTCCCGCGGCGACTTCCGTCATGGGGTCGCCCGGCACACAGCCTGGCGTTGTGCTCTAGGCTGTGTTTAAAGTGACGGAGAATAGGTTTAGGTGGGATATCGGGAAGAAATTCTTCCCTGTGAGGGGGAGAGGCACTGGAAGAGTTGCCCAGAGAAGCTGTGCCATGCCTGGAAGTGTTCCAGGCCAGGCTGGAGCAGCCTGGGATAGTGGAAGGTGTCCCAGGCCATGGCAAGGGACTGGGTCGTGTTTAAGGTTCCTTCCTGATAAATCATAAATCATCCCATGATAAAGAACAAGCAGAATCCACGTGGAGGGATTTTTAAGGGAGATTCAGAATGACTGCCCTTGCTCCCTGAACTCAGAGAGGAGGTGGGATGAGGATGGATCCAATCTCAGGCTCAATCCCCTAAAAACTGGGAATGTTCACCTGGGAAGAGAAGCCTCCAGGGAGATCTTAGAGCCTGAAGGGGCTCCGAAATAAAGGAAGAATTCTGTGCTGACGCTGTCATTTTTTTGTTGTTGTGTCTCCGTGAACTGGAGCAAGGATGTTTGTCCCAGAAAAGCCCTGCCCTACTTCTGCGTGGCCCCTTCTCCAGTCACATCTCGCTCATTTCCCCGGCGTTTAGCACCGACAATCCCTGTCTGTCATTCCCAAACAATCCCTGGCTGCCTGTGTTTGAGACACACGCTCGGACTCACACGGATTTATGCTAATCCGTGTCACGAGCACGTGGAATGTTGGGAAGAGGGTTGTACGTACCTGGGGGTGGCTGCAGCAGCCCCACCAGCCCCACAAAGTTGTTTCTTAAGCACCACATCAGATTCCAGAATGGATTTGGGTTGGGAAGGGACCTTAAAGATGATCCAGTCTCTCTCCCTGGCATGGGCAGGGACACTTCCACTATCCCAAGGTGCTCCAGCCTGGCGTGGAACACTCCCAGGCATGGACAGCCTGTGCCAGGGTCTCCTCACCCTCACAGGGAAGGATTTCATCCCAATATCCCATCTAACCTCCCCTAAAACCTGCATGGGGTGCCTCGATGGGAATTGAAAGGGCAAATGATTTATCTTCAAGCCTTGGGTTTCACAATAATCAAAGAAGGGAGAAGCTGTGGATGAATCGAAAACATACTTGAAACTGGGGTATGGGGTTCTTTGGTTTAAGCTGGGACAGAAGCACTTCTCAGAAAGGAGAAGCAGGATGGGAAAAGCCAATGTCCAACCTTTGCTTTTGCAAAATGGTTTGCAGAGCAGGAGAAGTTGTCCTGGGAAGAAGCAGCTGAGCCAAGGGACAGGATGTTCCTGGTAAGAGCCACAGCGTGTCCCAGTGCCCAGAGCAGGCACAGCAAGAAAAAGGCATTTTAGTGGCATCACAAAAAGTTCAGTTTTCCCCTGCAAATTGTTTGGGAGCTGCATCCTGTGCCTGGGGTTTAGCACTGAGCACAAACGGGCCAGCTGCCCTCAGCTAAGGACGTGTTGCCAAAGGAGTTTGGTGTTTTGAAAGATTCCCTGCAAATCGGAATAAAAATAGGCCCAAAGAGGAAGCAGAAATAAAGGAAATATTTAGCAAAATGAAAATAAAAACACAGAAATAGCCAGGGGAGGAAAAACCCTCAGTTTTCACTCTCAGGAGTGGCGTTTCTGCTAAACAATCCGATTTCCCAAGGGTTGTGTTGACTCTGAGGCCTCCCAAAAGTCTGGTGAGGAAACAGAGTCGAAGTGAAACTGCAGGAAAGGGTCAGACTCAGGCACCTGCATCACTGGGATCCCAGCAAGGGAGAGAGAGGGTTGTAACTTCTCACCCAGGCAGGAGAAGCTGTGGGGATAAGGATCCCTCCCTCTGGAGCAGGACACAGCAGGAAAACTTGGACTCCTCCTTGCTGGTGATGGATCGGATAACCTCGGATAGCGACTGGTTTAGCTGGTTCAGGGCTGGTCCTGCTGCTCAGACAGGCAGCCTTTGTTTCCAGGAAAGGTTCTCCCTCCTTCCTTTCACACCAGATGCCTTTTTCCCTCTCCCACTGCCCCTTAGGGCCAAATTCCTGATTCCTAACCCTGGGCAGCGGGAACAGGGGATGCTGCTTGGGACATCTGGTGAGTCAGTGCCCAAAAAAGCACGAGTGGTTTGTGTGGATACCCCCCAGCACCTGCTGAGTTTGGGCTCTGAGGCTGGAAATCTGCTCCAAAAAAGGCCACTCCAGTATTCCATACGCTGTGAGGATGGCTCAGTATCCAAGAGCCAGAGGGGTCAGGCTGGCTCCTGCCAGCTGCTTCCAGGCCTTTCCTGTCACAACCCTCACCTGAGAGCTTCTCCTTTTATTTCTCCTCTCTGTGCACCAGCCTCCTCCCCATGTCAGGTTGTGCTACAAACCCTCTGGAGCAAAGAAATGACCCAAATCTGGGGATTTTGGGGAGCTGCTGAAATCCTCTTTATGCTCCTGCATGTTCTTGTTTATTTTTTTAACTCCTCTTTTGCACAAGATGCTTCTCCTCCTCACCCTGTATCCTGCTGCAAGGGCCATTCCCACTCTGCAGCCCACAGAGTCCAAAGGCTTTTCCATTGCTTTGTTCCCAAAAATTGCAAAGCCAGCAGGAGCAGCG
Source organism: Oenanthe melanoleuca (assembly GCF_029582105.1). Classification (NCBI taxonomy): domain Eukaryota; kingdom Metazoa; phylum Chordata; class Aves; order Passeriformes; family Muscicapidae; genus Oenanthe; species Oenanthe melanoleuca. The sequence continues at coordinate 98,359,781 of NC_079336.1, read as the reverse complement.
AGGAATGCAGCCAGATCAAAGTGCACTCGTGTGGCAAAGGCTGACCACAAATGACAGGCATGGGGCAAATGTCTGTCCCTGCTCCCTGGGGGATGCTGGATCCACAGGGAATGTGCCCAACATCTGGAGGAAAAGCTGCTGGATTTGCACGGAAGGTGCTCCGACTTCTTGCAGCAGTTTTAGTGAATTTTCCTTCTCCCCTTTCGTTTTGGGGCCTCCAACTCCATGAGCCCTTCCTTGGCTGCTGATGGCTTCAAGATGTGGGAAGATGGGAGGAAAATTCAATCCCTGTCACCAAAGGCTGGGAATGTGCAGTGAGCAAGCAGCTTTGCAAGTCAAAGGAGTCTGGGAGTGATTTGCTGGGGTTTTTTCACTGAGCTTAAGAAGGTTTTTCTTCCCAGTTGGAAAAGGCTTCAAAGTGGATTAGGTATGGTTATCAGGCTGCTGGTTCCCCAAATCCCAGTCCCTTCCCATGGCTGGGGGAACACTCATTGCCTCGACACACCTTGGTCCCAAATGTCCCCATGCAAGGCTGGTGTTGGGTTTGAATATCCAGAAACTCCCTTGTTTCCTTCCCATGCCACAGGAAATGTGTTTGCCTTGGGATAAAGGCTTGTATTGGTTCCACCTGGCTCTTCCTCCTGTCCTTGGTTTTGTCCCTGTCCCCTCTTGTGGCCACAGGACCAGGGCAGTGACTGTCCCCCTGCGTGGCCACTGCTGAGGCCTCACCTCAAATCCTGGGGGCAGTTCTGGGCCCTGCATGAAAAGAAAGGCTTGGACACACTGGAGTGTATCCAGAGAAGGGAACGGAGCTGGGGAAGGGTCTGGAGCACCAGGAGAGGCTGAGGGAGCTGGGGGTGAGGGCTCAGCCTGGAGAAAAGGGGGTTCAGGGGCACTTTGTCACTCTCTGCAGGTGCCTGAATCATGGAATGGCTTGGGTTGGAAGCACTTTAAAACTCATCCCGTGGGACACCTTCCACTAGCCCAAGCTGCTCCAAGCCCCATCCAGGGGCAGAGGAAGGTGCAGCCAGGTGACAGTCGGTCTCTGCTCCCAGGTAACAAGTGACAGGACAAGAGCAATGTGCCTCAAGCCGTGGAAGGAGGCGTTCAGGGTGGACATTGGGAAAATCCCTTCACAGAAAGGGATTCACAGGAAGGACTGCCCAGCCCTGGCACAGCTGCCGGGGTGCGAAAGCCGTGCGGCCCTCGGGACAGCGCGACAGCGCTGGCGGCGGCCCCGCCGTGCTGGGACAGTGCAGGGACAGAAAGCCGTGCTGCCCGGGCCTTCCCCCGCCGGGGCCGGACCGGGGCGGGGCGGCGGCGCCGGCGGCCCCCGGGGGCGGCGGAGCGGAGCGGGGCCGCTGCCGTCCTGCGCCTGTGCCCGGTGCGGAGCGGGGCCGGTCCCGGAGCCGAGCGGGGCCGTTCTCAGTGAGAAGCGGGGCTGGTCCCGGTGCGGAGCGGTGCCTGTCCCGGTGAGGAGCGGGGCCGGTCCTGTGCTTGTTCCCGGTGCGGAGCGGGGCCAATCCCGGAGCGGAGCAGAGCCAGTCCCGGTGCGGAGCAGAGCCAGTGTCGGTGCGGAGTGGAGCCAGTCCCGGTGCGGAGCGGAGCCAGTCCCTGGTCGGAGCGGAGCCTGTCCCGGTGGCGGAGCGGTGCCAGTCCCTCTGTGAAGCGGTGCCAGCCCCGGTGCGGAGCGGAGCCGGTCCCGGTGGCGGAGCGGTGCCAGTCCCTCTGTGAAGCGGTGCCAGTCCCGGTGCGGAGCGGAGCCGGTCCCGGTGGCGGAGCGGTGCCAGTCCCTCTGTGAAGCGGTGCCAGTCCCGGTGCGGAGCGGTGCCAGTCCCGGAGGCGGCGGCGCTGGCGGTGCCGGCGGGCGATGGGCGGCGGGCGCTGGGCGCTGCTGTGGGCGCTGCTGGCGGCCCTGCGCCCGCCCCGCGGGTGCTGCTCCGGTGAGTGCGCGGCGGGCACGGGGCGAGCCGGGCACGGCCCCGGGACAGGAGGAAGGGCTGGGGAGTGGGCAAAGCGGGAGCAGAGCGCCCGGTGGGTCCCGGGGAAAAGTGCGCAGGGATGTCCTGGCGGGTTTCTGGTCGCATGGCAACCCGGAGCGGGCCTGGCTGTGCCGGGACACGCACTTTGGCTGTGCTGGGACACGCGGTTTACCTGTGCTGGGACACACAGTCTGGCTGTGCTGGGACACACGGTCTGGCTGTGCTGGGACACAGGTCTGGCTGTGCTGTACACACGGTCTGGCTGTGCTGTATACAGGGTCTGGCTGTGCTGGGACACACGGTCTGGCTGTGCCGGGACACACAGTCTGGCTGTGCTGGTACACACGGTCTGGCTGTGCTGTACACACAGTCTGGCTGTGCTGGTACACACGGTCTGGCTGTGCTGTATACAGGGTCTGGCTGTGCTGGGACACACGGTCTGGCTGTGCCGGGACACACAGTCTGGCTGTGCTGTACACAGGGTCTGGCTGTGCTGTGCACACGGTCTGGCTGTGCTGTACACAGGGTCTGGCTGTGCTGGTACACAGGGTCTGGCTGTGCTGGGACACACGGTCTGGCTGTGCTGTACACAGGTCTGGCTGTGCTGGGACACAGGGTCTGGCTGTGCTGTACACAGGTCTGGCTGTGCTGGTACACAGGTCTGGCTGTGCTGGGACACAGTCTGGCTGTGATATACACACGGTCTGGCTGTGCTGTACACAGGGTCTGGCTGTGCTGGGACACAGTCTGGCTGTGATGTACACATGGTCTGGCTGTGCTGTACACACGGTCTGGCTGTGCTGTACACAGGGTTTGGCTGTGCTGTACACACGGTCTGGCTGTGATGTACACACGGTCTGGCTGTGCTGGGACACAGGGTCTGGCTGTGCTGTACACAGGTCTGGCTGTGCTGTACACACGGTCTGGCTGTGCTGTACACAGGGTCTGGCTGTGATGTACACAGGGTCTGGCTGTGCTGGGACACACGGTCTGGCTGTGCTGTACACAGGGTCTGGCTGTGCTGTACACAGGGTCTGGCTGTGCTGGGACACAGGGTCTGGCTGTGCTGTACACACGGTCTGGCTGTGCTGGGACACGCGGTTTACCTGTGCTGGGACACAGGGTCTGGCTGTGCTGTACACACGGTCTGGCTGTGCTGGTCACAGGGTTTTGCTGTGCTGTACACACGGTCTGGCTGTGCTGTACACACAGTCTGGCTGTGCTGTACACAGGGTCTGGCTGTGATGTACACAGGTCTGGCTGTGCTGGTACACAGGGTCTGGCTGTGATGTACACAGGGTCTGGCTGTGCTGGTACACAGGGTTTGGCTGTGCTGTACACACGGTCTGGCTGTGCTGTACACATGGTCTGGCTGTGCTGTACACAGGGTCTGGCTGTGCTGTACACACAGTCTGGCTGTGATGTACACACGGTCTGGCTGTGCTGGGACACAGGGTCTGGCTGTGCTGTACACAGGTCTGGCTGTGCTGTACACACGGTCTGGCTGTGCTGGTACACAGGTTTTGGCTGTGCTGTACACAGGGTCTGGCTGTGCTGGGACACAGGGTCTGGCTGTGCTGGGATTCAGGTTCTGCCTGTTCTGGGATATAGGGTCTGACTGTCTCAGGACACAGCGTTTGGTTGTGCTGGGACACAAGTTCTGGCTGTCCCAGGACACACAGTTTCTCTGTCCTCGAGCATCTGTCCTGCATCACCGGATTTTGTTGTCCTAGGACCCATGCTCTGCCTCTCTGGGATGTGATTTGAATGTCCTGGGACACAGTTTGGCTGTCCCAGGACAGAGCTGTGCCTCTGCATCATTCTCCTGCCCCAGTACTTCACTGCCTGATGTGCCTCCATGTCAGGCAGGGACCACAAACTGTGGCAGATCAGTCTGAGATTCATCCCATTAGCCATGAGCCAGCTACGTAGCAATGCTGGGAAAAATCCTTGGGAATCACCATGGTTTGTGGCATTTTGCAGTGCAGGCAGCTTGCTGGCTTTTCAACTCCATCTCCAGAAAGGAATGAGGAGTAACTTTTGGGCTTTCAAAAATCCTGTGAGCAGGGCTGCCTGACCTTTGGGAGCTGCTGGGGAACCTCAGGGGTGATGGAGTGTCTTGGAGTCGCTGTGCAGATGGAATTTATCAGGGAAGGCAGGAATGTGAGTGTTTGCTTTGGGCAGGGAGGAGTTAAAGTCCGGACTGTCACAGCAGGAGGGGAACTCTCTGTGGATGTAATCAGGAATCATGGGCTGGCTTGTACAAAAGGTGTTTGAGTAAGGAAAATCTCTTTGGCTTCAGGTGTGGCCCTGGGGAAGATTAATTTCTTACAATCGTAGAATTGTTCAGCTTGGAAAATATCATTGATTCCAACGTTAACCCAACACTTCCAGGTCTGCCACAGCTCCCAGGGGATGGGGAGGCTGGAAGCCCCACAGCTCCTCACTCCTCCTGCTCCACAGTGCCAGAGCAGAAGCTGTTGTCAGCAGGTGAATTAGTGCCAGCAGTGGGAATTCCAGGGCTAGGGATGCAGTGTTTTGGCTGCAGCAAAGACTTTGTTGTTTCAGTCCTGGGGTGTGCAGCTTGTTGCTCTTCCTCCCTAATGAAGTATCCTGCCCGATTTTCCTGCTGCAATTCCTCTTTCCAGGCAGAAAGGCAGACAGGAGGAAGGCCTGGAGTTCTGCTGCAATTCCAGGTGTTCCAGGAGAGCAGCAGTGCTCTGAGTGGTTTGATTTCCACGGCAGCTTTTGCCCCAGGCCTGGCTGTGGTTGGGACGGGAGCTGCTCCGACACCCACACAGGCACGTCAGGCTTGCAGCTCCCTGGCTTTAGTCTGGGGTTTTAGAGCCAGCCTAACTGCTCTGGACTCCAGCAAGGGAGCTGCAAGTCCCTTCCAAAGTGCTGTGAGGAAATCCCCATCCCAGACTTCTGGGGTACCCCAAGGCAGCGCTGGAGATGAGGAATTCCTGTACTCACATGAGTCAGAGAGGAAAGTATTTCATTCCTGGGCCAGCAAACACCTCTTCCCACTTAATTAGTGTGAAAGCAAGGCTGAGATCCTCAGGCTCTTTGCCTTTAAGCTTGGAGCAGCCCAGGGAAGCAGAAACCATCTGAGGACACTGCACAAATCCATGTCCTCCCTGGCCAGGGGTGCGTGCTGAGGGAGCTGCTCCAGCCAGAGCCAGAACCCTCGAAATGGAGCCTTCAAACCCCTCCAAAAAACAGCAGTTGGAGCCTGGATTGTGCCAGGCAGGGAGCCTGAGTGACTCTGGGAGGAGCAGGGGAGGGAAGGGAATTTGGGGTCGCTGCTTGTTTGCATTTGGCAGATCCCTGGGGAGCTGTGCATCCATGGCTGTCCCTGCAGCTCTGCAGCAGTCACATGGGCTCTGTTTGTGTTGGGATGGGAGACTCAGGGAGGCAGGTTGGAAAAGCTGCAGCTCTTTTTGTTGTTGCTGCTTTTTTTTTCCCCTCAAAGGGAAACCCATTGTGCTGCGGGAGAGGCAGGGAGAGCCTCCCCCCTTCCCCCGGGCTAAAAAAACCCTGCTGGTTTTCTGTCCTCCAAGCAGCATTTCTTGAGGGTTAAAAATAGGGAGAGATTTAGCAAAGGGATGTAGCCAACCTCAAAACTGGGCTGTGTGTTTTGGCTCTGGGGAAAAACACACCGGGCTCGTGCCCCATTGCTCACAACAGTGATGACGTAGCTTTAAAAACTTGTTGTTTGATGTTTGAGGGCTAAAACCTGCCCAAAAACAAACTCAGCTGAGCTCAGGTTCAACAGAAACTGTGCTTTCTTTATCTTTTAAACTGTGAGTGGTTGTTTGGCTTCTCTTCCTTGGAAAAGGGAATTAATTTAGTTGAAATTCCTGTCTGGCACAATGCCTTTGCTAGCTGAAAGGGAGATTTACCACTCAGCTCAGGATTGCTGGTGGCTGGGAAAGCCTCAGGAAGCTCAGAAACGGTCCAGGAAAACCAGCCTGCACGTGGTGGATCCCCTAGGTCTGAGCTCCTCAAAAATACACATTTTTTTAGAAGAGAATTGCTTTAAGTGGAGCTGCTCTTCATCTCAGCTGTGGCTGGGTGGGAAGTTCTGGGAGGGAGGGGAAAAATGCTATTTGGTGGTTTGGAGGTGGGGGTGAAGTCCTCAAAAAGAGCTTTCCCTTGGGAAAAAATGTGGGAGAAGACCCTGGGAGGGCAACACTGAAGAGCAGCTGGCTCCTATACACTGTCCAAAGGCGTTTCTTCATCCGTCTGCAGCTCTGTTCCTGGGGAAGGCAGTGGAGTGGAGGCACTTAGCAAAAGTTGACTCAGAGCATGTCGCTGTCCTGGGAAGGGACAGGCTGCTGGCAGAGCCTAAAATCAGCAAAATTCCAGCCGGGAGCTCTTCCTCTGCCCCAGCTGAAAATGCTTCAGATGAGGCCCCGCAAGGGGTTTGCTGGAGTAAAGTCCCAAATTCCTGCTGCCCAGGGATCCTTTTATATTCCAGTCCCGGGAGTGTAATGCAGCAGGAATAGCTCCTGCCTCTCCCCTGCCCAAAGAAACGTGGCTGAGTGTTTTCTTTAGCTTGGGCTGCCCCTGTTTGCTTTAAAAAGGGCATTTTTGGAGGTGCCGCCTGTAGAGAATCCTGGGGCAGCATTTTGGGAAATGGAGGTGAGCTGCCCTTGGTTATTCCAGGGTGGTTTTGCTGCGAGGTGTCCCAGACTTTCTGGTGGTGGTGGTGTTCCCAGGCGTTCCCTAAAGTCCAGGTGTTGCCTTGCAGAGGATGCTGAGGGAGAAGTGAGGCACCTGTGGGCACGCTCCCGGCGGAGCAGCCCCGTGGCACAGCTCAGGTTCAACCCCACGGTGCGGCAGGTGCTCATCAACGAGCACAAGGACGTCACCTTCAACTGCTCCATCAAAGTGCCCCAGGAGCTGCTGCGGCCCGAGGCGCCGGGAATTTCCCTCTGGAAGGACGGCAGGGAGCTGCACGTGCTGGATCGCATCGCCAGCAGCCACTTTGAGATCCCCGACGAGGAGGAGGTGGCCATGACCTCCACCTTCAGGTGAGTGCTGCGGGTTTCTGGAGCAGCTGGGAGCGAGGGGTGGCTCCCAGGGAATGGGATGGGAAGGCACAAGCCCGAGGTGGTCGTGTCCGGCAGCATCATCGGCGCGCAGCGCTCGGATAACGGCTCCTACGTCTGCAAGCTCAACGTCTCCGGCGTGGAGGTGGTGTCCGACCCCATCCTGGTGCAGCTGGAAGGTGAGCTGCAGCAGCTGTGCGGCTGTGCCCTGGCTGAGAGAGAGCTGGGAGGCAGGGGCGGGGAATCCTTCGCTCGGCCTGTGTCCCTGCAGGTCTCCCGCACTTCATCCGGCAGCCCGAGCAGCTGAACGTCACCAGGGGCAGCCCCTTCAACCTGACGTGCCAGGCTGTGGGGCCTCCCGAGCCCGTGGAGATCTACTGGTTCCAGAACAACCTCCGGCTCAACCAGAAACCCCACATCTCCCCGTCAGTCCTCACCGTGCCAGGTGAGCCTGGCAGCAGGTGTTTCCAGCTCTGCTGGAATGTTGGTGCCCACTTTGTGTGTCTGGAAGAGTTTGGGATGTGCTGTGTGGACGCAGGGAGAAAATCCTTGGTGTCCCATAAACCCCGCAGAGGGTGTTTCTTGCCTTGCTGGTGAGGTGGTTAATTAGGAGCTGGGTTACAATTGCCCAGTCTTGGCATGCAGGCAGCCTTCAGAAGGCAGTGAAAGCCGGAAGAAGTGACTCATTCCTCTTGGATGTCCTCGCATCCGCCTGGCACCCGCTAGGCTGGGTCATTGGAGCAGAGCTTCCTTCTCCTGGCCCTGCAGCCCTGGCAGCACTGCTGGCATGAGCCAACACTCCCCACGTCCACCTTGGCATGGGACAGGGATCCCACCTCACCCAGGCCGGGAGAATCTGCCCTCGGGTATTTCCAGTGGTCCTTCCCCACCATCAGCTGGGGCGTTTGAGCAGTCCTTGACCAGCACTAAATCATCTGACCAGGCTGTTGCAGGGGCTCTTCTGCTTTCTGCCTTTCCCCTTTTGGAGGGAAAACAGCCCCTTGCTCAGGAGCTTGTGCAAGGGCTCTGTAGGGACATCCCGTCCCCGCCTTGCTGGTTGTGTGCTCCTGGTGTGGGAGTGGGGCAGCTGGAGCCTGGGGTCACCCCTGGACACTGGCAGCAGAAATGTCACGGGGGGAAGTGAGAACAGGCTGAGAAAGGAAAGCCTGAGTGTTTGCAGGTGGGGTTGGGATGGTTTTGGGATATGCAGGGCACAAGGCTGTGTTTTCCCTCAGGACTCAACGAGCCGGCGCTGTTCAGCTGCGAGGCCCACAACAGCAAAGGCCTGACTGCATCCAGCCCGGGCCAGGTCAACATCAAAGGTCAGCTCCATTCCAACCCAAATCTCCACGCATCCCAGCACTCATCCTTCACAAGCTGAGGGAGATCCCACCCTCAATCCTATGGCTAAAATCCAGCGGGATCTGGTTGTACCCTGGTGGTGCCGGTTTGGTCATCCCAGCACCGGGATGGGGAAGGGAGCACCAAAATCTAAATTTGAAAGCACAACTGCCAGCTTCAAAGCAGGACTCGGAAGGGCTGCATCACTCCTTTCCTTCCTTCGTAACCAGGGTGGTGCTCCATAGGAATTTTCCATAGGAAACAGTGGAAATTGCTGACATTCCTGATGGGAGCCGCTCTGGCAACGTGAGGGAGGTGTTCCCCAAAATAAGTCACGGCCTTTGAACTGCCCAGAGCGGTCACAAATATAGAAATGGCCAAAATAGTCCTGAAAGTGACATTTTTGTGCTTCCCCATCCGGTGGTCCGGCGCACCCGCAGAGTTCGGATGTGGGGTCACGCTCCGAGCCCTGGGAGCTGCAGGAGAAGCCACCAGGCCAGGTTTGTGCTCAGGCTTCCAGCTGAGTGCCCTTGGCTTCTCCTCCCTGCAGGAATCCCATCAGCTCCTGTCAGTGTGCAGGTCCTCAACAGGACAGCCCGTGGAATCAGGATATCCTGGGTGCCGGGCTTCGATGCCTTCTCTGCCTTCAACAGCTGCAGTGTCCAGGTGAGCATCCAGAATTCCCACATCCCTGCAGCTCCTCCCAGGTGGAAGTTGGTGTTTGGCATGAGCTGCACAGATTTCACATAATCCTGGAATGGTTTGGGTTGGAAGGACGTTAAAGATCATCCAGTTCCAACTCCTTTCCAGCACCTTCCACTATCCCAGGTGTTGCTCCTTGGGCACTTCCAGGGAAGGGGCAGCCACAGCCTCACAGGGAACATTTTCTTCCCCCTATCCCATCTCTCCCTGCCCTCTGGCAGTGGGAAGCCATTCCCCTGTGTCCTGTCCCAATCCCTCTCCAGCTCTCTTCCCACTGGGCAGCAGTGTGTAGCAGGCTGTCATGTGTTTTATGGACCTGGTGATAAAACCAAGCAGCATTCCCAAAGTCAGGATTTGGAGGGGCAGGTTTCCCTCAGCTCCCCTTTCCTGAGGAGTTGCCTGTGTCCTGGACAGCTCAGGGAATGCCACCTCCATGGGCAGAGCCTGCAGGCATTTTCCACCTGCTGCATGTGGCTCCTTTCCCAGTCCAAGCCCATCTTGCTGTCTCACAGATATGATTTTTATCCTGGGAAATCTCCACTCCAGCTGGGATAGCACGTGGAGAGAGGCAACCTTTGAAGGCAGGTAAAAGTGAAAGGAATTGCAGGGAAGAAAGGTACCAGGGCTAATATTAGCACCATGTCCTGCAGCTGCCTTCCAGCCAGAGCTTGGGAAGCAGGGTGGAGAGCCAAGGAATTTCCTATGACTTAACATTCATGGTCTGTCAGTAGGAAATGGCCTTTGAAAGTGGAGAACAGGAGAGTGTTTCTGGCAAAAACACAGCTGTGACTCAGCCCTTTTGCTGCTGTCCCCTTGGATAATCCCCGGGCCCACCGAGCCAGTGACTCATCCCCGAGGGCTGCAGCTGGCCCACCTGCCAGCTCCAACTGCTGCATCCTGATTTCCTCCCAAATTCCATGGGTTTCATGGGGTTTTTCAGAGGACAATTGGGGATCAGGATGTCTGGTCCCAGAAGTGTTGTGTGTGTTCCTCTGGGCACTGCTTGCCTCCCTCAGAGCATCTTGTCTCAGCTTGGGGGGTGGGATGTGCTGCCTGGTGATTTTACTGGGGGCTCCTTTTGCTCCATCCCAAAGTCAGGACTTTGACTGAATGAATTCCCTGACTTTGGGAATGCTGCTTGGCTGGGAAGCCTGTGACCCCCCCAAGGCTTGCAGAGTCTTCCAAAGATCTACTAGGAGCATTTCTGGGAATTTCTCCATGAGAACCTGAGGCTGAAGGCTGTTCTTTTAGATTTTGGCTGTAAAACAGATGCTGAGACCATCCTGGGATACCATGAAGGGCTCTTTTGATTGAGCACAAGGATAGGTGTCCTGCCATCCCAAAATCATGGGTGGTTTTTCAGAGCAGTGCACGTGGGTTGGGTTGTCCTTGTCCCTCTTTCCTCCCTCTGTCCCACCACAAAAATGGGGTGTTTCCTGGAAAGCTGCAGTGGCTCTGTGGGCAGCTCCATGGGGCTCCACATCCATAAATTTCTCTTTTCTGTGAAAAGCAGGACTTGATTTTGGGATGTTAAATTCATCCATGCTGCTAAATGTGACAAGGATTAATTAACAGGATTAATCCTGTTTTCCAAAAAATAAAAAGAGCTTTATTCTGTTTTATTTGGGATGTGCTGCCTGGTTATTTTATTTGGGGCTCCTTTTTCTCCATGCCACAAGAAACAGCAAATCATCCCTCCCTGCTTCCCAACATCCCTGGAGTGCTGGAGTCATGAGCTTTCCCTGCAGAGTTCCAATGGGAGGCAGGGCTCTGGATCCTGTTTTCCAACATCTCTCCCTGCAGGTTGTTGCTGACTAATGCCTGTTTGTGGGCTGATTTTCCAATTAAAGGTCAAGGAAGTCGTTCCAGGAGGCAACATCTCCCTGCAGCCCTTGCACACCTCGGTGCCTCCCCACGTGTATCACATCCAGCAGCTGGAGCCCTTGCAGGAGTACAACATCCGTGTTTCCTGCAGGAATGAGGTTGGCTGGTCGGCATTCAGCCCCTGGATCACGGCCAGCACCACGGAGGGAGGTAGGAAATGAGAATGAGAATGAGAAGTGATTTCCCTGCTTCAATACCTCTGGATGAGAGGCAGCTCCCAGAGTGGGGAAGGAAACTTCCCTGTTTTCCATGGGCTTTGTGGTTGAGTTCCCATCAGATTCCCACATCTCTGCAGCTTTCTCCCAGCTCCCCTGAGCTCCTTTTCCCCCCCTGGTGCCCACAGCTCCCAGCACGCCGCCGCTGAACGTCACGGTGTCCTTCAACGAGTCCAGCTCCTCGCTGGAGATCCGCTGGCTGGGGCCATCCCTGGAGAGGATCCACGGGCAGCTCCAGGGCTACCACGTCTGGTACAGCTGGCACAACTCTGAGGGCACGGTGAGTCACCAGGAAACGGGGGAGAACGGCTAAATCCTGGAAAAATTCCCAGCAGGGATGTCCAGATGGCTTTGGGTGCTCCCATAGATTCTATTGGAGCTGCCTTGGGCTTCCATGTGGGATTCAAACCACTCCGGGCCTTGCATTCCCTGATGGATGGGATTTATCCCTGCCTTAACCCACAGCACAGAATTTCAGAGCTCGAGGAACTCTTTGGCCTCTCCAGTGAAATCACCTGGCACACCCTGCTTGCCTTTTCTAGGATTTGGGAAGTAGCTGCAGGAATTTGCTAGGGCAAGCTTGGCCCAGGCTCTGGGCAAAAGATCCCCTCCAGAGCCCGTGGATAACAGCAGGAATGGATCCAGCTGTGGTTTGGGTTCCTGTGTGCCAGGCTGGTGGAGTGGCTGGCTGGAAACAGTGACTCATCCCCATTTTTTTGTTGGATGCTGCACTTTCTGTTCTCCTTTTGCTCCTCCGTATAGATCCAGCCTGAATGAAGCCAGGGAAAAAAAATCATGGTCTTGTGACTCGGAAAAAAAGTGCTGACAGGAGTTGTCTCTCTCCAGCAAAAGGCCAAATCCAGGCCTTGCCCTTTAAGCCCTGGGAGATTTATTGTTGCTGTTGTTGTTTGTTAATTATTGTCCATTTTTTTCCGGCTTATGGAGTGAAATTTTTTCCAGTTCTCAATTTTTCCGTGAGTCCGAGGCACGAGACTGGAGTTCTGACTCCTCAAAAACCTCCTTCTAAGGTTGATCCCAGAGGTCATTTCCAATCTAATTGATTCTGTGGGAATGATTCCATGAAGTAAAGTCCCTGAGTTGTGGCCCTGCACAGGCTAAATCTGGACTGCCCCAAAACCAGCACCAGTTTTTGTAGGATAAAGTCAGGAAGAAGCTGGATTTCAGTGTCACAGGGCCACCTGCAGGCCTCTCCACAACCAGAAAGTTCCCAAAAGTTGGTTTGTTTTCCTCCTTAACCAGCAGTCCTTGCTGGAGCCAAGGCTGCCTGAGTTGGGACAGGAAGAAATTCCTCAACTACCACAAAACTCATAAAATCCCTTTAAATTTGGCAGGTCAGCCCTGCTTTGTGCTCACAATCTGGATCTGTCCTCAGATGACACAGCAGAGCCCTGTAGGACAGGGAAGGATCCCAATTTTAGGCTGGTGCTAGGAAAAGGATCCCATGGGGAGGAGGAAGGCAGGAATGTGGGAGCAGAGGTGACAGCAGCTCCTGTCACTGCCAGTGGGTGCCCACACATTTCCAGGGCCTGGGTGTTTCACATCCATTTCCGTGGCTTTTTTGGGACAGGGAACAGAAACTGGTTCCCCCTGAGAAGCTCTGATTGCCTTTCCTTGTCCAATGATCCTCAGCTTCATTCCCTTTCTTTTTCATTGATCCCCCTCAGCTCCATTCCCTCTCCTTGTCACTGATCCTCAGCTTCATTCCCTTTCCTTGTCATGCATCCCCCTCTGCTCCATTCCCTCTCTGTCACTGTGATCCCCCTCAGCTCCTGCTTTTTTTCTGTGGGATGTTCAGGAAGGAGCCAGGCACTGCTGGGCACAGCAGCCTGCCAGATGTTTTGGCTGCAGCTGGGCAGCTGTTTTGCAGTTGGAAATCGGCAGGGAGCAGCAGCAGCACTTTCTCAGCTGCAAGTGACCAGGAAAGGATGGAATTTGCAGGGAAAGGCTCCTGTGTTTTTACCAAGCCACGCTGCCTCCTGCCATGGTACCAGCCAAGGAAACACATAAAAAAAAGTTGGAATATAATTAGCTGGACACACAAACCACAGAAGGCAGAAAATATCTGCTTCCAGAGCACTTGGACAGTCCTACCAGGAGCACACTGATCTGTGTACTGAGGCTCACAAGGCTCCAGTGAAGGCTGAGGGTCACAATCCATGTCACCAGAGCCTTTCCCTTCCTTGCCAGCTCCTTGCCTGCCCCTTTCCTGGCTCTGGCTGCTGCTGCAGTGGAGCAGAGAGGGCCAGAAGCGCTGTGGCTGCAGGGGAAGCGCCGCTCAGCCCCGCTCGCGGTCCCATCCGGCCCTCGCACACAGGGCCATTCTTCTCCCTAAATAGCCGGGTGCTGCACTTCCTGCGGGCTGGGAAAGCAAAGCAGCTCCCCAGGCTGCCAAGGGGACAGCTCTCAGTAAATCCCAGGTTTCCCTGCCTCTCTCAGCAGATCGTCTCCGCCGAGGCGCGGCTGAACGGCAGCGTGGCCGTGCTGCCCGTGGTGGCCACCAACGCCACCTGCTCCGTCCGTGTGGCCGCTGTCACCAGGGGGGGAGTGGGACCTGCCAGCATTCCCGTGGAGATCTTCATCCCTGCCAGCGGTAAGGAGGCTGGGAATGGCACTTCCCATGGTATCACTCCATTCTCCTTCAGATAAAGCATCCCTGTCACCCAGGGATGCTGATTTGGGAGCAGCAGAGCCTCTCTCCTCATTCCCTTTTTTTCTCTGCTGGAAAGCCCTGGGAATTCCTGCCCCAAGCCCCAGGTGCTGCAGGCTGACTCCTTCACCAGCTCCATTAACAGGATATTTTCTTAGGATTAATAACCTCAGCCCCCTCTTCGACTCCAGCCTCGGGGAATGGCGACTCCTTTGTCGTAGCCCTGGGATTTATCTGCGGGACGATTGCGGTCGGAGTCATCCTCTGCTTGTCCGTGGTCATCCAGAAACGATGTGTGGAGACAAAATACGGGTAAGGGGATGGAAAACAGGCCAGATCCAAGCCCCTGCTGGATTTGGGGACAAGGATTCTGTCCCCAGGACTGGTGTTGTTACCACAAATGACGTTTTTTATGCCCGTGGTGAGGGACTGAGTTTTTCCTTCCCCTCCCTTTCCTCAGCTCAGCAGTTCACCTTTTGCTCACTATTCCTATTTTTAAAGGGAAGTGAACTTGTGCAACTTGGTGGGGGAGGTGTTTTGGCAGGAAAATGAGAGAGCAGAGGATGTCACTGGTCACCAGAGGGTGACCTGGAGCCAAGGGAACGGCTGGAGCTGTGTCAGGGGAGGAGGTCCTTCCCCCAGAGGGAACTGAACAGGCTCCCCAGGGAATGGACATGGCCCCGAGGCTGCCAGAGCTCCAGGAGTGCTTGGACAACACTCCCAGGGATGCACAGGGTGGGATTATTGGGGAGCACTGGATGCTCCTCGTGGTTCTTTTTAACTCCATGATTCTATGATTCCATAATACCCCATGTCCTGGAGAAACCCTCCTGCCTCATCCCACGCCCGGGTTCAATGGCCCAGCATTGTTTAAAGGCAGGGACAAAGGGCTGTTTTCTCCTGCAGTAACCCAACACTCCTCACTCATCCTCGTGACTTCCCAAGTGGTGTTTAACTGCCCCGTGCTCCCAGTTTGGAAACTGGTACTGAGTCAGGATCCCTTTCCTAACTGGTTATTCTCACTTTCCGTGCTTCCCCAGCTCTGCAGCATCCTGCCCTGGTTTTGCTTCCCAAAGCTGGACTCTGCAGGGCTCCAGCAGTGTTCCTGCTCCTCGAGTAGGAAATGAGTATCCTATTTCCTCCCCAGAAGCTCTGTGACTCACTCCTTGATGGTTCAGTGGTGTTTGTGGAGCTGTTGTTTAGCTCAGACGTTGCAGGCGATGGTGCTGATCCAGGAGAAAGGAAATGGAACGTGCATTTCCCCTTTTCCTACGGATCCCCTGGGCTCCTGCCCCTGCCATGCTGACTCCTTCATCCAGCCACAGCAGACGTGCTTGTGTTCCCTCAGGAATGCTTTCAGCAGGAACAACTCGGAGCTGGCAGTGAACTACACAGCAAAGAAGTCCTACTGCCGCAGAGCCGTGGAACTGACCCGTAAGGACACGTTTTTATTCCTCTGGAAGGAGCTGGGGGGGGAAATGGCAGCAGGTGGGAGGTGCCTGAGCTCCTGTGCCCCTTTCCTGCAGTGGGAAGCCTGGGTGTCAGCAGAGAGCTCCAGCAGAAGCTGCAGGATGTTGTCGTGGACAGAAACGCCCTGAGCCTGGGAAAGGTCCTGGGGGAGGGTGAGTAAAACTCATCTCAGTCCAACCTCCTGCCAGGGGCAGGGAACCTTCCTTGTCCTCCTCCTGTCACTGGTGAGGAACAAGACTTTTGGCTCCATCTTGGAGCATTCCAGACCTTAGGGGTCTGGAGATGTCCTGGAAGGTGGTGCTTTGGATAAAGGGGTTCCTTCTCTCCTGTGGTGCAGGGGAGTTTGGATCCGTGATGGAGGGACGGCTCAGCCAGCCTGAAGGGCCCCCACAGAAGGTGGCTGTGAAGACCATGAAGTGTGAGTTGTCTCTCTGCCCCACAGGACTTGATGTTTCCCTCTCAGGAACTGCATCCTGGCACTGTTTTTGGAGTTTTAAAGCTCTTTCTTTCTCTCTGCTTCCCAGTGGATAACTTTTCCCAAAGGGAGATTGAAGAGTTCCTCAGCGAAGCAGCGTGCATGAAGGACTTTGACCATCCCAATGTCATCAAGCTCCTCGGTATGGGCTTCCCTTCCCACCCTCCAGCTGGGATTTGGGTGGACCCAGATCCCTTTTCCCAGGGCACTGAGTGAGTTGTCCGTGTTTCCCAGGGGTGTGCATCGAGCTGAGCTCCCTGCAGGTGCCCAAGCCCATGGTGATCCTGCCCTTCATGAAATACGGAGACCTGCACAGCTTCCTGCTGCGCTCCCGGCTGGAAATGGCCCCCCAGGTAGGGAGCAGCAGGAGCAGAGGAGTGGAGTGGGATGGAGGAGGGAAGGGAATCCCCTCTGCAGCTCTTGCAGGCTCGTGGGTCGATGAATGGCACGGTGTGAGGGATGAGAGCTCGTCTGCTGTGGATTGGCATGGAGAGGGAAGCCTTTTGGATCAACACTGTGTGACCCCACCTTCCCTCCCCAGTTTGTGCCCCTGCAGACCCTGGTGAAGTTCATGGTGGACATCGCCCTGGGCATGGAATACCTGAGCAGTCGGAACTTCCTCCACAGGGACTTGGCAGCTCGGAACTGCATGTGAGTGTTTTCCTCTGCCCCATCCCAGGGGATGAAGTTCCCGTGGATTTGAGGCACAGAGCTGTCCTGGGGCTGTGCTGATGCACCCTGCTTGCCCCCAGGCTGCGGGATGACATGACGGTGTGCGTGGCAGACTTTGGGCTCTCCAAGAAGATCTACAGCGGGGATTACTACCGGCAGGGCCGCATCGCCAAGATGCCGGTCAAGTGGATCGCCCTCGAGTCCCTGGCTGACCGTGTCTACACCACCAAGAGTGATGTGGTAGGTCCCCATGCCTGGAGGGACAGTCCCCGGGCTGAGGCACGCCGTGCTCCTGCTGGTGGCGTTCCCTGGAAGTGCAGGAGGTGCCGGAGCCCTTCTGCTGCCGGTTCCTTGAGCGGGCCCCTCGCCTCCGTCCTGGCCGTTCCCAATTTTGGGAGCACCACAGCTCTGCCCACTGTCCCTTGGATGGCAGGCAGTGACCTTTCCCCATGAAAAGGTTCATTCATTGCTCCTGGAAGTGTCCCTTCAGCCCTGGCCTTTCCCTTTGTGCCGGCAGTGGGCATTCGGCGTCACCATGTGGGAGATCGCCACGCGCGGCATGACGCCGTACCCAGGGGTGCAGAACCACGAGATCTACGAGTACCTCTTCCATGGGCAGCGCCTGAAGAAGCCTGAGGACTGCCTGGACGAGCTGTGAGTCCTGGGATCCCAGCTGGGAACATGGATTTCCCTAGGAACAAATCCCCCATTAATGTTTGCATACCGTGCCTGAGGAAAGCCAGTTCAGCATCTGCTGAACTCCAGGCAAAAATCCCAACAAATGTCCTGAGGGGAAGCAATGGGTTTGTAGGGCTGGCAAGGTCACCAGGAACAGCCAGTGATGACACTTTTTATTTTATTTCTTTAATTTTGGATGTGTTTTAGCCAAAAGGTCCTGGCTGGTGATGCTCCTCTTTGTCCCACAAAACTCCCTCTAGGGCCCTTCCTTGCCTCAAATCTATAAATCTGTGTCCTCCTGGAAAGGGGAAATGCAGAACATGCAAACCTTTGGATTTCTGAGCAGCTCAGCAAAGGCCTTTCTCCCAAGCTTCCTTCCTGAGTTTTTCTCCAGTGCCATTAGAGCTGAAAATGTTTAACTCCCCATGGCTGAGAGCTTTGAATCCCAGATAAACAAAGTTGTACATTTCCTAAAAGGCTCCTCTCCACTGCCTGTTCCTGAAGGAAGCAGTGCAGGAACTTCTAAGAATCCAGACTGCTGAAGGGCAGAGACACTGGCAGGGACGTGCTGGGAGCTTCCAGGGTTCCCTGACATCCAGCCTGGGAGCAGGACCTGCCAAGGGAAGGACTGGGCATCCCACGCACAGAGCTGGGATGTTCCCAGGGAACAGATCCCAGAGAAGAGACTCCTGGGCTGATAAATCCATGACCTTGGGAAACAGCCTGAGCAGAGGGAGTTGGTTTCACTTTGATTTAATGGGAATTTCAAGGCTTGGAGGGAAACTGGGAATTAGCCTCCATACCTCCCCTAATCCACAGAAGTGCAGGCTGCCCGGAGAAGCTGTGGCTGCACCATCCCTGGAAGTGTTCAAGGACAGCTTGGAGCAACCTGGGATGGTGGAAGGTGGCCCTGCCCATGGCAGCAGGGTGGGACTGGATGAGCTTTAAGGTCCCTGTTAACCACACTCCCCTCCCGATTTCCAGGTACGAAATAATGTCCGAGTGCTGGAGAGCCGACCCTGCCACCCGGCCCACCTTCTCCCAGCTCAAAGCCCAGCTGGAGAAGCTGCTGGAAAACCTTCCCAGCGCCAAGGCAGGCGGGGAGATCATCTACATCAACACCAGCCTCGCCGAGCAGAGCCCGGACTCCACGCAGGACTCGGGCTTCCCGCAGGCGGACTCGGATTTGGAGGCGTCGGAGCCCGGCTCCCCCGGCGCGGAGGCGGCGCTGGTGGCCGTGGAGGTGCATCCCGGCCAGCCCTGGGACTCCAGGTACGTGGAGGAGGAGCAGCTCGGCGGCCCCGTGGAGGAGCCCTACGTGCCGCTGCTTCCCTGCCAGGGCTCGGAGCCGGGGAGCCGCTGGAGCCAGGCCGGCACTCTGCCGGCGGCGGAGCGCGCGGAGGACTCGGAAGTGCCGCCGGGAACGGCGTGAGGGGCACCACGGCCAGGACTCTGAGGGAATGGTTGAATAAACACTCGTCTCTTCTGTTGATTATCTCCTGCACGGTTTTCCTGGTGGAGGCTGCCTGTCCCCAGGAGCTCTTTCCTGGGCTGAAGTCCCAGGGGTTTGGAATTAACGGTGGAATTATTTTGCTGTTATTATTAATTTTTTCCAGAAGGAGCGGAGCAGGGTGGGGTGGATGGTGCTGAGGGGCAGCTGGTGTTTTCCTCCTTTTCCATCATTCCAAGTGTTAAGGTTTGTGGGGTGGGCAGCCCCCTGGATGATGAGGGCTCCAGCTCTGCAGCCTGCTGGGGGATTTCACACTGCAAGAGATCCCCATGGAAAACAGCAACGGGAGCTCCACTGGGAACAGCGGGTGCTCCCACATTCCCTTCTCCCTGATGGGTTTCCATCTTGCTGAGGAACATCACTCCTGCTGCAACACCAGGGAAACAGGAGCCTGAGGGGTTCCCAGGAGGGCTGGAGCTCCCCCCAGCCATGGCCTGGCCTTTTCCTGCTGCCCCTTCTCCTCCCGGGGGGAATTCTGCTGCTTCCATAGCTGGCGCTGCTCGGCAGCAGCCAGAGCCAGACCCAGCACCTCTTGCCTCTCCTTGGGGGAGACCAGGCTGGGAATGGGGGAGCCAGGCTGGGAAGGAGCTGGGGAATGCACTTTGGGACTGGGGAAAGGGATGCAGTGACAGAGATGGGGTGCAGGAGCTGGAAAGCGGGGTACCGAGCTGGGGAGGGGCTGCAGGGCTGGGAAGGGGTTTCTGGCCATGAGGAGCTGGGGGAAAAGCCACCCTGCAGCACCCCAACAGCGCCCGGCCGGTGTCCCGGGGGATGGATGGATGATGGATGGATGGATGGATGGATGATGGATGGATGGATGGACGGACGGATGGATGGGTGCGCGGGGCCGGCCCGGCGCCGGGGCGGGGAAGAGCCGCGTCCCCTGCACGGGGCAGCGCGGGGGCGGCGCGGGCGGGGCGGGGAGAGCGCGGGGCAGCCGGTCCCGGAGAGCGGCGGGGCCGCACCGCACCATGGCGGGGCCGCGGGGGGCGCGGGGCCGCCTCCCGCCGCCGCTGCTGCTGCTGCTGCCGCTGCTGCTGCCGCTCCCGGCCGCGCCGGCCGCCCAGGTGAGCGGGGACCGGGACCCCGGGAGGGGTTTTTGGGGGCGGGTACGGGGCTCCTCTCCGCTTCCCCGTGCGCCCCGACAGCCCCGCAGCGCTGCCGGCGCTCCTGCCCCGGCAAACAGGTGGGCAAAGCCCCAACCCGCGCTCAAACGGCGCTTGAGCCGCGCTTAAAGCGCGCGCGGCTTCTTTCGGGATCTTTTCGTCCCTGCTACCCCCCACCTGAAGCTGCCCCCGAGCGCACCGGGAGTAAGAAAATCCCCGTTTGGGGTTCCTGGGGGGGATTTGCCAGCTTTGCGAGGGCTCAGCATCCCGCCGGAGCTCGCGCTTGCTGCCGGAGTTAAACCCAGCCCTAACAAAGAGCTGTTTATTAAAGCCAGCGACGCGCCAGCATCTATTTGCTTTTGCCTCCCTTCCTCTGGGCTCGGGGTGTCCCAGAGCTGCCAGCACAGCCGGGCTCATCCTCCCCGGCAGCCCGGGACCCCCGAAACTTCTCCAGGGAAAGCAGAGGACACCGAGCGCGTTGCTCGGGCTGCTGTGTTTGTCCTCCCTCAAACATCAGCAGCTCTCTGGAAACGGGAATCATTCCACAGTGCGGTTATGGAAAAAGGGGAAGGAATCGCTTCGACCAGGTGGGACAGAGCCCACCAGCTCCGCTCGCTTTCCCGGAATTCCATAGCCCCCAGCCCAGCCCCTGTGTGCTGTCTCCTCGGCGCGCTCCCCGGATTTCTGAGCTCTGGGAATGGCTTTGCTCTTTTTCCTCGGTTTCAAGTCAATTCCGCAGGAATCCCATAATAACGGTGCCCGTCTCCGGCATGAGTCAGTCCCGTGGGAGCGATCGGTTTGCAGGCAGGAGTCCCACCAGCGTTCCTGGCCCCGGCAGAGCTCACAAGACAGCTGTTTTCCTCTTCTTTTGTCATGTGGAAGTGGGACAGGGCTGGAGCTCCAGCAGGATGAAACATGAGTTATAGCATCTCTCCCACAAAGCGATCCCAGCCCTGCCTGGAGCGCAGGCCTAGGTGGAAAAAACTCCTGGAATTGGGTAAATGCGCGGGGAAACACAAAGCGAGGGCGCTCAGGGAACATCGGATGCTGCGGAGCTCCCGCACCAGCCTCCTCCCGCGGGCAGCAGGTTGGCTCCTGGGAGGAGCGGCGGCGCAGGGAGGTCCCCATCCCTGTCCCCATCCCTGTCCCCATCCCTGTTCCCGCAGAGCTGCCTCAGCAGGCAGCAGCTCCTGGCTGCCATCCGGCAGATGCAGCAGCTGCTGAAGGGGCAGGAGACGCGCTTCTCGGAGGGGCTGCGCGCCGTGAGGAGCCGCCTCAGCACCATCCACGCCTCCCTGGCCAGGGCCGCCCCGCAGCTGGCCGCCCGTGAGTCCTCGGCACAGAATTCCAGGGAAACAGCAGGTAAAGGGTGCCTTGGAAGGACAGAGCCCCCTCCAAACTCATCCCCTCTCCACGGTCTCGCAGCCTCCTGTCCTGCCCTCCAAGCCCCTGCGGATGGGAGGAAGTTCGGCACCAAGTATTTGGTGGATCACGAGGTTCACTTCGCCTGCGATCCCGGATTCCAGCTGCTGGGCTCCAGCACACGGACGTGCCAGGCCAACGGCAGCTGGACAGGGCAGGAGCCCCGCTGTGCAGGTACGGCCCCTCCCCTGCCCTGGAACGGCCTTTGGAACAGCGCGTTTATTTAAACACGGCGGGGATCTGGGGTGCTCGGAGTGGGGAGGGATCGCAGCTGCCCAACAAAGATCCAGGGATGCTGCTTTGGGATTTCTCAGTCTTAAGGAAAAGTGGGAGTTACAGCTGGAGCAGCTCAGGGGCAGAGATGAAGGGAAACAGTGTCCTGGCTATGACGTGCCATAGGGCACAAAAGCATCCCGGTGCAGCATTCCTGAGGCTTGCTTCCCAAAAGGAGGCAGCGTGGAATGTGGCTGCTTTTCCCGCAGAGATCAGCGAGTGCTCGAGCAGCCCCTGCCAGAACGGCGGGACGTGCCTGGAGGGGCTCGACCACTTCAAATGCCTCTGCCCCCCGCAGTGGACCGGGACCAGCTGCCAGTACCGGGCTCAGACCGGTGGGTGACCCTCGCTGGGGGATGAACGGGAGTATTTCATCCCCCACCTCATCCCAGCTCGCCATCCCGCCGTTTTCCCGCAGCTCCTCCCGCCTGGAGCGTGACGGATGACCCGGCCTTCAGCCGGCAGCCCCGCTGCGCCCAGATCGCCCAGACCCAGCAGTGCAGCTGCGATCCCGGCTTCCACATGAGCGGCACGGCTCCCGACGGGATCTGCCAGGGTGAGCCGGCATGGGGCAGGGCTGCCTCGGTGCCTCATCCCCTCGCAGAGTCGCACAGCGGCTCAGAGCCCCGCCGTCCCAGAGCAGCACGGGGTTGTGTCCAGGGCTCTGGAATGTCTCCAGTGAAGGAGACCCCAAACTCCTTCAGGAGGCTCCAAGCCCTGAATCCATGGATCATGGATCATGGATGGCCGAGCTCGAACTGGGCGCAGTGTCGCCCTCTGCGGGACGCCGCTGCTCACGGCCCTCGAGCCGTGCTGCTGCTCCCATTCCCTGGAATCTGTTGGAATCGCTTCCCAACCCACCCAACCGGCCGCTCCTCCAGCCCCGCTCGCACCCTGGGCTTTCCCAGGAAGCTGGAGCGAGATCCCGGTGCACCCCTGTCTCCGCAGACCTCAACGAGTGCGAGGTGTACCAGCAGGAAGGGGGACCCCGGCTCTGCGCCCACGCCTGTGTCAACATTCCCGGCTCCTTCCGCTGCTCCTGCCCCGCCGGGTACGTGCTGCTGGGCGACGGCAAGAGCTGCGAAGGTGAGGGGGCTGGAGTACACTTGTTCCCAAGTGCTTTGCCATTTCCCCCCGCTTTTTCCTCCGTTTCCAAGGGAGAGGCTGGTGTAGAGGGGAGGGGGGTGATGGAGCGACGCTCTGCGGGATGGCAGCGGATGGAGGATGTTTGGGTTGGCAGGAGCTCCGGCTGGATGCGGAGCTGGGTGGGGAAATGAATCCCAGGGTTGTGCTGGGGAAGGGGAGGGAAAACTCCACCACAGTGCTTCAAAAGGATCCCTAAATATGAAAAAAAAACCCCCACTTTTCTGGAAGCATGGCTGCTCCTCTCCCTCTCCCCTTTCCTTTACCTCTCTGGATGATTTTGGGTCTGCACCTTCTGGAAGACGACCCCGTGGGGATGTTCCTGGAGCGAGGAATTCCTGGGAAGAACCAAAAGCAATGTTAAACCCCCAGAATTCCAGGATCAGTTCAGAGGGTGGCAGCATCTCCACCAATCCCAAGGGAATTGGGGTGCAGGTGGAAGGCAGCGGGTGGGAATGATGGGAGGCCACACCTGCTGAAAGTGTCCTGAAAAACAGGGAATTTTTTGTGCCCTGAGGTGTTGATTACTACAGTTCAGGGTGAGAAATTCCCTATTTCCCCATTCATCCCGGGTGTTCCACGGCATCTCCAGCAAATCCTCTGCATTCCAGCTCCTGC
The DNA here is from genome assembly GCF_029582105.1 of Oenanthe melanoleuca. NCBI lineage: Eukaryota > Metazoa > Chordata > Aves > Passeriformes > Muscicapidae > Oenanthe > Oenanthe melanoleuca. Next base: position 98,336,565 of record NC_079336.1, on the reverse strand, counting down.
CAGCTGTCCCAAGGGCGTTGAGGGAGTAAAAAGGGACGGTGTTTCCAAACAATCCAGCAGAAAGTTTGGAAAAGAAGAAGAACACCCGCTGGCCTGGGGGAGAGCTTGGGGAAAGGAGATGGAGTTCTGGGATGCTCCCATATTTTTTTTGACCTGCTTCAAGGTGGTTTTGCCTATTTTCTGATGGAATTCTGGGATGCTCCCATTTTTTTTTGACCTGCTTCAAGGTGGTTTTGCCTATTTTCTGATGGAAAGGCGAGCTCAGTTGGCTGACGGTGCTTCCCGCCCCTGTTTTCCAGATATTGACGAGTGTTCCCTATCCCAGGATAACTGCACGAGCGGGAGCACCTGCATCAACACCGGGGGGAGCTTCCAGTGCGTCACCCCCCAGTGCCCCCCGGCCTCCGGCAACGTGTCCTATGTCAAAACCTCCCCTTTGTAAGTGCGGGCCACGAATTCCACAGATCCAGACAGGCGCGGGGAGGGCACCGAGGCATTCCCGACGCCGCTTTTCCTTTTGCAGCCAGTGCGAGCGCAACCCGTGCCCCATGGAGAGCCGCTGGTGCCACCAGGCGCCCAAAACCATCTCGTTCCACTACCTGCCGCTGCCCTCCAGGCTGCGAGCCCCGGCGCCGCTGTTCCGCATGGGGACGGCGGCGGCGGCGGCCGCGGGTCGGGCGGGACCCGACAGCCTGAGGTTCGGCATCGCCGGCGGCAGCGAGCGCGGCCACTTCGTGGTGCAGCGCTCGGGCCGGCACAGCGGGGAGCTGCTGCTGGTGCGCAGCCTGGCGGGGCCCCGCACCGTCCGCCTGGACGTGGACATGGCCGAGTACGTGGACCGCGTGTTCCAGGCCAAGCACCTCTCCAAAATCACCCTCTTCGTCTCGCCCTATGAGTTTTAGGGGGGATTCCCCGTGGGGATTCGCACGGGAGCGGCGGGGGGTACCGTCCTCATCCCAGCGCCAGAGAGACAATGTCCTACAAGAGCAGATGGAAGCCACAGCCCTGATCTCCCTTGAAATCCCTTTTTCCTTTCACACCTCTTTCCTTTCAGATTTTTTTCCTTTCGGAGCGCGTGAGAGGAGGGAGGCTCATGGCTTTTCCTGCTCTCCTCCCTCGTTGCACCCACTCCCTAAAAACACACTCCCACTTCCCTTTGGATGCTGTAGGGATTGAGGCCTGGTGCCTGATCAGGGCTGGGAAACTTCATGAACATCCACCTGGGTGTGGAGGTGGGAATATTCCCTGCTCCATCCTCCACAGGAATGCTGGGAAGAGCTGGGATTCAGCATTTCCCAGGGGGATTCACCCTCCTGCTTGTGCATGTCCCCTCACCCCGCTGGATTTAGTACAATTAAAGGATGATGTAAAGGATGCCACCTGATGGATGTGTGGATGGGGGGAATGCTCATCTGGAGCTCTCCAAGGGGAATTGGGGTCTGGGAGGGCAAGGACCTGTTATCCATGGTTTTATTTTTATTTTAAACTTTTTTTCTTTTTTTTTAATTTTTTTTTTTTTTTTTTATTTTGGGAGGGGCCGGCTGGCATCAGGGGGCTCATTCCCACTGGAGCATCCTCATCCCTGAGCATCCTTTCCCCTGGGAATCCTCACTCCCTTACACCCCACTGAGCTGCACCTAATAAAACCATTCCCACTCTTTCTCCTGGGGAAATAGACTTTCCAAGACGGATCTGTCACCTCTGGGGGATGGAGCTCCTGGATTTTTGGGGGGTGTGGGAGCTTGGGAAGGGGTTGGATCTCTCCAGCAGAACAAGAAGGGACATTCAGGGCTGCTGATGGAGGATGTTTGGGTTGGCAGGAGCTCCAGCTGGACGCAGAGCTGGGCAGGGAAACGTATCCCAGGGTTGTGCTGGGGGAGGGAAGGGAAAACTGCTTCCAAATATCCCTAAAAATTAGGAGAAAAGGCTTTTCTAGAAGCACGGCTGCTCCTCTCCTTCTCTCCCATTCCCATCCTGGATACGGATATTCTCCATCAGGCCATGACCCTATTTTGGGACGATAACAAAATCTGGGAGCCGAAAAGCAGGGATTTGGGAGAGGAGAAGCTCCTGGCAGGGCAGGATGGTTTCCATCTGCTGCTTTCTCCGGCTCACACAGCTGGAGACGGGCGCCTGGACCGCGCTCCGGAGGCTTTTCCGAGCGGCACCATCCCAAACTCACATTTTCCCAATTCCCCAGGCCAGGCTGAGCTGGTTTCTCCCTTCCAGCCCTGGAAAAGTTTAAGTTCGGTTCTTTGCCTTTCTCAACCTCTGGCTGCTGCTCCAGTTGGCTAAAGGAGATTTTTATTTTTTTTTCCCCCCTCCTTCCCAGAGAGGCCGCTCCGGCATCTTTCAGACTTCCCGAGGTTGGAATTTGCAGAGGGAGGCTCTTCTGGTCTTGAAATGCAACTTTCATTTGGGATAATAATATTTGGGAGCTGAAAAAATAGCAGGAGTCCTTCTGCTTCCCTTTGGTGGGCAGAAGACATGCTGTCCCAAAATCACCACTTCTCACCTCAGAATATTTAACCAAAAATTTAGGATTTTTCCTTCCAGTCCAGACAAGGAAGAATCCCTTTTTGTAGAATTCTATTTTTTTTTCTCTTGCCTACGGCCTGGGGAGATGATGCTGAGTCCTGTGGGCATCACTCCATATGTGCTGATGGGGCTAATTAGTCCTAAGTGGCCCTAATGATGTTCCCCAGCCACCACCACCTCCCTGTCCCTCTAGGAATGCTGTTTTCCAGCCTTTTGCTTGGATTTACCTGATTTCCCTGACGATCTGGACACTTGGCTTTTTTGTTGGCCTTGCTCAGGTGTGTGAGGCCCAGGGGAGATGATTCTTCCCCTCAGGATTTGAGGCTCCTCCCAGTGGGGAATCTCATGGGAATCCATGAGGGTGTTCCGCCTTGTTTTTACGAACTTTTATTTTATTCGGTTGCTAGCGCTGGAAAAAGCGGAGTCGCGTGTCCTGAAAAGCCCCGAGAGCCAGGGGGACAGCCTGAAAAAGGAAAAAATGCAAGTTTTCCCGGGAACTTCTGATTAAACGTCATTGAGATGACATTTTCATTAAATGACTGTCTCTGAACCACTTAATCCCGGTTTTTGTCACGCCCTGATCCCGACGGACCGCTTTTGTCCCGCCCCGGGGCCACGCACTCTTAATTTAATGACGAGCGCCGCTAATTAACGAGGCAGGGGCCGGTTCCCCTCACGCACCCGCCGCCAGGGGGCGCTGCCCTCAGCGCGTGAGGGGGGGAGCGGCGGCCATGACGCAGCGGCGGGAAGGGAGGCTCCGTTCCCGCTCCCGGTGCCCGTCCCGGTTCTGGCCGGCCGGAAGCCGCCGCCCTTTTTTCCGCCCCTTTTTTTCCGCCCCTTTTTTCCCCCCTTTTCCCCCACCTTTCCCGAGGGAGGGGGAGGACGCCGCCGTCACGTGACGGGGCGCGCGGGGAGGAGGGGGGGGCACGTGACGCGGCGCGCAGCGAGGCCCCACCTCGCTCGCTCGCGCGCGCACGGCGGCGGCGGCGGCGGCCGAGGGGAAGCGGGGAGGGCGGGGCCCGCGCGTGACGTCACGGCGAGACGGACGGCGGCGGCGGGGAAGGGCCAATGAGCGCGCGAGGCGCCGCGGCGGCGGCCAATGGCGGCGCGCGGAGGGGGCCGGGCCAGAGCCGCGGCTGAGGGAGGAGGAGGAGGAGGAGCGCGGCGGGCGGCGGCGTGAGGGGACGCGGCGACATCGCGGCCCCGGCGGGCGCGGAAGACGCTGTGGCGGCAGCGGCGGCGGCGTGTGCGGGCCGCGGGCGCTGAGCGAGCGTGTGCGGGCAAAGCGCCGGGGGCCGCTGCCGCCGCTGCTGCTGCTGTCGCCGTTCTCCTCCTCCTCCTCCTCCTCCTCCCTCAGCCGCCGCCGCCATTTTGTGCGAGTGCCTCGCGCGGGCGCCATGTTTGTAAGGAAGAATTAGGGCCGCCATCTCCGGCCAGCAGCACCTCCCTCCCCCCGTGTGTGTGTCCTCCCGCTCTCCTGTGCCCCGGGGCTGCCGCTCGAGCCGCCGCCGCCGCCGCCGCCTCCCCGCAGCGCCCGCGCGGGGCGGCCGGGCCCGGGCGCTGAGTGCCCGTTAGTGTCTCACTAAGTAACCGTGAGTGCAAACCTTCATCATCTCTCCTCACTGAGGGGCCCGGCCCTCCTCCTCCTCCTCACCGAGCCGCCCCCAGCGCGGCCGTGCGCGCCGCCGCCGCCGCCGCCTCCTCCCGCCGCTCCGCACCGCGGGCAGCGGCGGGGCCCTGCCTTCCTCCACCTCCCTCCTCCTCCTCCTCCTCACCACACCACAGCCAGGCACAATGGCCTTTGAAAGCCTGTTCTCCAAACCCCCAAACCCAGTTCTTGACCCAAACATGCCCGACTCTGACAGGCAACATGCAGGGGACGAAAGGTCGAGTAACATTCTTCTCTCTCTCCGCTTCTCATAATGGTGGTACTTAGTGGGGTGATGCTGGTAATGATGATGCTGATGCTGATGATGATGATGCTCTGTTAATGTGCCTGAGGGGGTTAACGATGTTTTTGGGGGGCAGGTCACCTTCAGGCTGGAGCGGGGTGGTGGTGGTGGGGAATGCAAGGAGGGGAGGGGGGGATGTCACTGCATTAAAAGTGCAAATTTTTTTTTTTTTTTTTTTTTTTTTAAAGCAAGGTTTTAATTTTTCCTTTTGGAATGCATGCCTTTTTACATCTTCATTGATTTATTCTGCCTGGGAAGGGGGGCTGTTTGCCATTCTTTCCATAAATTGCACTTTCCAGGGGGTGTCTGTTGAATGTCACCATTGTTCTCTGTCTCAGGCAGGAAAGGGTGCTCCGAGCTGGGCGGGTTTTTTATTTTGGGCTGTTTTTGTTGATACCACAATCTCTCACTAGAGCCATATTTAACGTCATTTTCTTGCCAGATTCCACCTTACACATTTAACTGGATCTTTTTTATGCAGATTAAGGGCTGACTGACGTTATCTTTGCCACCTCTCAATCCCCATGCGCAGAAAGCCAGAGTCCTGTTCCTGGTGAAAGGACCTCTGTTGCTCCCTCCCTCCTTTTCTCTCCTGCAGCTGCTGGAAATTCAAATCCTTTCTCCAAGCAGCCCTGGCCTTCCTAACTAGTTCCAAAAATACTGTGCCAGGGTGGCAGTTACCAGGGCTTGAGCCAACATCTACCCTGAGCATTCCTGACACAGCTGCAGGAGTTAAAAACCAACCGGGTTTTGGGATCCCCAGAGTTTGGTCTCCCCCCCACACAGTTCCACAACCCTTTGTGGTACTTCAGAGGACTGGAAAACACTGGGAAAAAAACCAAACAAACAGACAAAAAAAAAAAAAAATAAGGCTTGTACAGGGTAAATGCAAAACTGTTTCTCGCTGGAGAAAAAGTCCTGAGTTGTGTGTTGTAAATTGGGAAGTGGTCCCGAAATGCTCCTGGGATTTAGTGCAAGGGTCAGGGCAGAGCCCAGAGCTGCCTGTGCTTGTTTTCCCCTTTCTGCTTGTCCTTGGGAAGTGCTCCCGGGATTTAGTGCAAGGGTCAGGGCCGAGCCCAGAGCTGCCTGTGCTTGTTTTGCACTTCCTGCTTGTCCTGGGGAAGTGATCCTGAAACGGGCCTGGGCTTCAGTGCAAGTTCAAGGCAGAGCCCAGAGCTCCAGGTTCTTGTTTTCCCCTCTTGCTGCTCGTCCTTGGGCAGGGGTGGAAGCTGTGGCCTGTTTTCCAAGTGCACACCAGGAACCCTCTGGGATCTCTGGAGCTGGGGCAGAGCTGTGCCCTGGATCTGCAATCACTCTTCCAGGCATTGAAAATATCTGCACTTCTCAGATCCTTGAGGACAAGCCCGACTGACTCTGGGAAGTGCTGGGAGCTGAGTTTTTTCCAGCTTGGAGTTCTCATCCACTCACCAGCTCTTCCCACCAGTACAACCAGTTGTGACACTGGTAATTGTGCAATAGAGCCAATAAGTGCCACCTAAACAACCTAACGAGTTGTAATTTACAAGTGTTGCTCTGTAATGTTTTAATTTATGAGGTCAAGAGCAACAATACACACGACCTGGGAGATCACAACTCGTGTTTTTTATAAAATTTCAGCTCTGTAAAATTAGTTCATTCGCTTCAAATAAGGCCCAACTCCCAAGTTTTTGTGTTACATCAGGTGTGCAAATGCAGGACCAGTAAAACCAGTTCACTGCAGGGAACACCCATACTGGGAACCTCATGATTCCCAATCAATTTGTGCAGCAGGAATTCTGTTACTGGCTTGATTTCACCTGTTGTGTTGAATGATAAAGAAATTACTTAGTAAAAAAATAATAAAAACAACCCTGTCTGGCCACACTTTGAATATTCCAAGTTGGAAGGTTATAGATAGGAATGTTTAAAATTCTTTAACTAGTTTTAGTTAATTCCTGTTGTTGACATTATTTTGGTGATGAAGGGTCTGAGCCTTCCAGCACAGGGGAAAGATTTTTCCTGTGAGGATTTCTTGGTTCTGTGTGGGTAAATCCATGGCAGGGTCAGGAAGAAGTTGGAGGCAAGTTTATTTACACACAAATCAATGCCAGATTTCCCTGAAAATAACTTGGGATTCATTTACTTTCACTTTTTGCTGCTCCCAGCCACCCTCTACTTTTATTTGATTTTCCCAGTGAAAATTCTCTGTTATTTGGAGTTATTTTTCTTATGAATTCCTAATTTCTTAAGCAGCACCTTAGTATCAAAATTTGGGGAATTTTAGCCCTCAGGGAATTTTAAAAAGTAAGAAAAAGTAAAATTGTTTTTAAATGAAATGATGGGGAATGAAAATTTAAAGACTTCAATAAAGTTTGAGGGTAAAGATTGCCAGAATATTTCAGAAAGTGTGTCCAGGATTTGGATCTTGGACTTAAGGAGCTTCTGGAGTAAATCTTCTTTGAGCATAAGGAATTCTATTTTTAAGGATGACCTGAAATAAGGTCAAGGCAGGGGAGCTAAAATCCAGGTTTGGAGGTTAGAAATGAAATTAAAATACCAGAACTTTTTTTTTGTTGGTTTTTGTTTTGGATTTTTTTTTTTTTTTTTTTTTTTTTTTTTTTTTTTTTTTTTTTTTTTTTTGTGGAACTGCCCAGGGATTTCATCCGGTTGCTTTTCCCTGGAAGATCATTTGGCTTTGTGCTTTTCTGATCCATTTGGGAGATGCTCTAGGAATCCACTCAGACAATGGGAATGTTTTCTGGGATTGTTTCCACATACCCATCGAGCTCCAAATATCTGGAGGTTGTGGGAGAGGGAGGGAACTCGTGACAGGGAGGTTCTGCTCTCCCTTCCTGGTGCACAGCTCCAGTTTGGGATTTAGATGGGAATAAAAGCAGCTGAACCAGGAGAGAATTCCTGCCTTGGCACTTTGAAAAAGAACTTATTTTCCAAGAAATGGTATTTTTTGCCATTATCTTTTCAATCCGTGTTTATCCAGTTGTTGGGTTTTTCCTTCTTCTTCCTTCCTTCTTTTTTTTTTTTTTTTTTTTTTTTCCCTCTTTCCCCCCCCTTTTTTTACATTCTTGAAGCTCAGTCCTTGGAAAATGCTTGGATGTTATGGAAAGAATTTAGGGATTAAAGTGTTTTTGTAATCTTCCCTCTGCCATGCAATCCTAGGGATTGTATTACTGAGGTTGCTTTACCTGGAAAGTTATTCCAGTCCTGGGTGCCTCCCAAAAGTGGAAATCCCTGAGTGTAATTCCCAGAGGAACATGGCAACAACTTTGTTCCCAAGGAGCATTTTCAGGAAGTATTTTATGGAAGAGAATGTTTTAATTGATCCTTGAGGGAATGAGTTTAATTGATAATGTCAAGGCATAATTGGATTTTTGGGATAGCTGCAGGTGTTTCAGGGATATTAATGTTCCAGTTTTATTTAATTAATGTAATTCCAAGAAATTCCAGGTCATGCAGCAGTTGTGTCTTCTCCCTGGCATATCCATTTATCCCAAAAATCACAGCTTGGGGTTGCTTTGGATTTCTTAACTGTTTTTTTCCAGTGACAGGTGAGCTGGATAATAACGTGAAAGTTTATTGTCTTTCTGGTTTCCCTCTTCCAGGGAAGATGGAGAGCTGGAAGATGGGGAAATAGATGATGCAGCCTATGAGGATGTGAAGGAACATGGCTCAAAAGGGGAGGACAAACAGAAAAACGAGAAAGGCCACCGGAAATCCCGGAAAAAACGCAAAAAAGAGAAGGAAAAGAAAAAATCCAAAAGGAGAAGGCGGGACAAGCATAAGGTTAGGAAAAAGCACCAACAGTTGGGAAGTGCTGATTTGATTCATGGGTGTCAGGACAAGGATCCAGGGAATTAGTGAAGAAATTAAAATGGTTTTATTACCATTAAGACTTAAACTGGTTTTAAATGTCCAAAGTTAAGCCCTGGTCCTGGGAGCTGAACCAGAGGGATTTGAGAGTTTTTAGGTTAAGATGCACAATATAAATTCATCACTTTTGTGCTTGTTATATTTATGGAAAGAAGATGGTTCCCTCAAAATTCCCAGCTTCTTTGTTCTGTTTTCCAGCATAACTCCCCTTCCAGCGATGACAGTTCCGACTACAGCCACGACTCCGACATGGAGCGCACGGAAAGGCCCCACAAAAAAAGCAGCAGCTCTTCCTACAGGGATTATGAGTCCTCCTTCAGTCAGGTAGGAAGTCTGAAAATCATTCCTCACCTCTTTGTTGAGGTGGCATTCCAAAAATACAAATACAGACAGTGTGGGTTTGGAATTCGCCCGGATTTCTGGAAGCTCATCCACTTCCCATCTCCCCGAGGAGATTCCCAGATGTAAAGCAGGATCTGTGGTAGAAAATATTTTCCTCCAGGCAACAGGAATTAATGAATCTTTATTATTAAAAAATATCTTTTTACCTGCACTGGATTTAGGCTAGACTCAAAGCAAAGAACTCTGAAAAGCCACTTTTCAATACCTAAAGTTGCTTCTGCTTTTTGGGAGCTCACTTTTCTTGGCTTTTCTCAGCTGGTTAATTAAAATTACTACTTTTCCTGAATAACTGATTTTCCCTGTGTTATTCATGCTTTTTTGGGGCCAATCTGGTAGTGATAACACAGCCCCAGAAGTGAATTTTTTGAGAAGTTTGGAGGGGTGGGGTTTGGAAATATGGAATTGCTTCCTAATGCAATCCCTTTCCTTACAGCATGGACACGTGTCAGGGAATTACATGAGTTCCCAGAAAATGCAGCATAAAAAAAGTGTCAAAAGTAAGGATTATGACAACTACAGTCATTACAGTGATGAAAACTTTGGCAATTACAACGAGGAGGAAAAGGATGAGGATTTTGCTGACCAGCTCAAGCAGTACAGACAAGCTAAAGAGACTTCCAGTGGGGATTTGGGACCTCCATTCCCAAAGGAACCAGTGAAGAAACAGGGCATGAAAGGTATCCAGAAAGGTAAGGGAAATTTTGGTGGCATTTTGAGATGGAGACCTGGGTGAGGAAAGCTGCCAGGGATGGTTTTCCTGGGATGTTCTGGCTGGTCAGAAATAACATTTCCAACAGCAGAAAGGGAGGGGTTGAATTTACTCCATTGGTCTCTCTTTGATGCCACGAGACAACCATTTCCCCTTGATTTCTGTGATCCTTTAAAGAGTTTTTCCCTGTTTTCCAGGCATTTCCCAACGAGGGAACAACTACAGTGTTGGAAGAGGGCGTGGAATGCAAAAGAAACTGAAGCGCAAAGATCGCGGCAGGGGCAGAGGTGGCAATAAAGGATCTGATGGCTTCCATGAGGTACCTGCAATTCCAGTCCTTGCTCCAATATCTGCATCACCAGTGCTCCAAAAGGAGCTGCAGCAATGGGGATTTACTCCCAATATCTGCATCACCAGTGCTCCAAAAGGAGCTGCTGCAGTGGGGATTTACTCCCAATATCTGCATCACCAGTGCTCCAAAAGGAGCTGCTGCAGTGGGGATTTACTCCCAGTATCTGCATCACCAGTGCTCCAAAAGGAGCTGCTGCAGTGGGGATTTACTCCCAGTATCTGCATCACCAGTGCTCCAAAAGGAGCTGCAGCAGTGGGGATTTACTCCCAATATCTGCATCACCAGTGCTCCAAAAGGAGCTGCTGCAGTGGGGATTTACTCCCAGTATCTGCATCACCAGTGCTCCAAAAGGAGCTGCAGCAGTGGGGATTTACTCCCAATATCTGCATCACCAGTGCTCCAAAAGGAGCTGCTGCAGTGGGGATTTACTCCCAATATCTGCATCACCAGTGCTCCAAAAGGAGCTGCTGCAGTGGGGATTTACTCCCAGTATCTGCATCACCAGTGCTCCAAAAGGAGCTGCTGCAGTGGGGATTTACTCCCAGTATCTGCATCACCAGTGCTCCAAAAGGAGCTGCTGCAGTGGGGATTTACTCCCAATATCTGCATCACCAGTGCTCCAAAAGGAGCTGCTGCAGTGGGGATTTACTCCCAATATCTGCATCACCAGTGCTCCAAAAGGAGCTGCTGCAGTGGGGATTTACTCCCAATATCTGCATCACCAGTGCTCCAAAAGGAGCTGCTGCAGTGGGGATTTACTCCCAATATCTGCATCACCAGTGCTCCAAAAGGAGCTGCTGCAGTGGGGATTTACTCCCAATATCTGCATCACCAGTGCTCCAAAAGGAGCTGCTGCAGTGGGGATTTACTTCCAATATCTGCATCACCAGTGCTCCAAAAGGAGCTGCTGCAGTGGGGATTTACTCCCAGTATCTGCATCACCAGTGCTCCAAAAGGAGCTGCTGCAGTGGGGATTTACTCCCAATATCTGCATCACCAGTGCTCCAAAAGGAGCTGCTGCAGTGGGGATTTACTCCCAGTATCTGCATCACCAGTGCTCCAAAAGGAGCTGCTGCAGTGGGGATTTACTCCCAGTATCTGCATCACCAGTGCTCCAAAAGGAGCTGCTGCAGTGGGGATTTACTCCCAATATCTGCATCACCAGTGCTCCAAAAGGAGCTGCTGCAGTGGGGATTTACTCCCAGTATCTGCATCACCAGTGCTCCAAAAGGAGCTGCTGCAGTGGGGATTTACTCCCAGTATCTGCATCACCAGTGCTCCAAAAGGAGCTGCTGCAGTGGGGATTTACTCCCAATATCTGCATCACCAGTGCTCCAAAAGGAGCTGCTGCAGTGGGGATTTACTCCCAACATCTGCATCAACAGTGCTCCAAAAGGAACTCATAAAATGTGGATTCTTTTTTTTTTCTCCCCAGGATGGCAAACCAGTGAAGAAATGGGTTAATATGAGCCAGGAGTTCATCAACCAGCACACAGTGGAGCACAAGGGCAAGCAGATCTGTAAATATTTCCTTGAAGGGAGGTGTATTAAGGTAAATTTAATTATTTTTCAAAATAAATTTTTAGCAAACTTGAGTGTTGAAACTCAGTGTTTTGATTTGTGATGTACTGAGGATTTCTAGACGGAATTATTTTTGGAAAAACAGCCCCTTTGTTACACAATGAAAATTTATATTTTCATTAATATATTTAGTAAAAACATCCTAAACTTACTCTGAGAATGATAATGTGTTAGTGACATCATATCTCACGTGTCTGGAATCTCTAAAGAGGCAACAATTCCTAAATATTTGAAGTGATTTCCTGCTGATTTGGGAACTTTGAAGGACTTGCTTTGTGGTGCTAAACTTTAAAAACTGTAATTGTTAGAAAACACAAGCACTGAAGGCTTCTCACTTCTATTTGGTTCCTTGGGATTTAGGGGTGGAATTTTTTCTTTCTTACCCAAATGGTAAAAATAAAAGTGGGAATGATTGGAAATGTGTTGCTTGCTGCCTTGAAACACCTTTGGCTCAGACTATTGACTATTTGCTGCCACCTTCAGTTCTAGAAGGGACTGAGGTGTCTTTCTCAGGAAAATAAATTCTAAAAAAACACCCAAACCCCCATCCAGCAAAGCAATCCTAAAGAATAACAGAATACATGAAGGTAATTCAGTAAAATTCTATTTTAGTGCCTTTTAAATACAAGTTCCCAGGTGGAGGCAGAGAACAGGGATTGTTTTCTGTCACCATTCCATCTATTCCTTTGAATTCCAATCCAGGAATTTTCTCTATGTCCAGACCCTCCCTATTTACAGTTTTTATTGCTTACAGTGGAATTTAATCTTGGTACAGATGAAAAATTTAAATTAATCTGTGGAGGATGTTCTTTTTACTATGGAATTAAATTACTCAGCATTTCAGATGGATAATGGTTTTTCCTCGTGGTTTTTTTTCAATTTATTTATAGGGAGAACAGTGTAAATTCGATCATGATGCAGAAATTGAGAAGAAAAAGGAAATCTGTAAGTTTTACATCCAGGGTTACTGCACCAAAGGAGAGAACTGCATTTATTTGCACAATATCCTTTTAAAGTACTTTAAATTCACCTGAAATGTTAATTTCTTGTATTTTATTTCTATTTATTTTGATAGAAATTATTTCTGAAAGTGACTTATTTAAGAGACTACCACCTACTGTGTGGATTAATTACAAGATTCTTTTTCTCAAATATTTCAGAGGAAAAAAATAAATAGAAAATTACTGATTTGTAACATTTTTGGAAATAAAATCCCCGGAATTTAGCTACATTTATCCATGCTTTTAAACCCCTGATCTGTTCCTCTTTTCCATTATTTTGGCATTTTCCTCTGGAATTGACACCTTTCTCTTTTGAATCACAATTGGCAAATGAAATCCAGAGGATTTAAATCCGAATTAAAAATTAAATCTGAAATTTAAATTTAAAATTTAAAGGATTTAAAAATGACAGAAATGTCATTTTTAGGAGAATTTTAAATAAAGTTAATTTGGTTATTAGCTTCTAAAATTCCTACCTAGAGATGAATTCCTGATGAAGAATTGAGGGACAGCTCCCCAACTGTTAAGAATCCTTAATTCCTTCCTCACATGAATTCCCCTGCAAGTTCTACCACACAGGAGCCAAGTGTTATCAAGGAGATAAATGCAAATTCTCTCATGCTCCCCTGACTGCAGAAACCAAGGAGCTGTTGGATAAGGTGAGCAGTCTGGATGCTGGGAATGTTGGGATTGCTGCACTCGGAGTGGGGAGGGCATGGAGGAGCCTTTTCCTTGTTCTCTGGGATTATTGGGATATTCCCTCTCCAGTCATTGCCCAGCAGGCCTTAAGACAAAAGGGGTGTGAATCCAGCACTAAAAACATGAGGAATCTTGGGATAACTCCTTCCACTCCTGTTTGAAGGGAGTGGACTTGTGGGAAATTGTTCCTTCCCGAAATAGAGAAGTGTTTTCTTGGCTGGGATTTGGTGTCCTGGAAAACAGCTCCCAAAAATGAGTTTAGAATTCCTTTGAGTTGGATGTCAATATGCAGCAGGATTATAGCAGATAACAGGAAAGCTGTCTGTTTAAATATGGAAATAGTATTTCAATAAAAGGCACAAGGCTCAGCTGAAGTGGAATACTGGAAAAGTGATGGGATGTTTGCCCACATGGCTTTGTTGCAGGTGTTGAATAACGAGGAGGAGCCCCAGAATGAAGATGAGAAGGAGCTGGAGGAGCTGCGGAAGCGGGGCATTGTTCCTCTCCCCAAACCCCCGCCGGGGGTCGGGCTCCTGCCAACCCCCCCAGAGCAATACCCCTTCTCTGAGTCTGACATGGAAAACTACCAGGATCCTTCAGGAGATTACAAGAAAATCCCATCTCTCTTTGAAATCGTCGTGAAGCCCACTGTGGATCTGGCACACAAAATTGGGAAGAAGTAGGTGTTGGAATTCTGGGGAGAACTCTCTGGGTGTTTATTGTTTAATCTTTCATTGCTCCTGTCAGGATTCTGGGCTAAGTTAAGGATCTGCCAGATAGCTGATACCAGGATTATTTCTTGTTTTCCATAGAAGGGAAGTTAGGCCTGACCTTCCAGATGTTAACTCTTGGTTTGGCATCTCCCTCTGCGGGTGGATCAGTCTTTTTGTAGTTGGCTTTTCCTTGGGCAAAACTGATGGAGCAGATACTGGGAAAAACGTGGATGTGGAATGGGTGTAGTTGGAAAATAATGCTCCTTTGGGATTTTATCCAATGTCAGGTCAGATAAGAGTGGGAGGGGGCGGACAGAGCCAGCTGTTGGTGTTGGCAGGTCCAGAATTTGATTCCTCGATTTTCTTTGCTTCCAGGCCGCCGAGCTTCTACAACAGCGGGTCACCGCCACGGCCGCCGTTCCAGGGCAACGACCCCCATTCCCAGCACATGTACAACCCTGGCTCCAGCCCAGGGCCAGGCCCTGGCATGTCCCAAGGACACAACGGGCCCCCCATGCACCCCGGCTCCCCCGGGCACCATCCCTGCGGCGGCCCCCAGGGGCCGGGAATGCCGCACAGCCCCCCCATGCAGGGCGTTCCCCCGGGCTACATGGGCCCGCAGAACCAGACTGGGATGGCCATGCAGGGCCAGCAGGGTGGGCCCCCCCTCACCCCACCGGGCATGGGGGGGTCCTACAACTCCCCCGGCGTGCAGGGGCACATGGTGAACATGCCAAGGGACAATCACTGTCCCCCGGGGCCGCAGTACCAGCAGATGCCCGGGGACTACGAGCCCATGCAGAACCCGGCCGACTTCTACGACAACTATTACTCCCACCAAGCTGTACACAACTTCCAGCCAGCCAATAATTCCGGAGGTAAGGACGTCTGCTGGGTGAATTTTGGATGGAGGCTCCCTGGAATATCTTCAGTGTTCTGGTGCTGTTCAGTTGTGTTGTTAAGTCGTGCTTTGCTTGAGGTTGAAATGGGATATTGGGAAGAATTGTGAAGGTGGGGAGGCCCTGGCAGAGTTTTCCAAGAGAAGCTGTGGCTGCCCCATCCCTGGAAGTGTTCCAGGCCAGTTTGGATGTGGCTTGGAACAGCCTGGGATAGGGGAAGGTGTCCCTGCTGTGGCATGGAACTGGATGTCCCTTAAGCTCCGTCAGCATTTCTCTGGGATAACTGCTAACTGGAGCTTTGTCCCACAGATGGAGCGTGGCACGGAGAATTCCCGGATCACCAGGCTCACCTGATGGCTCCAGAGTCGCACGCGGGCGGGAGCGAGTCGGACTGCATGGGCGGCCACATGGGCCACAACCAGGGCATCAACGTGCCCGATTTCCTGCCAGCCATGCAGAAAGCTCTCTATGTGAGGCTCAGCCAGAAGCACCAGCGGGATGGAGACTCTGCCAGCAGCCAGGGCCAGAGGGCCATGAGCAAAGATGAAGGTGAGCGGGATTTGGGTGGAATTCTGGTCAACAGATGGGTTGATGTTGACTCGCATCAAGTCACTGTTCATAGTTATTGGGAATGTCCAAGCAGCAGCTCAGTGTTTTCAGCTCTTCTTCTCAGCTTCTTCTAGGATCTTAGTGTAAGCTCCATTCTAGCTCCAATTAATAATTTTTGGATCTAGCTGCACTTTTTTGGTTGATAATTCCTTTGGAAAATCACTTGTTGGACCAGGGGATTTTCTCGCTGCCAGGACTAGAAGTGCATCCTCGATCCTGTTTCTTCAGTTGCACCTCTTGATCTATTTCCTCTAGAGCAGCATTTTTCCTTCTCTGACATCCTTTACAATAAAATTTTGTAATTTCTTCCCTTCCTGAATCTCAACCTCTATTGCAAACTTCGGGATTTGGATTACGTAAGGCAGCAAATTCATAATTTAGCTGGATCAAAGACCGCTGCAGGGGCTAATTTTACTTTTCCTTCTCCCATCAAGACTCAGATTTTAGATACCTTTTTTTTTTTTTTACTAGTACCTATAAGGATTGTTTGAAAGCAGGTTCTTTTCCCAAGGTAATATTGATAGATAAGGAGACATTCCCTAGCTGTGTTGCATTCTATCTCCACTACTTCCAGTTTTTTTTTTGCTATGGCATTTCTTTGATTAAGTGGATTTTGGTCATTTGAGGCTGTGATCTTTATGATTTAATATCAGATCTTTTCAGTTTGACTTCACTGAAAAGTTTCCCATTAGGGAGGTTGGATTCTCTAAGGATTATTTGCTGGAATAATCTAAATTATGTGGCATTTCTTTGATTTTTAGATGACAACGTCAACTGGTATTCCAGTAGCGAGGAGGAAGAGGGGAGCAGTGTTAAATCAATCCTGAAAACCCTAAAGAAACAGAGCGAAAACTTTAGGAACCGGCAGCAACATTCCACGGAGCAGCACATGCTGGGGATGCCCACGGACCCGAGGCTGGCCAAAGACAAAGGTGTGGGGCCTCAGGCTGCTGACCCCCGGCTCCGGGCCTCTCCCAGGCCCAACCCCAGGAAACCCCAGGAGTCGGCGTCCCTGGATCCCCGGCTGGCCCGCGATCCGCGGATGCACAAGGTCAGCGAGGGCCACCCCGGGGCCAAGCTGGATCTGCACCACGCCCACGCCGGAGCGAAGGTCAAGCAGAAAGGGCTGGACGAGGACGAGGAGGACTCGGAGAGGGAGCTGAGGGAACGGGCTTTCCTCATTCCCTTGGAGCCTCTGCCCGGCGTCACGTTGCGGGATCCCCGCTCCCAGCTGCGCCAGTTCAGCCACATCAAGATGGACGTGACCCTGATGAAACCCAACTTTGCCAAGCACATCGTGTGGGCCCCCGAGGACCTGCTCCCAATCCCTCTGCCCAAACCCGACCCCGTCTCTTCCATCAATTTGCCCCTCCCTCCGCTCATCGCCGACCAGAGACTGAACAAACTGCGGAACCTGAAGAGCGACCCGCACCCCAACGCCATGCCGGCCGACCCCCGGCTGGCTGCCAAGGCCAAAAACAGCCTGGCGGCCCGGGGCGGCTTCTTGGATCCGGCCGCGGATTCCCACGCCAGCAGCTCCAGCAAACTGGGGGATCCTCGCTTGCAAAAGAACGTGGACCCCAGGCTGCACAGACTGTCGAGCGCGGACGCTCACCACGGAGCCGGGAAGGATTCCCACCCCGCCAAGTTTGACCCCCGCCTCGCCAGAGCTGCCGCCAGCTCCTCCCAGCCCTCGGAAGCTGCTGCTCCAAAACCCGACCCCGACGCTCTGCCTCCGTATGCGCCCAAATTATCGTCCAGCGGCGGCAGGCTGGGAGCTCCGGGCTCCATCCTGAGCGGGATCAGCCTGTACGACCCCAGGGATCACAGCTCCTCCTCGGACACGGCTCCGGCCGCCTCGGGAGAGAACGGAGACAGCCAGAAGAAAAGCATTCTGAAAAATTCCAGTAAAAACGAGCCGAGCCTGGCGGAAGAGGCGTCCCAGCAGAAGGCCGCCGCCGCCTCCAGCACGGAGAAACCCGCCGAAGGCGCGGCGGAAGCTGCCGCAGACAAGGCGAACAACGGCAGCAAAGCTCAGGCGAAACACTCCAGCGCTGCTCCTGCCGTCCACAACCTGCCAATCCAGGCTCTGTCGGGGCTGATCCGGCCGCAGTACAGCGACCCCCGGCAGGTGAGGCAGCCCGGACAGGTAACGCCGGCCCCGGAGAGCGACCCCAACGGGGAGTCGGATGACAAATCCCTCAAGGATGTGTTCAAGACTTTCGATCCCACCGCTTCCCCCTTTTGTTAGCAGATGGCTTTGGAGTCTTTTTACCGTTGTGGGTATTGCAGTTCTCTGCTGTTTTGTACCTGGGTTACCTCTTTTGGCTTTATTTATTTTTAAATTATAATTCCCACCACTTTTCAGCTGCTAATCTCCGAACCACACGCAGTTCTCCAGTACGCTCGAGTGTTTGCAAAGCTGTGGTATTTTCTAGAGGAATCCTTTTTCTTTCCAATTTCAGGGAGACTAATAATTGACCTGTAGAAAGGAAACCAATCCCCCCCGCCCCGGATCATGTTAGAGCTGAGAAAAGCACTTTCATTGTAAATAAGTCATGGAAAATTCCCAGAGCTGTATATGTGTGAGCTGCCTCTTTCCCAAGCACCACTTAGATCCGATTGCCACATTTGTATAGATCCAAGCAATATTATGTACATGAATTCCCAGGAGTGATGCCGTTCCAGGACTGCCAAACCCCCGAACTGACGGAAAACCCCACGGAAATTCATTCAGAGGAAAGCGTCGCTCCTCCTTTTCCAATGAGCTGATGTAAGACACGGACAGTTTTTATTCCTGCAGTCAATATTAGTGTAAAAGAGACTATATCACATATTGAGGATGAAAAATGTCATATCTTTTAAAAGTATTTTATTCTATGCTGTACATAGAAGAAATTGTGAAGTACATAACTAGCAAAAGTAACTGTTCAAGGTGGAGAAAACTACACTGTCTAATACGAAAAAAAAAAAGAAAAAAAAAAGGTTTTTATTTAATTTTTTTCCACGCCTACACGATTGGGATTTAGTGCTCCGAGTTCCATTGTGGTGTTCATGTATTTCAACGTATTTTTGTATTCAGCTGCTTAATTTGTATTGCTTTTTTTGTATGGCTGTAACTGCAGTACTTGTATTCATGGTGTCTCGACGACATTTTTAACAAAACAATTAAAAAGGGTACAGTTAATTCCTGGTGACGACTCCATGTGCATACGGTGGCAGCTGGGATGAGGGGGACTGCAGCTGGCCTTCTTGGGATGGTTTGTGGGGTTTTAACCTGACCTTGTGCCTGATCCCGAGCTCTCATGGAGAGAGTTGCCATTTTCCACCGTGGAACGTCCTTGAATTGCCCAGGTTTTGCATGGCAGAGCACAGCTGTCCTCCAGATCTCTCATCCTGCCTTTGGGGCTGCTTTTCTCCAGAGGAAACACTAGCTGCCTTCCCAATAAACATGTGCTGGCTGCTCCATCAATCATCTGCTTCCCACCCCTTTGGAATGTTCCTCTGCTTTAAGTCTCCTCCTTGGTGGACCTATGCCACTTGTTTTTCCCTTGGCCAAGTGATGGCCATGGAGCTTTTCCTCTTTGTTTGCCACTGGGACAGCAGAGTGTTTATCCCAAATCCTGAGGTTTTGCCAGTCATTCCTGCCTGGCAGAGGAGGCATCTCCAAAGGCAATTGTGGTTCCAGTTTGCCTTCCATTAATTTGATTTTTTTTTTTTTTTTTTTTTTGGTAGGAAAAGTAGAGAATAGACATGGAACTGGGTTGTTATTTTGGAGTAATGTATTCCTTCCTGGAATCCTTCTTTCCTTCCTTTTTTCTCTCCTCCATGCACCCCTGCTTTATCCATTGCAGATATCTTCCCAGAGTCTCCAGAGTGCCTGCTGCTGCTTTTCCTGGGAATATGGAGGAGAATCCTCGCCACCACCACGCAAGTAATGGAATTCCTGGTGTGGGGAAGGTGGTTGGGATGCAGGTGGGGACACCAGGGTGGGCTGGAATGGGCTGCAGCCACCGTGGAGCCAGTTGTGATTGTGCTCTTGGACTGTGTGTCCTTTCCACCTCTCCTGCAGAATTCCAGCACGGAGCAGCGTTTCCAGCTCGCGATCCTGAGGCTGGGAAGGAGAGCCAGGATGCAGGAGCAGCAGTGTCACCAGTCTGGGATACTCTGGAAGCTGTGAGGTGGGTGATCTTGGGGATTGAAATGCTCTGGATAGGAGAGAATCCTGGGGCTGAGTGGGATTTTGGGAAGAAATCTGCAGGCTCAGGGGCAGCAGGTGAGACAAAATGCTCCCCACTGCTGTATCCCTGGATATGTGAAGGAGGAAGGTTTGGAAGACAGCAGAAAGCCTGAGCATCTCTGGATCACAGAATCCTGGAATAGTTTGGGTGGGAAGGGACCTAAACTCATCCCATTCCACCCCCTGCAGAGGCAGGGACACCTCTGACACCTCCCACTGGATGAGGATTCTCCACAGCCCCATCCATCCCATCTCACCACCTCCAGGTAAAACACTCACCAGAAGATTCCTGGCCTCCCCATGGTTTTCCTGCAGGAATCAAAGTTTTCCTCCTCTGCTTCCACAGCCAGTGGGACAAGGAGCCCCTCTCTGGGTTTACAGGTGTCTGTCCATAACTGTAGGTCCTTTCCTGGGATTGGGATGCTTTGGGATGTTCCTGCTCTGAGGGGGTTGCTGTTGCAGCAGAGACATCAGGGTGGGCTCAGCCTTTGCCCCTCGAGTTTTCCGGAGCCCTAACTCATCCCGGTCGGAATTCGAAGCCTCCTTGGCTCTGTGCTGTGTCAGGTTTGTCCTCCACTGCTGGCAGAAAGCAGCAACTTCTTCTTCCTCAGGGTCTGCTGAGGGTTGTCCCAAACCCTGTTGGGCAGAGGAATTGCTTTAATATATCCCTGTGCATCCTAAATTATGGAAAAGT
This sequence comes from Oenanthe melanoleuca, assembly GCF_029582105.1. Lineage (NCBI taxonomy): Eukaryota > Metazoa > Chordata > Aves > Passeriformes > Muscicapidae > Oenanthe > Oenanthe melanoleuca. The sequence continues at coordinate 98,316,309 of NC_079336.1, read as the reverse complement.
CTGGATGAGCTGATGTGTGTGTGATCCACATGGCATTGCTACCTCTTAGTGCTTCAAAACTCATCTTTCAGGAGAGGAAAGGAGGGCAGTTTCTTGATAAACAGGGAATTTTCCAAAGGGAAATTCCCAGGTCACAAAGGACTTGGGGATCTAGATAGTCAAAATTAATTAACTAATTAATCCAGGCTGGCAGCAGCAAAGTGCAAAATGGGCAAAGAGGAGAAGTTTTAAGTTTAATTAAGTATGGGAGGAGCTTTGTCACCCTTGGGGCTGATTTTTCAGCAAATGGGATTTTAAAAAATCTTCAAAAAGAGATGCTGATCCCAGGAAAAGCAGTAGGATTGTAGAGGAGGATTCAGGTGGCAGTGCTGCCTCAGGGACTGGCTGGTGTTTGCACTTGTTTCCCAGTTTTTTTTCAGGAAAATTATGCTCCCACAGACTTTACAGTCAGATCAGGTGGCTGCTGATGGCAGCTGCATGGGAAACTCTTGGGAATTTGGCTTTTGGGATTAGAACAGGATACCATGGACTAATTCCAAATAAAGGTGCTCTATGATCCAAAAATTAAGTGGGGAATGGACAGGTAAAGGTGACTTCAAGGACAGTCAATGCCTTGATGATGCAGGGTGAGCTTTGGACAGGAGAAAGACACAAAATGAAAGTATTCCAGGAGGAATATTTGCTCCAGCTGGAGTCCCAGAGCAGCCAGATCCCATAAAAAACCCTGGATGAGAAGCTCCCACAGGGTGGAATTGCTGCCATCAGCCTTCACTGTTAGGGAGAAACCCTTCCCTGTGAGGGTGGGGAGGCCCTGGCACAGAGAAACTGTGGCTGCCCCATCCCTGCAACTGCTCCAAGCCAGGCTGGAGGGGGCTTGGAGCAAGCCTTGCCACCCAAACAACGAGGAATTGTTTCCCTGATGGACTCACTGTGACACACGCCGCCTCGGCCGCCCTCAGGACGTGCTGCACCGCTTGGATGAGGTTCTGCACGTTGCTCAGCAGCAGCTCACAGGAGGCCTTGCTCTCCCCAGTCACTGCTTTCACCCTTCAAAGACATCCCAAAGGATTTTATTGGAAGGACATTGGGCATCCTGACAGAGTTATCCCAAACCCAGCTGGCGTTCCCTGTGCAAGGAGACCCATGGAATGAAGGGAGGCCATCAAATTATTCCTCACCTCTTGAATACCCACCTCCCCTAGGACCTCTGGGGACAGCACCCACATTCCCTGGAGAAGGGATCCCTCTTGGATGGCCCTGGGAGAGGTGATCCCAGGCGCTGGCAGCTCACCTGGCCACGATGCCGAGCTGGCTGCTGACGCACTGCGTGTGCTCGGTGGCACGGAGCAGCTCCGTGGAGCATCTCTGGTCCAGGCACTGCTTGGCAAGGATGTTCCCAAACTTAACAACCACCTGCCCATCAGAAACCATTTGCCTGGCACAGGCAACAAACTGCTCCTTGCTCTGGAACGGGATAAAAATCAATGGGATTGGGGAGAGAAGAAAAAATAAAAGTTTTCCTGCAGAACAGGGAGGGTCCAGCAGGCTCCTGAGGAAAAGGACAGGAGGCCAAGCTCACATCCAACCAGGAGGAAGGAATTTGGAGTATTTGCATAAATGGAGCTGGTGCCACTCTCCCAAGAGCTGGATTTGGGATGGAGCTGCTGTGATCCTAAGGAACAGTGAGGGATGAAACTCTGCCTACCGCAATGGGGCCCTTCCTCCGCAGAAACTGAGCCATGTGCAGCATCCTCGTGGCCATGTCCTGGGTCACCTGGGACACCTTGCTGGGCCCTCCCTGCCACTTGTCACAGTTTCCTCTCTCCTGCTTTGCAGGGGAGATGCTGGGAGGATCCCAGTGCTGTTGAGGCAGTAATGGAGCAGGTGCCAAGCCTGGAATGTGGTCTCCTCCACCTGGGTGTTTCTGAAGAGATTTTGGTGAGTAAAGTTGGTGGGAGAGCTGCCCACCCCCTGCTGGGTCCACTCCACCTTCCCACCAGCCCTTCTCCCTAAATCCAAAGCCCTTGGAGCCATCTCCAAATGGGGTAGGGTGTCCTGCAAGCTGACAGTTTGCAATTAATTCCCAGCACAATTAGAGCTCTAAAGCACTTTGCTGAAGGACCTGGGTCTGTGCCAAAGCCTCTCCCAGCTCCTGACACCCATGGGAATGGAGTTGCTGGTATTTCCAGCGGGAATGTGTGGAGGTGAGGGAGACTGCTACAGCCCCCCTGCCTCGAAAATGGTGGGGTGGGATGGATGTAGGAAGTGATCAGATATCCAGGAATCCAGGGCTGCTGGAAACCTGAGCTGCCCCAGTGGCCCAGGGTCAGCCTGCTGACCTGCAGAGGCCCTGCCAGCATCCCTCCCATTCCTGCTCCACGCTGGCAGCACCAGGCATGAGGCCAGCCCTGACCAACACCCTGCCAGGGACAAGAGCTCCCGTACCAGCTCACCCACTTCCTGCACGGCTCCTCTGGCTCCTCTGCTCCTGCATGGACGAGTTCCTGCTGCCTCAGTGGGCTCTGGGGCTGGGCAGGGCCTGGCTGTGCAGCTGGGTGATCCTGGGAAGCGTGGTTCCTGCTGCAGGCATCCCAGGATGTCCCTGTCCATTCCATGGATAACCCGGAGCTGTGTGACAAGGTAGTGTGCCTTGGCTGACCAGTACCACACCAGACTGTCCTGGAGGGGATCCCCAGTGTCCTGGAGGGGATCCCCAGTGTCCTGGAGGCTCTGGAAGTGCTGCCGGGCACTTCCCAGCACGTCACCCGTGAGCAGCAGGAGGTGCTCAGCCATGGACAGCAGGTCAGGCTGTGATGGAAGTTGAGCATCCTGCAGGGTGTTCCTGACCCACTGGACATCAGCCCGGAGCTGATTTGCCTTCTCCTCAAAAGCTTCTTTGCTCCTCTCCCTCTCCTCTTGGGTGAGGTTGGACAGAGCTGCTCCAACCACGTCTTGGATGAGCTGCAGCTGTTCCAGGTTGATCCTTCCCATGTGGAGCAGCAGTGCCTTGGCCCTGAGGGCCACATCCCTCCTCAGGAGCTCAAAGTGGATGGCCAGGCTGGCAGCAGGCAGTGGGGAGAGCAGCAGGGTGTTGGACACATCCAGCAGTGCTTCCATGAACACCTGGATCTCCTCCCGGAGCACCAGGATTTCTCTGGCACCGTGGTCTCCAGGGCAGGATAAGTAGGAGAGCCGGGCAGCCTCCTGCAGCCTGAGGGAATTCTCAGCCACAGCAGCCAGGAGGCTCCGTGGGCCAGCCTGGTTCCTCACAGCTCTGCTCAGCTCCCTCAGGAACAGGACATCCCTGCCCACGAACTGATCCATGGCATCCAGCAGGACACACATGCCAATGGCCCAGCGGGCACCGTGCAGCTCCAGGATGGCCTTTTCCATCCCACAGGGTTCCCTGAAGGACACTGCCTTCTCCAGGAACGCTTTGGTGCTCAGCTGAGCACGGGAAAACTTGGCTTGGAGCTGCAGAAAGCTCTCCTGGACATGGGAGGGATTGGGATTTTCCTTGCTGCAGGCTGTGCTTGCAATGTCTCTTGCCACCTGCACTGCTCCCGCTAAGCCCAGCAGGGTCTCATCCAAAGCCTGCTTCCCTCTTGGAAAGTCACCTGAGAGGATAAACCCAAGCACTTGCTGGGCCAGACCATTCCAGGAGCCTGCCACAGCTGCCAGGCACTCCTGAGTCTCCTGGATCCTTGCTGAGAGCCCGAGTGCCATGTGGAGCAGCCTGCCTGGAGCAGGGAGCTGCCCAGGGGCCGTTTCCGTGGCCAGGCTGATGATCTGTGGGGTGAGCACTGCGATATCCTGGTGCTGCTGCAGCAGCTGGAGCTGGGGGGGCTCAGCCAGGGGCAGCGCTTCCCGTGCTGCTTCCACACAGCCACGGGAGAGCTCCAGCAGCACGGAGCACGCAGCACGGACGGCATCCGTGTCACCGGCCCGGGACGCTCCCAGCAGAGCTGCCATCACGGGGTGTGTGTCCCCTCTCCATGAGTCCCCATCCAGGGGGAAGTCAGCTGGATGGCTTTGGAAATCTCCTTGGAATTCTGCCTCATCCCCCCCGGTGTGCATCCCGAGCTGCAGCCCCGTTGCCAGCCCGGCGCTCCGCACGCGCTCCCGGAGCGGGCTGAGGATCTCGGGGTGGTTGGAGCCATCCAGCCCGGCTTGGACACGGAGAGCAGAGTCCATCAGGGAGCTCACTGCCTGGGAGAAGGCATCCCGGCCCTGGAGGCAGGAAAACCTTCCAGGAGCGAGGGCTGGGAGCGCTGCCAGCTCCAGGGTGGCTTTGGCCAGTTGCTCCACCCACACCAGCAAACCATTCCTGAAGATGGGATCGGTGGCGCCGTCCACGTGGCGGGTGGCGGCTGCCACCACCCAGCGTGCCCAGCTTGTCAGGTGAGCAGCGTGCCAGGAGAAGCCCTGGGGATCCTGGTGTTCCAGCGCTGCTTGGCACCACTCCCTGTGCCTGGCCAGCTCCAGGAGGGATAGCTCCAGGAGCTCCCTCATGCCAATGGTCTGCTCAAAGCAGCGCAGGAGGCTCTCGGTGGCTCTGGTCCAGGCACAGCACAGGGCCTGGAGCTGCTCTCTGGGATTCCTGCTCGCTTCCATGAGCAGGGAAGGGAGGCTGGCCAGCAGGCTCCTCAGGTGCTCCATGCCCTCCTGGATTTCCCTGGCAGTCTGGGCCTTGGCACACCTGGCCAGGACCAGATCGGCCGCTCGGAGCATCTGCTGGGCCTGAGCGAAGAAGGCAGCAATGAGGGGCTGGAGCTTCCTTAAAATTCCTCCAGGTCCTGCTGGAAAACACCCTGAACCAGCAAGGCTGAGGGCACCTTCAGCCAGCTGCCTCAGGGGCTCCTTCTCCTGGAAGAATGCCTCCAGGATTTGGCACAGCGTGGCCCTGAGCGCTGCCCTGTCCAGTTTTTCCAGCTCCTCCCTCAGGCTGTGACATTCCCGCTCCAGTCTGTGTTCTCCCTGCTCCTCCCTCTGCCTCATGTGGCTGCAGATGCTCCTCCTCAGCTGTAGCAGGACCCAGCAGCGTTCCACCAGCTCCAGCTGCAGATCCAGCCTGGATGACTCTGCCAGCAGCATTCCATGGAGAATGATGGTGTCCAAGTGGGAGCCGAAGCCGCCCTCGGAGAGGTGCAGGGGGTCAGGGTGGGAGAGGAGAGCCTGGAGCCTGCTCACCTGCTGGGAGAAGATCCCACTCCTGTCCTGTGGCTCCCTGAGCAGGGAGAGCAGCTCCCTGATGGTCCTCTCCACCAGCTGGAAAACAGGATCCTGGGAGAGCTCAGCTGGGCAATCCCTGGGACGTGCCAGGGCTGTGTGGATGAGTGGGACACACTCGTGGAGCAGCTGCAGGGTGTGGGCCAAGCTCTTCCCTGCAGGACAGTCTTGGATTTGCTGGATGTGCTTGGCTGTGAGGTGGCTCAGCAGGAGCAGGGCCTCAGAGAAGGGCTGGAATGCTGCCAGCAGCCCTGGGGCATCCCGGGCATCCTGCAGCACGCTCAGGCATTCCAGGAGCCAGCTGGCAGCACCCCGGATCCTCCTCATCCCTGCTGCCTCTTCCAGCTGAAGGAGCTGACCAGGAAACAAGGCAGAAAAGCTGCTCAGGTCAGGAATCCCCATTCCTGTTTTACCCCTGGAGGTGAGGTTTGCTCCATGGATCTGCTGGAGCTTCCCTCCCCATCCTTGTGTCCCTTCCCAGAGTCCCCTCACCTTTGCTGTCTCCATCAGGATCCTCCTGGCAGCCGCTGCCAGGTGCTGTCGGTGCCGAGGGCTGTCTGGATGCTGCTGGAGCTGGAATGCTGCCAGCAGCACGTCCCTGCCAGCCTGGAGCAGGGATTCACCCACAGTGCTCCCCTCCTCGCCAGGATCCTGGCACAGCCTGGAATGGGAGGACTGGGCTCAGCACTCCCGTCTGTTCCCCAGTCCCACCTTTTCCATCTCTTCCCACCTCACCTCCTTGCCACAGCAGCGAGTTCTTCCGTGGCTTTGGCTAATTTTCCTGCCTTTTCGCCCAGGTTGGGAAAGGCCGGGCAAATCCCGTCTTCCCGTTGCAGGGCGAGGAGGAGGTGGCAGAGCTCCACAGCCATGGGGCAGAGAATTCCCTGGATAGCTTTGTTGTCTGTGGGGAGCCCGAGCTCAGAGAGGGAAAAAGGCTCCATGTTGTCCTGCCTGGAAAAGGGGAAAATCCCTTAAGGGTTAATTGGGATCCAGTGTGGAATTGCCGGATTTCCCAGCCAGCTCGGATGGGGACGGCAGTTCCTGGCTTGGGAAACGCTCCCGGCTTTAATTTCGCCCAGCCCCGGAACCAGGTCACTCACCTGGAATTCCTGGGACACCGCGGGCTGTTCCCGGCACTACATCCCCTCACAGCGAGGAGGGATCGGCAGCGCCAGGTCCCTTTTTTCCCCGCCCGCTTCCCGCCGTTCCCGGGACGCCATGCGGGCCGTTCCCATGGGAGCGACGCCGGGATGCGCCAGCGTCGCCATGGAGACAGCGGGCGCGTGGCGGTGACGTCACGCGGCGCGCCGGCCGCGGGGCGCGCCGGGAGTTGTAGTTCGGCGCCTTCCGGGATTCCCTCGGCCCGGGTGCGCAGAGGAGGGATCGGGCAGGAATATCCCAGTTCTCCCCGTCCAGAGGCGGTTTTGGCCGACCCAAATGTGCGCTCAGCTAACGGGGGCAGGACGCAGGTGATCCTTCTGATTATCCTCAGCGCGGAACATTCCCAGGAAACCTGAGCTGCCGCGCAGGTGAGGTAATTCCCCGGGAACGCCGAGAGCGACATAAATAACCTTCAGGATAAGGATTGACCTGACACAGATCCCGCACTAAGCTGGGAATAACCCGGCGGGAGGAGCCGCGTCCCGCATCATCCCCATCCCGCATCCCGCATCCCGCATCCCGCCCCGCCCCGCCGCGCTCCCGCTGCCGCGGAGGAGGAGGAGGAGCAGGAAAAGCAGGAAAAGCCATGGACAGCGCCGGCAAGGAGCGGGAGGCCGTGCAGCTGATGGCCGAGGCCGAGAAGAGGGTCAAGGGCTCGCACTCCTTCCTGCGGGGGCTCTTCGGGTGAGCGCATCCCGCATCCCGCATCCCGCATCATTCCCACCTCCCTCCATCCCTCCATCTCCATCCTTCCCCATTTCCTGTTTCCTTCCCCATCTCATCCATCCTCTCCTTCCCGACCTTTTCCCCCTTTTTCCCCAGCTCCGGCCCCATCCCGATGCGATAATCCCGGAGTTCAGGCAGAGGCCTCTGCGGCTCCTGCCCGCTCTTTATCCCGGCGGGAATCATCTCTCCCGAAATCCAGAAAATCCCAGAAAATGGCAGAGCGTCCTTTTCCCCGGGCCTGGCTTTGGCCACATCACTCCTGCTTTTCCTTAGTTTTATTATATTTTTTTTAAGGACAGAACATCCCCGATGCTCCGGGCATTTTTTTTTTTTTTTTTTTTTTTTTATCCATCAGCCCGGAAAAATGGGCTGCGGCCGCCCTAAAATGCACAAGTTTTAAATAGAAATTCCTCTCCGGCCTCCAGGCAGATTAATCAATCAGGGCCTTGCTCCCGGGGCTTAATCCGGGCAGCAAATTCCTGAAAATCCTCGGAGGCAACGGGCGGAGATTTCGAGACGGGAATTTTTAATTTGCAAAGCTAAAAAAAGATGGAGTTAAAAAAAAATAAAAATAAAAATAAAAATAAAAGAGGGAGGGAAGGTGGGGGGTGACTCGGATCTTGGCATTTTCCCTGGCAACGTCCAGCCAAATTCCTTCTTCCCACCTGGGCTCTTGCAGGAATTGCTCCATCAGAGCTGTTGTGGAAGGAAATATTCCTTTATTTCTGATTTTTTTTGGCTCCTTCCAAGGGCAGGGAGGGATCCAAAAATCCCGCCTGAGCTTCCAAACCAACCGTGCTCGGCTGCCAGGGGCAGAGGGGGAGGGGAGAGAAGCTCCAGAATTCCCAAGGGATGGAAAAGAAAATGGAATCATCCCTTCTTGTGAGGCTGATTTAAGAGCAGTGTGGATGTGGCACTTGGGGGAATTTGGATTCATGGGCTTGAGGGATTTTCCAGCCTTAAGGATCCTGGGATTCCTTTTTTTTTTTTTATTTATTTATTCTGTGGGAGCAGAGCTTGATCCCAACTGATTCCTGTCCGGGAGCATGGAGGTTCCATGAAAAAAAATCTGCATTTCTTTGCCAAAAATCTCACCTTTGTCATCTTGGAGCCCCCAAATCCAGCACTGCCCTTCCAGAATTCCCAATCCCAGTTGTGGTTTGCTTTCCTGCTGCATTCCAGGGGCAACACCCGGGTGGAGGAGGCCTGTGAGATGTACACCAGGGCTGCCAACATGTTCAAGATCGCCAAAAACTGGAGTGGTGAGTCCCAATCCCCGGGTCTGAGGGGCTGGGGGTGACCCAAAAATCTTGCTGGGAATTATCCCAGTGGGGAATGTGTCCTGTTTAAATGCTGGGAGGGTGGGCAGAGGCGAGGAGCTGAAGGATCTTGGAGGAATTTTGGAATTCCAGCTGCTTGGGAAGGTTTCACCCCTAAATCCCCCCTCTCCCCCCAGATCCTGCTTCATTCCTGCTCATCCCCAAGGTTCACAGGATGACTGTTCCTTCTTTTCCAGCTGCAGGGAATGCCTTTTGCCAGGCAGCCAAGCTGCACATGCAGCTGCAGAGCAAGCACGACTCAGCCACCAGCTTTGTGGATGCAGGGAATGCCTACAAAAAAGCAGATCCACAGGGTAAGGCAGCAGGATTTGGGATGGAGCCCTCCTGCTGTTCCACAGGGAGCTTTGGGATGCTGCAGGGGGTCACTGCTGTCCTGGAATCTCATTGTGGTTTTTTTTGGGATTTTTGGGATGATGCTGCAGGAGGTCACTGCATTCCTGGCATCTCATTTTGGTTTTTGTTGGGATTTTTGGGATGATGCAGGAGGTCACTGCATTCCTGGAATCTCATTTTGATTTTTGCTGGGATTTTGGGATGATGCAGGAGGTCACTGAATTCCTGGCATCTCCTCTGTTGGGATTTTTGGGATGATGCAGGGGATCACTGCTACCCTGGAATCTCCTCTTGGTGTTTGTTGGGATTTTGGGATCATGCAGGAGGTCACTGCATTCCTGGCATCTCCTCTGTTGGGATTTTTGGGATGCTGCTGCAGGAGGTCACTGCATTCCTGGCATCTAATTCTGATTTTTGTTGGGATTTTTGAGATGATGCAGGGGGTCACTGCTACCCTGGAATCTCATTCTGATTTTTGTTGGGATTTTTGGGATGATGCAGGAGGTCACTGCATTCCTGGCATCTAATTCTGATTTTTGTTGGGATTTTTGGGATGATGCAGGGGATCACTGCATTCCTGGAATCTCATTGTGGTTTTTGCTGGGATTTTTGGGATGATGCTGCAGGAGGTCACTGCATTCCTGGCATCTCATTTTGGTTTTTGGTGGGATGATGCAGGAGGTCACTGAATTACTGGCATCTCCTCTGTTGGGATTTTGGGATGATGCAGGAGGTCACTGCATTCCTGCCATCTTATTTTGGTTTTTGGTGGGATTTTTGGGATGATGCAGGGGGTCACTGCTACCCTGGCATCTCATTCTGATTTTTGTTGGGATTTTTGGGATGATGCAGGAGGTCACTGAATTACTGGCATCTCCTCTGTTGGGATTTTTGGGATGATGCAGGAGGTCACTGCATTCCTGCCATCTCATTTTGGTTTTTGGTGGGATTTTGGGATGATGCAGGAGGTCACTGCATTCCTGGCATCTCCTCTGTTGAGATTTTTGGGATGATGCAGGGGATCACTGCTACCCTGGAATCTCCTCTTGGTGTTTGTTGGGATTTTGGGATGATGCAGGAGGTCACTGCATTCCTGGCATCTCATTCTGGTTTTTGTTGGGATTTTGGGGATGATGCTGCAGGAGGTCACTGCATTCCTGGAATCTCATTGTGGTTTTTGTTGGGATTTTTGGGATGATGCAGGGGATCACTGCTACCCTGGCATCTCCTCTTGGTTTTTGTTGGGATTTTTGGGATGATGCAGGAGGTCACTGCATTCCTGCCATCTCATTTTGGTTTTTGTTGGGATTTTTGGGATGCTGCTGCAGGGGGTCACTGCATTCCTGGCATCTCATTCTGGTTTTTGTTGGGAGTTTTGGGATGCTGTGAGGTGACTCAGTTTTTGGCAGCTTCCATCCTGGGAATGTTTTCCTGAGGAATGGCTTCAGGCAGGCACTGGGCTGGATTCCTGTGATTTTTGGGACAGCCTCCACTTTTCCCTGGACAGCAAATCCCCCACCAGCATTATCCCGGGAGCCACGGGACCAAACTCAGGGTGAAATCCCAAATTCCCAGCGATCCCTGGAGCTCTGCTCACCCATCCCCCGGGGGTCGGGCCATCCTTTGGGAATTGCCGGGTGGGATTTGGGGCTGGGCTTGGCTGACGCTGTGTCTCTCCCGCACGCTGCAGAGGCCATCAACTGCCTGAACGCAGCCATCGACATCTACACGGACATGGTAAGGCCATTCCCGCCGCCGGGAGCGCGCGGGATTCCCGGGAATGCCCGGGAATGCTCCCGCCCTCATCCTCCTCCTCCTGCTCCTCCCCTCCCCGGCAGGGCCGCTTCACCATCGCCGCCAAGCACCACATCACCATCGCCGAGATCTACGAGGCCGAGCTGGTGGACATCGAGAAGGTCAGGGGACAGCGCCGATGACGTCATCGGTGACGTCACACCCCGCGCGGTTTTCCCGAAAAAAAAAAACGCGCGGTTCTCGCATCCCTGGGAGCGCCCGCGGCCGAGTTGTGGAGCAGCCCGGGGTAGTGGGAGGTGTTCCCCAGAGGATTTGGGTCATCTCTGAGTCCAAACCATTGCTGGGCTGCAGAATTCCCATCCCCATTCCCATTCCCATCCCCATCCCCATTCCCATCCCCATCCCCATCCCCATTCCCATTCCAATCCCCATTCCCATTCCCATCCCCATCCCATAGTGCAGGAGCTGATGGTTCTCCCAGCCTGGAACTTCCCATGGAGCATTCCCAACCCTCTGCAGTGTCCCTGTGCTGAATGCTCCAGTGAGAATCCTTTCCCATTGGGAAAGCACCTCAGGAATGTCACTTTTATAACGTTCCCACATCCCCACTGATCCCTCATTCCCACTTCCAAGCTCCCCACTGCAGATCTCCTGTGGGATTTTGCAGGATAAAGCTGGGTGGGGTTCAGGGGTTCTTTTCCAGGTGAGGATTTCCTGGGAAACATTTCCTGGAGTCCCAGAGTGCCAGTGCTGTTCCCTGATCCCACATTCCTGTCCCCAGGCCATCGCCCACTACGAGCAGGCTGCCGACTACTACAAGGGGGAGGAATCCAACAGGCAAGTCTTGGGCCAGAATTCCTCTCCATCCCACTTTTTTTTTTGGGATTTTTGGGAAGCAGGGGCTGATTTCTGGGTGCTTGCAGCTCGGCCAACAAGTGTCTGCTGAAGGTGGCGGCGTACGCGGCGCAGCTGGAGCAGTACCAGAAAGCCATCGAGATCTACGAGCAGGTCAGCAGCATCCCTGGGAATGCACCTCTTCCAGGGAGGGCTGGGGCAGCACAGCTGCCAGAATCAGGGAATGGTTCAGGCTGGAGCAGCTCTGTGAGCTCAGGGTTCCCCCAGCGTGGCCACACCTGTGGTTTTTTAGTGTTTGCAGGGAAAGAAATCCGTCCAGATTCCTCTTGGAGTGTGTTTACAACTCTTTGGCAACAAATTCCCTCCTGGATTTATCAGCTCTGCCTCTGGTTGGAATGCCAGCAGTGCTGCTTGGCACTTCCAGAGGGTTAATCCTGGAGCAGCTTCTTCCCAAAGGGAATTGTTTTCCCATTTCCTCATCAACCAAGGATCTGTCTTTGAGCTCAAAACCTCCCAACAGCTTTTTGGCATTTTTTCCACACCTTTTATTCCCAGCCCTGTGTCTTGGGGTGGAATTGGTTAAATCCAGGCTTTCCTTTCCTGCCCCTTTTTTCCACATGTTTTTATTTTATTTTATTTTTTTTTTTGTCCAGGTGGGAACAAACACAATGGACAACCCTCTGCTCAAGTACAGCGCCAAGGAATATTTCTTCAAAGCTGCCCTGTGCCACTTCATTGTGGATGAGCTGAATGCCAAGGTCAGTTATCCCAAAATTATCCCAAAATCCTCAGCAGAGGCTGGAATTCTTGCTGTGCTGGATTCCTGGCTGCTTTCCCAAGTTTGAGGATGGGAAAGGAAATTCTGGGTAAAAAAAAAAAAAAAAAAAAGGGATGGTGTGTGAAGGGATCTCTTCTCTCTCTTCCAGCTTGCCCTGGAGAAATATGAGGAGATGTTCCCAGCTTTCACAGATTCCAGGGAATGCAAGCTATTGAAAGTGAGTCACTGGGAATTTCCCACTTTTCCAGGGCTTTTCTCCTTTCTCCCAGCATTTCAGAGGACACCAGCCTGGCTTTTCCCTGGGTTTGACCCAGACCCCCATTTGTGGTGGGTGCTCTGTTCCCTGGGAACATGCAGGAACAGAATGTTCATTCCCTGATTTTTCCTGGTGTTTTCCCAGAAACTGCTGGAAGCTCATGAGGAGCAGAACAGTGAGGCCTACACTGAGGCAGTGAGTACTCATGGGTTCCTTGGGAGTGCTGCTCCTTCCTTCTCCCTCTTGTTTTCCCCCTCTTTGATTCTTTCCCTTTTCCCTCTTCCTCTTTTTCTCTTCTTCCCTTTTTCCCTCTCTTCTCCTTTCCCACACTTCCTGTTTTTTCCCCTTCCCCTTGCTTTGCTTTTGCCCTTGCTTCCCTTTTGCCTTTGTTTCCCCTTATTTCCCCTTTGCCCTTATTTCCCTCTCCCTTCCCTTTGTTTTTCCCCTTATTTTTTCCCCTTTTCCCTTGTTTTTTCCCCTTTCCCTTATTTTTTTCCCTTTCCCTTATTTTTTCCCCCTTCTCCTTGATTTTTCCCTTTTCTTCTTGTTTTTTTCTCCTTTGCCCTCCTTTCCCTTTTCCCTTTTTTTCCCCTTTCCCCTTGTTTCTTTCCCCTTTTACCTTCTTTTCCCCCTTTCCTTTTGCTTTTTTCCCCTTTCCCTTTTTTTTTTCTTTCCCTTATTTTTTCCCCTTTCTCCTTGATTTTTCCCCTTTCACCTTCTTTTCCCCCTTTCCTTTTGTTTTTCCCCCTTTCCTTTTGTTTTTCCCCTTTCCCCTTGTTTTTTTCCCCTTTCCCCTTGTTTTTTTCCCCATTCCCATTGTTTTTTCCCCTTTCCCCTTGATTTTTCCCCCTTTCCCTTGCTTTTTTCCCCTTTCTCCTTTTTTTTCCCCTTTCCCTTGTTTCTTTCCCCTTTCCCCTTGTTTCTTTCCCCTTCTTTTCCCCTTTCCTTTGTTTTTTTCCCCTTTCCTTTATTTTTCCCCCCCCCCTTTCCTTTGTTTTTTCCCCTTTCCCTTTGTTTTTTCCCCTTTCCTTTTCTTTTTTCCCCATCCCCCTGTTCCCCCACCCTTTCCCTGCCCACCTTCGCATCCCCCCCTCCCATTTCTCTGCTCCTCCCCTTTATTCCCTCCCAGGACCAGCTCCCTGACCCGCGTTTTTCCCGCTGCCAGGTGAAGGAATTCGACTCCATCTCGCGGCTGGACCAGTGGCTCACCACGATGCTGCTGCGCATCAAGAAAACCATCCAGGGCGAGGGCGACGGCGACCTCAAGTGACGCCCGCGGGTCGCTGCCGCCTCCCGCCCAGGACTTTTGGGGAATTCCCGACCCGATCCCGCGCTTTCTTTCGTCGCTTCCTGTGTTTATTTAGCCCCCCCCTGCTCTGTGGTGACGGATGCCAGGCGGGAGAAGCCCTTGGAGAGGAATTCCTCCTCTTCCTCCTCCTCCTCCTCCTCCTGGTCCCGCTCATCCCGGTGCAGCTCCCGGTTTTCCTGCTCTCCCGTGGATTCCAGCATGTCAGTGTCCCACCCAGCCAGCACAGCGCTGCCAGCCCCTCGTGTCCCCACCCTGCCGTTCCCCAGAGTTGGATTTGGGGGTCTGGAAGTGGTGCTTTGGGAATTGGGAATATCCTGCATCCCAGGAGCCCCGGGTCCTGCTTCCACCTTTCTTGGATTGATTCCCCACTTTCCTTCATCCCTCCACTTCCCAAATTATTCCACCCGAGGAAGGAAGGATCTGGTTTTGTGTGTCACCCTCCACATGTGCCAGGCACAATCCCTGAATTCTGAGCCCTGGATCCCACGGGAGCACGGTTGGAATTCGGGTGGCAGGGGGGCACAGTCTGCTTGGGAAGAGCTGAGAAATTCCCGCAGGAATTGGTGGGTGTGTGGCTCAGGAGAGAGGACTGAGCTGCCTGGTTTTTCAGGGAGTTTGTGCAATGTGTCACTCTTTTTGGGAAGAGTGAAGTCCTTCGTTAAGGGCTGTCCTGGAGGCTCCAGGCAGCCCCAGCCCCTCTTTCCTCTGGGAAAAGTCAGGTTGGAATGTTGAAGTTCTGAAAACCAAAAATCCCCATCCATGCCAAATTCTCCTCGGTGTTTTCCCAATCTCTTTTATTTCCTTGTGTTCATCCCAAAGAGAAGGAAGAGCCTGGGACTGGGAGGCAGTGGGGGGATCTCCCAGCCCATCCATTCCCACCCTCAGGAATGGCTTTGTGTGGGAGCTGGGATGAGGGGAGGCTCCACCTTCCCCGGTGTTTTTCCAGTCTGTTGCCCTTCCCTTGTCGGTGCTGTAGGACAGGAGGAGCAGGAGGCTGTTACTCCATCCCTACACCTGGTAGTTGTGTGTGAGTAGCTCCAGCATGTCCTCTGCTGTATCCATGGTGAATTGTGACGGTTCCCAGGTGACAATTCCGCCACTCCCGCTGTGTCCCCGCCCCTCTTCCATCACTCCCTACTCGGATAACTTATTTAAGGAAATGGCCTTAGCAAGAATATCATGTTTGGTGTGACTCTGTACGTGAATAAAGTGAAAATCATGGATGGAAGGAGGGAGAAGTGGTTCTTCTGGAGCTGGGAGAGGGTGGGAAGGGACCTTAAAGCTCATCCTGTCCCAGGGACAGCTCCCACTATCCCCCTGGACACTTCCAGGGACGGGGCAGCCACAGCTTCACTGGGAAAACCCTTCCCAATATCCCACCTGAATCCCCTCCCTCCTGTGCTGTCACTGCAATTCCAGATGAAGAATCCCTCCCACTTTTCCCTGCAGGTCCCTTCTGAGGTTTCCAGGGAACCTTCTCTTTTTCCAGGTGAACTTTCCAAACCTGTCAATACCCCAGAGTATCCCACTGGATATGACTGAGTCACTGGGAGGTCTCCATATTCCATATTTTATTAGGAACAGCTCAAACAAGTAATTCACTTCCCTATGTTCCCAGAGTACAAAACATTCCCCAGCTCCAGATCCTTTAAATACATCTACAACCCCTTTCCTTCCACTGGGAATAACTGAGCTCCAGCAGGAATAAATATCTCAAATATAACCTCTTGGAAATGTCCTCTGGTACAAAAATTCCCTTTTTTCCAGCTTAGAATTCCATGAGAACGCCTCCCCCATCCCTTTATCCCAAAAAAAATAGCTCTGTGCCACAGGTGGGGGGAGGGGGTGTCTTTATTGCTGGATCTCACCAAGCCTGGATTGTGCTTCCCTTTCCCAAAGTTCAGCTGAGGAACTGCTGTGGGAATGCTACAGGGACAGGCAAAGGAATGGGAAAAAGCTGCAGGTTTGAAGCATTAAATCGTAGCAGTGAGTTGCTGCTGTGAAAAAACCAGGAGTCAGCCCAGCTGGACAACATTCCAAGGCTCCTTCCCTGCCCAGGGGAAATCCCCCAAATCCCAGTCTGCTAAAATGGAGCAGGAAAAGCCTTTCCCAGCACAGGATCCAAGTGCCAGGCTGCTCTGGTTTCCATGGAATTGTAAAACCAAGGAAGCAGCACTTGGCTGCCACCTGCCCCAAAGAGACTCCAAACTCCTGGATCAAAACTCCAAAGCTGCTCCCACTCTTTGGGATCTTTGGCAAAAGCAGAGAAAAAACCAACAATTCCTGAAAAGCAAATTTAGCCAGATTTTTCCTGGATGAAATTCCACTGGGGAAAACGCAGCGAACGTCGCGGAGAAACTGCTTCTCCTGATTGTCCGTGTGGCACTGAATTCCCTGGAAAACCAACCTGCACCACCAAGGCACCTGAGCCACCCCCTGAACTCCCAGGGAACCAGCTCCCACAAATTCCCTGCCCGACCAGGAAAGCTGGAAACCCTCCCCAGCCTCAGGAGAGGGAGATCCCAAATCATTCCATGCTCACCAGGGCGTGGAGCTGGGGCTGCCCCGAGTCTGTCTGCGTGTGGAGCACGGCGAGCTCCCCCAGCAGGGATTCCTGTGCTCCTGGAGCCTTGCAGTCCGTGCTGCAATTCCCATTCCCTGGCCCTGCTGCCAGGCCCTGGTAGGGGCTGCTCTCTGGGAAGGACAGCAGCTTCTCAGGGATTTTGGGAGACGCCTGGAACTCCTCGTCGGGAAGCTCCGTTTTGTGCCCCTCCGTGTCGCTCTTGGAGGCTCCTTCCACGATCACCAGGAAGGATTTCCAGGGGGTGTTCTTGTCATGGATCTGCAAGGGAGCAACCAGGAGAGAGGGGGTTGGCTGTGGGATGGCAAGGAAAAAATCTGGATGGATCAGGATTGTGTTTGGTGTTGGTTTTTGTAAGGTGACTCAGTTCCATCCCTTTCCATGGGCAGGACACCTTCCCCTGTCCCAGGCTGCTCCAACCTGGTTTGGAGCAATTCCAGTTTCCTGGGAAAACTGTGCCAGCACCCTCCCAACCTCCCAGGGAAGAATTCCTTCCCAACATCCCATTCCATGTGAAGTCTGCTCTGGGCTTGACCCGTTGGTGCATGGAACCCCAGGAATGTGGGATGTGCTCCCAGGATTGGGATGGAGATGGTACTGAGGTGAACCCCAGGAATGTGGGATGTGCTCCCAGGATTGGGATGGGGATGGTACTGAGGTGAACCCCTGGAATGTGGAAGGTGCTCCCAGGATTGGGATGGGGATGGTACTGAGGTGAACCCCAGGAATGTGCTCCCAGGATTGGGATGGAGATGGAACTGAGGTGAACCCCAGGACTGTGGGATGTGCTCCTGGGATTGGGACAGTACTGAGGTGAACCCCAGAAATGTGGGATGTGCTCCCAGAATGGGGATTGGGATGGTACTGAGGTGAACCCCAGAAATGTGGAAGGTGTTCCTGGGATGGAGATTGGGATTGGGGATGGGGACAGTACTGAGGTGAACCTCTGGAGTGTGGGATGTGCTC
Source organism: Oenanthe melanoleuca (assembly GCF_029582105.1). NCBI lineage: Eukaryota > Metazoa > Chordata > Aves > Passeriformes > Muscicapidae > Oenanthe > Oenanthe melanoleuca. The sequence continues at coordinate 98,299,020 of NC_079336.1, read as the reverse complement.
CTGGGATGGGGATTGGGATTGGGATGGAGACTGGGACGGGGATTGGGATGGGGACTGGGATTGGGACGGGAACTGGGACGGGGATTGGGATTGGGATGGGGATTGGGATGGGGACTGGGATTGGGATGGGAACTGGGATTGGGGATTGGGACAGGGATTGGGATGGGGATTGGGACGGGGATTGGGATGGGAACTGGGACAAGGATTGGGACAGGGATTGGGGATTGGGACGGGGATTGGGACAGGAATGGGGCCAGCACTGAGGTGAACCCCTGGAGTGTGGGAGGTGCTCCTGGGATTGGGATGGTACTGAGGTGAACCCCAGGAATGTGAGAGGTGCTTCTGGGATGTGGATTGGGATGAGGATTGCGATTGGGATGGGGACAGCACCGAGGTGACCCCAGGAGAGCGGAATGTGCTCCAGGGCTGGGAATGGGGCCAGGGAGGGGCAGCACCGAGGTGACCCCAGGAGTGTGGGATGTGCTCCAGGGCTGGGAATGGGGCCAGGAGGGGCAGCACCGAGGTGACCCCAGGAGTGTGGGATGTGCTCCAGGGCCAGGAACAGGGCCAGGAGCAGGGTCAGGAACAGGGCCAGAAACAGGGCCAGGAGCAGGCCAGGAGGGGCAGCACCGAGGTGACCCCAGGAGCGTGGGATGTGCTCCAGGGTCAGGAACAGGGCCAGGAGCAGGCCAGGAGGGGCAGCACCGAGGTGTGGCGGCGCAGCGTGGACTTGTCGGTGAAGGCGCGGCCGCAGGCGCTGCACATGAAGGGTTTCTCGCCCGTGTGGATGCGGTGGTGCCGCTGCAGCGCGTTCAGCTGCGTGAACTGCTTCCCGCACTGGTCGCAGCAGTAGGGACGCTCCCCTGGCCGGGAAAACGGGAGTGAGTGGCACAGGAATCTGGGAATTCCCAGCTGCTGGGCCTGGGAGTGCCCAGCAACCCCCAGGGAAAACCTCCCGGTGCTGCAAACGCAGCGCGAGCCCATCGCCGGCAGCAGCGTCCCCCCAGCCCCAAAGATCTTCCCCAAAAATCTTCCCCTTTCCTTCCCCAAAAATCTTCCCCATTCCTTCCCCATAAATCTGTTTTCCCATTCCTTCCCCAAAAATCTTCCCCATTCCTTCCCCATAAATCTTCCCCATTCCTTCCCCAAAAATCTGTTTTCCCATTCCTTCCCCAAAAATCTTCCCCATTCCTTCCCCAAAAATCTGTTTTCCCATTCCTTCCCCAAAAATCTTCCCCATTCCTTCCCCATAAATCTTCCCCATTCCTTCCCCAAAAATCTTCCCCATTCCTTCCCCATAAATCTTCCCCATTCCTTCCCCAAAAATCTTCCCCATTCCTTCCCCAAAAATCTGTTTTCCCATTCCTTCCCCAAAAACCTTCCCCATTCCTTCCCCAAAAACCTTCCCCATTCCTTCCCCAAAAATCTTTCCCATTCCTTCCCCATAAATCTTTCCCATTCCTTCCCCAAAAATCTTCCCCATTCCTTCCCCAAAAATCTTCCCCATTCCTTCCCCATAAATCTGTTTTCCCATTCCTTCCCCAAAAACCTTCCCCATTCCTTCCCCAAAAATCTTCCCCATTCCTTCCCCATAAATCTTCCCCATAAACCTGTTTTCCCATTCCTTCCCCATAAATCTGTTTTCCCATTCCTTCCCCATTCCTTCCCAGAATCCAAGCATTCCTCCCCCTCTCCCACCCCAGCATCACTCCAAACACACCACACACTCCCAGTTTGGAACCAGATCCCATTTTCCTCCTTCCCTGGATAAACCCCCAGAGCTCTCTCCATCCCCAGCCATCCTGGCAGGTTATTAGGGTGTTCCCACAGGGAATTGTCACTCAGGACTTGTGGGTAATTTTATATCACATTTCCTCTGGGTATTTGCCCTTTTTTCCCTTTTAAATCCCTGGACTCTCACTGGGTTTTGGAGCAGATGTTAGGAGTTTTTCTGGCCATTTTTCTGGTGCAATTTCTGAGGGATTTTTGTGTCTCTCAGTGTGAATTGTAAAGGATTTTTCCTGTTTTTAAGGCAGATGTTTTTCCCAATAACACCTGGAATTTTGACAGCTTTGGGCTGTTCCAGTGCAACTTTTGGGTCATTTTCAGTTTGATTTTTAAGGGATTTTTCATTTCTTAGTGCAAATTTTCAGGGACTTTTCCTGGTTTGTTAGGCTCAATTTTTCCTGGATTTTTCCTGCTGCTTTTCCCAGCAGTCCTTGGAATTTTGGCAGAGTTTAGGTATGGATTTCAGGAGTTTTTGGGCCATTGTTTGTGTGATTTTCAGGCTTTTTGGGCCATTTTAAGTCACATTTCCTCTGGATATTTTGCCCACTCACTTTGCCAGTTTTTCCTCAGAAATTCCTGGAGTCTCACTGGAATTTGGGGTTATGTTTGGAGATTTTCTGGCCATTTTTTGTGCAGTTTCTGGGGGATTTTTTTGTGTTTCTCAGTGCGAATTTTTGGGCTTTTTCCTGGGCTGTTGACGACACATCAAAGCTGGCTGAGAATTCCTTGCTGGAATGGTGCAATCCAAGGAATCCCAGCCTACCTGTGTGCACTTTGATGTGCTGGTAGAGGGAATTCCTCTGGGCAAAGGTCCTGAAGCAAACCTCACACTTGAAGGGTTTGGATCCCGTGTGGATCCGGTTGTGGTGCTTCAGGTATTCCTTGGAGGCAAAGCTCTTCCCACAGGTCTCACACATGAAGGGCCTTTCCCCTAAAAAAAAAAAAAAAAAACAAAAAAAAAAGGGAAGGATTGAAGCAGCAGAGCTTTGGGAATGCACTGAAATATCCCTCACTCCTGGGATTTTTAAAGGTCACCCAGATCCAAACCATTCCAAACTTTCCCCTGTCCCAGGATGCTCCAAGTCACTCCCAGCCTGGCCTGGAACAATTCCCTCAGGAAAACTCTTCCAGGGTTTTACCACTGTCACATTTCTTCCCCCAAAATCCAATTTAAATCAAGCCTGGGATGTGCAGGGGTTGGATTTTCCCAGTTTTCCAGCCTCACCTGTGTGGCAGCGCCTGTGGTAGATGAGCATGTGGTTCTGGGTGAAACGAGCCCCACACTCATCACACACAAAGGGCTTCTCCCCTGTGTGGATCCTGCAAGGAAAAAAAAAAGGAATTTTCAACCTCCAGGATCAGCCTTTCCCTCATTCCCACTCATCCTTACAGCCTGCATCAAAAAAAAAAACCCAGAATTTTTCCATGTAGAAAAATTAAATTTAGAAAATTCTGGGTTCTGGGAACTGAAGAAAAAAAAAAAAATCAGGTTGAACCCCTCAGAGAGGATTTTTCCCCTCATAAAAATGCCCAGGAGAGATAAAGTAACTGATAAAAACCAATTTTATTGGTTTCTTTTATTTTTATTCTGGTAAAATTGTCTCCATCACAAGACAAGGTAGAATGATAAAATCAGGTTCATTTTTGCCCTCATGAAAAGGGCTCTGCCCTGAGACAGATAAAAAAATGGATAAAATCAAGTTAAAACCCCTCAGGGATGATTTTTTTTTTTTCCCTTATCAAAAATGCCCTGAGGTAGATAAAATGCTGACAAAATGAGATTAAACCTCTCAGGGATGATTTTTCCCTCATCAAAATGCCCTGAGGTAGATAAAATATTGACAAAATCAGATTAAAACCCCTTCAGGGATGATTTTTTTCCATGATAAAAATACCCTGGACAGATAAAACCCAGCTGTGTGTGGGTGACATTGGTGATGCCACCTCCTCCTGCTCCCAGATCCATTATTTTCCCTGCTTCTCCCCACAAATCTGGAATTTTCCCATTGCAAACTCAGCCAGATCCTTCCCAAATATTTCCACATTTGTGTTTGGAGGTGCTGGAGGAATCCCAGCTGGATATGAGGAGAAAATGGGGATTTGGGAAACCCTGGAAGAGAAAACAGGGATTTGGGAGGCTCTGAAAGAGAAAACAGGGATCTGGGAAGCTCTGACACAGAAAACTGGGATCTGGGAAGCTCTGCAAGAGATGACAGGAATCTGGGAAGCCCTGAAAGATAAAACAGGGATCTGAGAAGCCTTTAAAGAGAAAACAAGGATCTGGGAAGCCTTGACAGAAAAGAGAGGGACGTGGGAAGCTCTGACACAGAAAACATGGATTTGGGAAGCTCTACGAGAGAAGACAGGGATCTGGGAACCCCTGAAAGAGAAAACAGGGATCTGGGAAGCCCTGAAAGAGAAAACAGGGATCTGAGAAGTCTTTAAAGAGAAAACAGGGATCTGGGAAGCTCTGCAAGAGAAGACAGGGATTTGGGAAGCCCTGAAAGAGGAAAGAGGGATTTGGGAGGCTCTGAAACAGAAATGAGGGATTTGGGAAGCCCTGAAACAGAAAAGAGGGATGTGGGAAGCTCTGACAGAGAAAACAAGGATCTGGGAAGCCTTTAAAGAGAAGACAGGGATCTGGGAAGCCTTTAAAGACAAAACAGGGATTTGGGAGGCTCTGAAAAGCCCTGAAAGAGAAAACATGGATGTGGGAAGCCTTTGAAGAGAAAAACAGGGATCTAGGAAATCTTTAAAGAGAAAACAGGGATCTGGGAAGCTCTGACACAGAAAACAAGGACCTGGGAAGCCTTTAAAGAGAAAACAGGGATCTAGGAAATCTTTAAAGAGAAAACAGGGATCTGGGAAGCTCTGACACAGAAAACAAGGATCTGGGAAGCCTTTAAAGAGAAAACAGGGACGTGGTAAGCTCTGAAAGAGAAAACAAGGACCTGGGAAGCCTTTGAAGAGAAAAACAGGGATCTAGGAAATCTTTAAAGAGAAAACAGGGATCTGGGAAGCTCTGACACAGAAAACAAGGATCTGGGAAGCCTTTAAAGAGAAAACAGGGACGTGGTAAGCTCTGAAAGACAAAACAAGGACCCGGGAAGCCTTTAGAGACAAAACACACACCCCAGCACCCCCGACCCCCCGCTCTCCCCCACCTGAGGTGCGTCTTGAGCGCGGAGGGCTGGGAGAACTTGGCGGGGCAGTGGGGGCAGCCGCAGGGCTTGTGGCCGGTGTGGGTGCGCTCGTGGAGGCGCAGGGCGGTGCGGGAGCTGAGCCCCTTGCCGCAGAGCGGGCAGGGGTGGCGGCGGCCGCCGCCCTCGTGCACCTGCAGGGCGTGGCGGCGCAGGTCCTTGCGGCGCTTGAAGCGCTTGGCGCACAGCTCGCAGGGGAAGCGCCGCTCGCCGCCGTGAACGTGCCGCTGGTGGCCGCGCAGGTTGCAGCGGTTGGCGAAGGTCTGCGAGCACGTCTCGCAGCGGAACTCCGGGGCTGATCCCGCACCGTGGCTCTGCTGGGTGTGCTTCAGGAAGCTCTTCTCGTAGAGGAATTCCTTCTGGCACGTGGCGCACTTGAAGGAGCCGGCGGCGCGGCGCTTTCTGTCCTCCGCTCTCTCGGCGCTCTCCTCCTGCTCGCGCAGCCGGCGGGTGTATTTCTTCTTGGGGATCTCCACGAACACCTTCCTGCCCGCCAGCCGCCCGCTGGCCCGCCGGATCTTGGAGTAAGGAGCTTCCTTCTTCTTCTCCCCCTTCTCCTCGGGCTCGGCCGCCTCCGGGGAATCCTCCCGCTCCGGCACCGCGCCGCCCTCCTCCTCCTCCTCCTCCTCGGGGTTCTGCGACTCGGAGAAGCTCTGCAGCTCCAGCAGCACGGATTCCAGCATCTGCTTCTTGAGCTGGAAGCAGGTCTCGGAGAGATCCAGGCACTTGAGCTTCTCGGCCACCTCCAGCATGCGCTGCACCCTGTCCTCCTCCACCTCCACGCGCGCCGTGTAGACGAACTCCAGGAAGGAGGCGAAATCCGCCGCCTGCACCTCGTCCAGGAAGACGCTGCTGGGGCTCTTCTCGCCCAGGAAAACCTCCTTGAAGAACTTGCTGGTGGCGGCCAGCACGGCCTTGTGCGCCGGGAACTCGGCGCGCACGCCCTGGTACTCCACGCTGACCGTCACGTCGCACAGGTGGCCCAGCAGCCGCAGCTGCTGCATCTCGTTCAGCAGGTTGAGGGGGGAGGACTTGGATTCCAGCAGCACGGCGGGGCTCTCCATCCTCCTCCCTCTGTCCTCCCACGGCCTGGGAATGAGATGGGGGGTCAGGGGGAGGAATTCCGAGGGTTTGCGGCGGCTCCGGTCGGGGTTTGGTGGAATCGGCGGGGCGGGAAGAGCTCGGAGGTGGTTTCATCCAAGCTCAGATCTCCAAATCCTCAACTAAACCATGGAGTGAGTGATGGAAGCTGAGCTTAAATCCCACCCCTATTTTCCATGAAACCCTTTGGGGTTTGAATTTCCTGGGATTACTGGGAAGAGCTCCGAGATTATTCAATCCAACCTCAGACCGATCAACAAATCCTCAACTAAATCATGGAGTGAGGGAAGCTGAGCTTAAATCCCAACCCTCATATTCCATTAAACCTTTGGGGTTTGAGTCTCATGGAATTATTGGGGTTGGGAAGAGCTCGGAGGTGGTTTCATCCAAATTCAGATCTCCAAATCCCCAACTAAACCATGGAGTGATGGAATCTCATCTTAAATCCCAATCCTAGCTTTCCATGAAACCCTTTGAGATTTGAGTCTTATGGAATTATTGGGAAGAGTTCTGAGATTATTCAATCCAACCTCAGATCTCCAAATCCTCAACAAACCCATCCAGTGAACAAATCTGATCTTAAATTCCACCCTTAATCTTCCGTGAAACCCTCAGTGGTTTGAGTCTCATGGAATTATTGGGAAGAGCTCTGAGATTATTCAATTCAACCTCAGACTGATCTACAACTCCTCAACTAAACCATGGAGTGATCTTAAATCCCAATCTTAATTTTCCATGAAACCCTTTGGTGTTGGAGTCTCATGGAATTATTGGGATTGGGAAGAGCTCTGAGATAATTTAATCCAATTTCAGACCAATCTCCAACTCCTCAACAAAACCATGGAGTGAGGATATCTAATCTTAAATCCCAACCCTAATTTTCCATGAAACCCTTTGGGATTTGAATTTCCTGGAATTATTGGGAAAAGCTCTGAGATTATTCAATCCAACCTCCAAATCCTCAACAAAACCATGAAGTGATCTTAAATCCCAACCCTAATTTTCCATGAAACCCTTTGAGCTGACAGAAGCTGGGACAGGGATGGAGCAAACAGAGCTGGATCCAAGCCAAGGCACCTGGAATTCAGGAATGATTCCCAGCCTGAGCAGGCAATAAAAGATTCAGCAAGAGTTAACCTCAGTCCTAAACAACTAAAATTCCACGCTCTGAAAATCCCAAAAAATGACAGGAACTCCTCCAAATGCACTCCTTGAAGGCCCTGTTTCCCAGGAATGTCTGGAGCTCCCCAGTTTTTAACCAAGCAGCAATTTTGGGCTGTTTCCCCAAATGTCTGGCCCAGATTTCTATGGATTTAAAGGTGCTCCTGGGAATTAAGTGATATAAACAATCTGCTGCTTTTTTACCCCAATTAAAATTATTTTTAACTGCTTCTAATTCCCATTTGAGCACTGCCCGTTTCCCAGGAATATCTCCCATTCCAGAGGCAAAACTGGCTGGAAAGAGACAAAAAAACTCCAGATTAAGTGGAATAGAGGGAAGAAAACCCCAAAGTGCCCCTTCCAACCCTATTCCCAAATAACCCCGCATCCCATGGGAAAAAAAAGGGAGAAGAAAGGAGGGGAAGAGGGCGGAGAAAAAAGGGATGGGAGAAGAAGCGGGGGAAAAAATGAGGGGAAAAAAGCGGGGAAAAAAGAGGAGGAATAAGGCGGAAAGATAGGAGGAAAATAAAGCGGTTGCCGCACTCACGGCTTCTGGCCCGTTCCTGGTTTGTTCCCGGTTTATTCCCGATTTATTCCCGGTTCGTTCCCGGCCGCTGCTCCCGCTCAGCCCCGGGCGCGGCCGGAAGCGCTGAGGCGCCACGGCCCCCGGAAGTGACGTCACCGAGCGCGCCGCGCGTTGCTAGGCAACGCGGCCTAGCCCCGAAATTCCCAAATTTTCCTCAAGGGAAATCCGGGCCGGGGATGGAAAGACGGGCACTGAGAGCTTTATTAAAGGAGGATTTGGGGGTTTACAGGGGTTCCAAAGTGCAGTTCCATTTTTGGGGCTCAAACGGGTTTTATGAGTACGAAAGGGAGGGGTCAGTGTCCCCGGTGTCCCCAAGGCCGGGTGACACGCGTGCTGCTTTAGCATTTTCTGGTTTGTAAAGCTTGCCGTGGTCAACAGACCAAATTTCAGGATCTCCTCCTGGATGCACTTCTGCCAAAGTCTCGATTTTGGACCAATTGTGGTCTTTTTTTGGTGTGAGGTCGATCAAGAAGCTTCTCCAATGAGCATTCCTGTCATGGATCTAGGGAAAAAAAAAAAAATAAAAAAAAAAAGGAGTGGGAGAGGAAAACAAGTCAGATCTGATTTTGAGCTGCCAAATATTTCACTTCATCCAACAATTTTGGGATAACTCAGTGATCCAAGTGTCAGCTGCCAACTGCTCTGCTGCCCTGGAAAACTTCCAGAATCAGCTGGAATTTCAGCACACAGGCGAAATACTGACTTGGAGCTGGAAGGGAACCTCCTGTTCTGTCTTTGCTGTCACTTCCAGGAGCTGGAGTTCTCTGGGAAGAGCTGAGCTCAGCGTTTTCCAGCTGGGAAATGTGTGGCAGGAGGGTGGGATGGACCCCCCGTGCTGGAATGGGGGTTAAAGCATTGGAGACTCTGCTTTAACCCATGAAAATCCTAAAATCCCAAATGTTTTCACTGAATCTTTCAGGAGAAGATCTCTGGCCATCAGGAAGTGCCACAAGGATTGGGAGATGACTGCCAGCAGGGGGAGGAAAACCCCACAAACCTCAGGGAGAAATTTGAAGATGGCTGGAAATTAACCCATAAAAATCCTAAAATCCCAAATGTTTTCACTGAATTTTTTAGAGAAGATCTCTGAGATTATGGCCATCAGGAAGTGCCACAAGGATTGGGAGATGACTGCCAGCAGCGAGAGGAAAACCCCACAAATTTCGGGGGCAGATTTCAAGATGGCGGCTCGCCCTGAAACTCATCCCTAACACGGCTCCTCCTGAGGGCTGGAAATTAACCCATAAAAACCCCTAAAATCCCAAATGTTTTCATGGAATCTTTCAGGAGAAGATCTCTGGCCATCAGGAAGTGCCACAATCCCCTCTAGAACTGGGAGATGACCGCCAGCAGCGAGAGGAAAACCCCACAAATTTCGGGGGCAGATTTCAAGATGGCGGCTCGCCCCGCTGCCCTGAAACTCATCCCTAACACAGTCTCACCCCTGGGCTGGAAATTAAACCATAAAAATCCTAAAATCCCAAATCATGGAATCTTTCAGGAGAAGATCTCTGGCCATCAGGAAGTGCCACAATCCCCTCTAGGATTGGGAGATGACCGCCAGCAGCGGGAGGAAAACCCCACAAATTTCGGGGGCAGATTTCAAGATGGCGGCTCGCCCTGAAACTCCTCCCTAACATGATTCCCTCCTGAGGGCTGGGAATTCCCGCTGCCAGGGTGGCAGTGGCACCGATCAAGGAGCGGGAAGATCCCGTGGGATGTCTTACAGCCACGTGCCGGCGCAGGGTGGACAGGTCGGTGAAGCTCCTCTCGCAGGCGCGGCACCTGTAGGGTTTCTCGCCGGTGTGGATGCGCTGGTGCCGCCGCAGGGCTCCCTGCTGAGTGAAGGCCTTCCCACACTGCTCACAGAAATAGGGACGGGTCTCTGGGGAGAACAATCCCGGGATTAGGGGTGGCCGGGAGAGAGCAGCAGCGTTTTTCCCTGGAAGCGCCCAAGGAAATGCTGGATGGGGCTTGGAGCAAGCTGGGAGGGTGGGAGGTGTGCGTGGCAGGGGGTGGAATGGGATGATCCCTAAGGTCCCTTCAAATCCATTCCATCATAATTATTTCCCAACTCTACTCCAAACTCCTTCAGCTGCACAATTCAGGCCGCAGTTTTTTGGGATAAGCCAGGATGAGCCCTGCTTCCCAGCAGAATTCCCAACCTTGCAGCTGTCCAAGGAATGCCTGGACGTGGCACTCAGTGCTCTGGTGGGGATTTGGACTCAATGACCTTGGAGCTCTTTTCCAACCCCAGCAATTCCAGGATCCCCTAATTCACCAGCGGGATGAAACGTCCCCATCCGCACCGGGAAGCGCCACATTCCTTTTCCCAGCCCTGGAATTACCTGCGTGGACGTTGCTGTGCTGGGCCAGGGAGGCTCTGAGGCCGAAGGTTTTCCCACAAACCTCACACCTGTAGGGTTTGGCTCCCAGGTGGCAGAGCTTGTGGCACTTGAGGTACTCGTTGGTGGCAAAGTGCTTCCCGCACACATCGCACCTGAAGAGCCGCTCTCCTGAGGGAACACAAACTGGACATCAGGAATTCTCCCAGAAAGGGGAATCTGGTCCTTCTGCAAATCACAGAACCCAGGCTGGAAAAGATCTCCGAGTCACTGAGTCCAACCTGTGCCTGATCCTCACCTTGGCAACCAGTGCCACATCCAGCTGTCCCCATCCAATTCCAATGCCTGATAACTCTTTCCATGAAGGAATTCTTCCTGATAGCCTCCCCTGAGGACATTCCTCTCATCCTACCCCTTGTTCTTTGGAAGCAGAAACCAAATTCCCCCTGCCTCCAGCCAGGGAATTGTGGAAAACAACAAAGTCCCTCCAGAGCTTCCTTTTCTCCAGGCTAAAAGTCCTTCTATAATTATTAATTCCTTCCTGCTACTTGGATACTCTTTAATTAAAAAAAAAAAAAAAAAAAAAAAAAAAGGCATTTATTTCACATCTCAGCAATAAAACGGGAAAGGGGTGGGAAATCCACCTGGAATATTTAATTCCCACCTGTGTGTGTCCTTTTGTGGGCGGTGAGTTTCCCCTTGTCGGCGAAGGAAGCGCCGCAGTCCTCACAAATGTAGGGCTTCTCCCCAGTGTGGGATCTAATGGGGACAAAACACCAGTGATTAGTAATTAATTAGGTCTTGATCCCTAATTCCTGGATTCGAAACGATGTTTGGGTTTTAGATGGCAAAAGGAAATTCTGCTCCCTCAGAAAACTGAGTGTTGCCAGGTACAGGCAGTAAGCTCCGGGAGTAAAATTCCCATTTAAAATTTACCTTTTAAAATTTAAAATTCCTATTTAAAATTCACCTTTTCCTCACTCCCAGGCCCTACCAAGTCCACCTTTGTTTCCCAGACAGCTTGGAGCATGGGAAAGGAGAAAGAAGGGAAAATGACAGCAAATCAGAAAAATCTGAGCCTGATCTTTGGTCTTAACTTATTCCAACCCAAACAGGATGACGTCCAAAGTCATTCCTGATTTTGAGCTGTCAGGACAAAGGATCATCATGGAGGAAGTTGGGAAATTCCATGGGATGATTCACCCTCCCCTGGGAGAGGACACATCCAGCACAGACACCACCAGGGAGCAGCTCATCCCGTCAAGCTCGAGATGAGCAGCACGGATTTGGAGTTGCACATGGAGATGAAATTTCTTGCTCCAAGAGCGAGCACAGCTCAGGATCCATTTCTCCAGGATCCCTGACTCACTCTTCATACTGGATTATCTACATGGATACTGGGGTATCAGTGAGGATACTGGGGTATCCATGTGGATACTGGGATTTCCATGTGGATACTGGGATATCCATGTGGATACTGGGATATCCATGTGGATATTGGGATATCCATGTGGATACTGGGATATCCATGTGGATACTGGGATATCCATGTGGATACTGGAATTTCTATGTTGGTACTGGGATATCCATGTGGATATTGGGATTTCCATGTGGATACTGGGATATCCCTGTGGATACTGGGATTTCCATGTGGATACTGGGATTTCCATGTGGATACTGGAATATCCATGAGGATACTGGGATTTCCATGGGGTACTGGGATATCCCTGTGGATACTGGGATATCAGTTCTAGAGTTAGGAGAGCTGTTTATATAAACCAGTAAAAACCTCTGAACTTTAGTGGGGTAAATTTGGGATGAGGAGAAGCGCCGGGTCTCCCTCTTTCTTCCCACTGGTGATCCCATATTCCTGCCTTTTGCCACATGAAATTATTTCAAAGTGCCAAGCACTTCCAATCTTTTTCCCAAGGTAAATCCCTCCTTTGAAGCATTTCTTTTTCCCCCCACTTAAGCCAAGGTTTTAAAATCTTCACATTTTAACAGCTTGGAAAAATGTCGGATGACCGCGATTCCCTGAAGAACCGTAAAATAAATTCCTTCATAAAAAAATAAATCAGGCAAGGCAAGCATCTGTGTTATCCACGTTTTCAATCCTGATTATTTTGCTCATCCTGCCCCAAATGATGGGAGATTGGACAGGGAATTCATGTCGAAATCCCGACGGCGGGAGGCGCAACGCGGCGCCAAGGGAATTAACCGCGGATCCCTCTGCAACCAATCCCTGGCGTTCCTGGAGACTCTGACCTGGTGTGGATCTTGAGCTGGGAAGGCTGAGCAAACCTGGAGGGGCACAGGCCGCACTCGTAGGGCTTCTCCCCGGTGTGTGTGCGCATGTGGAGCACCAGCGCCGTGCGGGAGCTCAGCATCTTGCCGCAGACGCAGCACAGCGGCCGCTTGGCCCTGCCCTCGTGCTTCCGCGCCGAGTGGCTCCTCACATCCCTCTTCCTCTTGAAGGTGGCCTGGCAGAGGCTGCAGGAGAAGCTCCTCTCCTGGCTGTGCACGCAGGCGCGGTGCTCCCGGCAGCTGGCGGAGCTGGCGAAGGTTTTGCCGCACAGCTCGCAGCGGTAGGCCTTGCCCGGCGGGCTCTGGTGCGCCTCCCGGCAGTGAGACACGTACTTCTTCCTGGAGGCAAACTGCTCCTGGCACTTGTCACACTGCATGGTGCAGGCGGGTTTCTTGCTGCCTTTCTTTAGTTTGAGCCCCGCTTCAGGTTCTTTGCTGCCCTTCTCTGCTGTGGCTGCGTCCTCCTCCTCCTCAGAACATTCCTCGTTGTCCCTGCTTCCTTCCACTTCCGAGTATCCTCTGTTAAATCCTCCCTGCTCCTCACCCTTCACACTCGTTCCACCATCTTCACTCCCTCCTTCACCTTCCTGGAATTCCTCTTGCTCCTTGCTCCGGGATGAGTTCCCGGGATCTTCCTCACACCCCGAGGTTTCCGGCGTCTCATCCCAAGTCTCTCCGTTGGGATCTTTGTCACGGCTCGTGGGTGGAACCACCATCCAATAGACAGGCAGGAGTTGCCTCTCTTGCCCAGACTCGTGGTTTTTCCTGTTAAAAACAGAGCACAAGTTCAATTAAGTTTCACTGAAACTCATTAATTGTTTAATTGTTTCAATTCAGGCCTTGGGGGAAGAGTCCTTTCCTTTTAATTGCTCCTTGCACCATTTAAGAAATTCCCAGTGTGTTAGGAAAGCCTGCAAGTAGGAAGAGTTTGGGAAAAGCTGGACCAGATAATTAAAGGCAATTAAAATGCCTCAGCTCATTAAGATCTGCATTTTTCACCTGATCAGGAATGCAGGATGGACTTTTCCTCCCAGGCCGTGGAATTACAGATTTAAAACAAAGGAAACAGAGATTAAATGCCCAGACAGAGACACGAAATTCCGATTTTAAACCCCAAATCTGAGGATTCCGGAGCAATCTGGTTGCACCAGTCCCCCTTAATCCAGTGGGAAATTCCCTAAATTCCCCATCTGGGAGACCCCAACCCGGTCACCCGCACTGCGAGTCCAGGAGGAAAATCCCGATTTCAACGCGCTGCTTCGAGTCAGGTCCAAGGAATTCCGGGATGACTGTGGGAATGATTTATCCTGGGATCCCAAGGAAGGGCTGTACCTGAGGTGGGAGGTGTAGGCAGCCCTGTGGGAGAAGCTGGCGGGGCAGCGCTGGCAGCGGTAGGGCCTGTCCCCCGTGTGTGTCCGGACGTGCAGGGCCAGGCCACACTTGGAGCTGATGGCCTTGTCACAGTAGGGACACGCCTGGCATTCCCTCTTTCCCTCCAGCCCCCCAGGAAGGGGATGGCCATCCTTGTTTTCCAGGCTGGGAATACCCACACCCGCTCTGCTGGGGGAACGCGTCTTGTCGCACTTGGGCGGCTTTGCCGGCCTGGAATTTGGGGCTGGGGAAGCTGTGGCCTCCTGCTCCAGGCCTCCTGCTTGGCCTCCAACGAGCTCATAGCCCGGCAGCAGCTCCTTGTGTTTCTGCCTATCCCAAAGTTTCCTCTGCATGGGGATGGCCACGATCTGGGAAGAGCTCCTGGGGTTCTCCCTTTGCTGGACGCCAGGCCACTGCGATGCGCCGCTCTCAGCCCTCTGCCCTTTCAGGTGGAGGCTCAAATCCAAGCCCTTCCTGCCCTCTGCCTTGACTTCTTCACAGATGTCCAGCAGATCCTTGCACTCCAGCCTCTCCGCGACCTCCTTCATCCGCTGCAGCTTTCCCGCCTCGATCTCCACCTCGGCCGTGTACACGAACTCCAGGAAGGAGGTGAACTCCTCGGTGTAGATGTCCTGCAGGGTCACCGTGCACTTCTGGGCTTCCTGGTGCAGGAACAGCCCCTTGAAGTAGTTGCTGGAAGCTGCCAGGACGGCTTTGTGAGCCAGGAATTCCTCCTGGATTCCCAGGTGCTGGGTGAGCACCGTCACGTCGCAGAGGTGCCCCAGCCGGTACAGGGAGTGCAGAGCCCTCAGGAGGTTGGGAGCAGCCACCTTGGACTTCATCAGGATTTTCTTCTCCATCCTGCCAGGGGAAACAGAGAAACGTTGATTTTTTTTCCCCTATCTTTCCGTTCAAGTGTGGCAGGGAAAGCCCAGGGGAATTCCATGCCCTAAGTCCTTGTTCACCCCACACAGGTGGAACCACTGAGAACTCCAAGCTTTGATGGATTCCAAACTGAGGAATATGGGCACGATGAGCGTTGCCTAAATTCTGCTGGAAAGGGATTGCTCACATCCAGATTCCTACTGGGAAATTCCCACAGCCAGCAGGGATCCCTGCAACGCTCCCAGCCCAGCTGTTCCCATGTGGAATGGGAACTCCAGCCCACTGGAAGCAGCACAGATCCAGAGGCTCAGCTCCAAAATCCACAGCCCATCTCAGCGTTTCCCAGCAGGAAATCCTGGTTTGTGTGCAGTGCTCAGAGGAATCGATGGGAGCAGCTCGTGCTAATTTCCCGCTGCTCCTTTTGAGATTCCCATCTGAGATAAGATCCTGATCCCAGCTCCCTCGGGAGCTCCTCTGACACCAGCATCTGACACGGAGCCTGATGGGAGAGATAAATTCCAAGATCATCTCCAAGAGTTCAGCTGCTTCTGGATTAAACCCCCCCGCCCCCGGCAACTGGAGCACCTTTCCACAAATCCATCAACTCCCACCACTGTTTCCTTCAGAAAAAAAGGAATAAATTGTATTTTCTGTTCCCATTTGGAAGCTGATCTTTAGTTTTCCAAAGTGCTGCCAAATCCTTAAGTCTCCAAAACACTCACTCCAAGGATTTAAACGAAAACTCCATTTCCTCCCCGTTTTATGGGTTTGTTTGTAACTTCTTTCCAGCTTTTTTCCCGGCAATTTGGGAATAAATGCTTCAAAAATGAGCACACGTGTGCAAGATTTGCAGAAAGCATAATTAATCCGAGAGATTGTTTGCAAAGACACTTTAATTGCATCAGAACCGATGGAAAACTCAAAGTGTATTTCAATTAAATTATGGAGTTCCTGGTGAGGAATTGGAATCAGTGCAGCTGGAATCGGTACAACTGGAACTGGTACAATTCCTTTAAGAAATAAAGCCCAACAATGACCTGAATCTCCAAGAAAATATTTATATTTGTATATTTTGATTATCTCCATTTACCTGCTGGAAAAATTTCTGTTTTATCCAGCTGGAAAATATCAATTTATGCTCCAGAGCGTCCCCATTTATCATCTAGGATCAATCTCCATTTACCCACCCCAGTCTTCATTTATCCTCTAGGAAAATCCTCACTGATGCAAAAAAAAATTAAAAAAAAAAAAAAAAAAAAAATTGCATTCTCTCTCCAGCAGACTGCTGGATAATTTAATTCAAAAGACCTAAAGTTTGGGGTTTGTTGTTTGTTTTTTTTTTTTTTTTGAAACACAGAGCACTTGGATTTCTCCCTACCCACGTTACCTTCGGGACACCCCTGGGAAAACTCCTCCCCCGAGGAACTCTCACCATCCTCGGGATGAAAACCTGGGAATGTCGCCTGCTGCTCCTTGTGCCATCAAAACATCATCTTCTTTATTCTGAGTGCCAGATTTGGCTCCAGATACCTGAAAAACAGAGACACGGCGGGGACATGAGGGGAGCCACCTGCAGCACCCGGGAATCGCCTCCTCCCGCCGGGCCGGAGCGCCGACATCTCTCCCGGGGGTGATTCCTGGTTGTCCCGGGGGTGATTCCCGGCTCTCCCGGGGGTGATTCCCGGCTCTCCCGGGGGTGATTCCCGGCTCTCCCGGGCTCCATCCCGGCCCTTACCCCGCCCTGTTCCCGCCCGAGAGCGCCATGGCGGCCGCGGCCTCATCGCCTCAGCCCCTCAGCGCCGCCGCCATTTTGAGTGCGGGCAGGGCGGCCCCACAGGAGGAAAAAAAAAAAACAAAAAAAACAACTTTAAACCCTCAATCCCCGCCTTAAATCGGCGCTAATCCGCAAAAAATATTAAACCGATCCAGAAACGGCTCGGTTTGGAAATAATTTGTGTTTTTTAAAGAAAAACTAAAGAAGAAACGGGTTTTCCCTGGTGAGATGACCTCAGGATATTTAATAGCGCCCTGTTTGCTCCTCGGCCTCTCCCAGTGGGGACAATGGGATATTTTTGTGGATACTGGGATATCCGTGAGGATACTGGGATATCCCTGTGGATACTGGGATTTCCATGAGGATACTGGAATATCCCTGTGGATACTGGAATATCCCTCTGGATACTGTGATATCTGTGATGATATTAGGATTTGCATGTGGATACTGGGATATCCGTGTGGATACTGGGATTTCCATGTGGATACTGGGATATTTGTGAGGATACTGGGATATCCGTGTGGATACTGGGATTTCCTTGTGGATACTGGGATTTCCATGTGGATACTGGGATATCCATGAGGATACTGGGATTTCCATGTGGATACTGGGATATCCCTGTGGATACTGGGATTTCCATTAGGATACTGGGATATCCATGTGGATACTGGGATATCTGTGAGGATATTAGGATTTCCATGAGTATATTGGGATTTCCATGTGGATACTGGGATATCCATGAGGATCCTGGGATTTCCCTGTGGATACTGGGATATCCATGAGGATATTAGGATTTCCATGAGGGTAATGGAATATCCATTAGGATCCTGGGATTTCCATGTGGATACTGGGATATCCATGAGGATACTGAGATTTCCATGGGGTACTGGGATATCCCTGTGGATACTGGGATATCAGTTCCAGAGTTAGGAGAGCTGTTTATATAAACCAGTAAAAACCTCTGAACTTTAGTGGGGTAAATTTGGGATGAGGAGAAGCGCAGGGTCTCCCTCTTTCTTCCCACTGGTGATCCCATATTCCTGCCTTTTGCCACATGAAATTATTTCAAAGTGCCAAGCACTTCCCATTTTTTCCAAGATAAATCCCTCCTTTGATGCATTTTTCCCCCAGTTCAGGTTTTAAAATCTTCACATTTTAACAGCTTGGAAAAATGTTGGATGACCACAATTCCCTGAGGAAAAGTAAAATAAATTCCTTCATAAAAAAATAAATCAGGCAAGGCAGACATCTGTGTTATCCACGTTTTCCATCCTGATTATTTTGTTTGCAGCTAGGGAATGTTTCTGTAATCCAGACACAGCTCTTGGAGTGGGAAGAACGAGCAGCAGTATGAGCAATCCATGTTGGAAATATCAGGATAATATTCCTGTACCTTCCCACAAGGGAATAATGTTTGATTTTCCTTTACTGGAAAACTGGTGTGCTCTTCCCTGAAAGCTCTTGGACAATTTATACAGAATTCCACGAGGATGGAGGGAATTTCTGGATGCACTGCTGTGTCCAGTGCTGGGGGTTGACAATTTTGGCTTTTCCCAGCAAAGCTGGGGAATGTTTTGGAGCCCCCCAAGGAAACATCCTGGTGTGTTTTCCCTGGATGGATATTCCTTCCTTACAGCTCCACCAGAGGATGCTGCAGACTCTGGAAAGAGCAGCCTGGGCTGTGGCCCTGCCCATCCCTTTAATCCAGAGGAATTGTGCTGTTCTTGTCCTGTTCTCCATCAGAAATTTTGGCTTGGGATCAGCCATCCCAAGTATTCTCCCCCCTCAGGTTCAACCTCAAGGAGCAGGAGTTCAGTATATCCTGGCAGAACTCTTCCAGGATCCCAGTGTCACTTGGAAAAAATGGGAATTTAGGGGAATCTGTGTGTGTTTTGTCTGGAAAATGAGATTTTTACAATCCTAAAAAAAAAAAAACCAGCAGAGTTTAATTCCCACTAAAATTCTGATGGGGAAAAAAACCTGGACACCAGAGCAAACCAAGAGGGAATAGGAGAAGATATTTAAAATATAAAAAAAAATAAATTAAAAATCAGTTTAAAGCCCTTTTCACCCCTCTGTGTTCCCTGGGGGTGATGGAGCCAACATTTGGGGACACATCCAGGAGTCACTGGAAGATCAAGACCTCAGTTTGGGAAGAATTTTTTTGGAATGAGCTGGGAGCCAGCTCAGCACCACCCCACAGCCCAGAATTTTGGCTCTGGGCTGTGAATTCCTGACGTTCCCTCTCATTTTTTTCCAGGGAGATCATTAATTCCCTGCAATCCTGACCCCACAAGTGACGTGCTAGGGAGATGGAGATCCAAATTCTGGGAGTGTGTCTGTGATATTTTCCTCCTGGCACGAAATAAATCCTCGGCACAGCTCATTCCCTTGTTTATCACACATTTTTAAGCTCTTGGCAAACTTGTTTTCCTTCTTCTCCCAAATATTTTAACCCCTGCTAAACCCTGGGTGTGAAACCCAGAAGTTTCCTCTGGAAGAAAAGGATTTTCCCCTCACATTCTCTGGATATTGAAGGCCTGATCCACGTACTTTTAACTCCTTAACAATCCCAAATTTAAATGGTTTTTTTTTTGATTTTTGAATGGTTGAGTTCTGGTTGAGTTTGGGTCTGGGGGGGTTATGGAATATCCTAAAGATCCCGTTTCTCCATCCAGGATCTGGAAAACAGGTGGATAATGTTTAGTCTCCAGCTAAAAAGGACAGGATGTTAATGCTTTTGCCTCCTGTTTAGTTACATTTCAATGTGGAACAAATATTCCACTAGCAAAAGGAGGTGGGGAAAAAAAAAAAAATCCCTTTTTTCCCCCCCTTCCTACTCAATATTCCATGATAAAGCCGTAAGGAATGCAGAAGATCCCAGGGAATAAATTCAGATTAGCACCATGCTCCCAGCCAGAACAAATCCAGCTAAGCAACCCCCAAAATTATTCCTGATGGCAGGAAAAGAGGGAATTCTTGCCAGATTTACCCTCCCCACGTTCCAAGATTCTGACTGAAAGAGCTGCTGATTTCACGGAGGTGATTCCGGACAAATTCCAGCTGATCCCAGCTGTTCACCAGGGAAAATAAATTATAAGGAAAATAAATCTGAGTGCCTCAGATTAAGTGATATTTTTCCAACAGCTGGCTGTGTTTTTCCTGCTGTTCCCCTCAAAAAGCAGCATTCCCTCTCAAGATCCCAAACTTTCTCGTCCTCCTAGAGAAGCCTCTTGACTTTTAGCCACCGGAATTATCCCAATTTTTCTTTTTTTAATGTAAATATTTGCCTTCCCAGTAATAATATTTTCCCCTCAGTGATTATTTTTCCTTAGTGCTGAGCGCTCACCGTGGCTTGCAAATCCAAATAATTTTTTGGGGGCGGGAGGGGGAAAAAAACCCGGGAATTTCAGTTTATATCTGAGTTTATATCCAGGTGCTCCTGCAGGGATGAGAAAATGCCCTTTTCCAGTCCCAGTTTGGGTGTGGAATCTTGGCAGGGGACACATGGAAGGAGCAGCTGCCTGGAGAAACAAACACCTGGCAAAATATTTGGGGGAATTTCAGGATGAGTCATCCCGGGCCGTGCTGCAGATTCCCAGAATCCCATGGAATTGCTGGGGTTGGAAAAGAGCTCTGGGATTCCTTGGACACCTCCAGGAGTGGGAGCTCCAAAGCTTTCTGTGAAAGAAAAAAGAAGAATATTCCCATTTCCTTCGTGTCTTATTCCAAACCTCCCTGGGGAATTCCAATGCTAACATCCTATTCCATGAAAAAATTCCCATCTGCCTTCTTTTATTCCATCCAGGACTTTTCTGGGGATGGGAATTCCAAACTTCCCTGGGGAATTCCAATGGTAACACCCCATTCCATGAAAAAATTCCCATCTGCCTTCACCTTATTCCATCTTTTCTCCTTCCAGCTCTCCTGCTTGGAGAAGGTCTGTGCCAAGATCCATCCCCAAAGCTGATGGAATATTGGGAACTCATCCCAAGCCAAATGTCTGAGCTCATTAAAATCCCAATTAATCCCTTTTGATCCATCACCATGTGGAGCAGGGAGGGAGGCTCCGTGCTGGAAGTTTCCAAATTGGTTATTTTTTATATTTATATTTATTATTCATATTTATTTTTATTATTATATTTTTAATTTTATTATATTTATATTTATATTTATATTTATATTTATATTTATATTTATATTTATATTTATATTTATATTTATATTTATATTTATATTTATATTTATATGAAAAGCTAAAAACTGTGGAATGAGGCCTGGATGCCCACGAGGAGCTGGGGGTTGTGCCAGATTTTGGGATAAAAGAGTGGATTAGGGATTTCTGGAGGAGGAGAAGGATTTGCTGAGTTTTCCCACTGCTGATTCCCCAGCTTTTAATGATCCCAATAATTATCCCAATTAATCTCAGGAATGACTTTTGGAGCCGTGTCCTCATTCAGATATACAAAAAATCCTTCTCCAGAAGTGTTCCCAGACCAACCACTCACCTTTCAAAGGAATGTTTTCCCAACATTAGGGATTTAAAAATGGATATTCCTGGGGAGCAGTGGGGCTGGGAATGGCTGGATAACCTTTGGAAAAGCAGCAGGAATGACTTTTTGTTAGACCATCTGCTTTTACTCCAGGATATTTAATGATTGCCAGGAATTCCAAGGTGGATTAAGGAAAAATATCCCTTTGGATGGAGCTGGAGTTCCAAATCCCATCTGGATTCATTTTCCCTTAAAAACCAGGATTGCAAGGAAATAGGAGAATGTTGCAGCTGGCATGGGAATCACACCAGCAGGTACTGGGTGCCCAACCAACATTCCAAAGGATTTTATGGATCTGGTTTTATCCCAAAAATCTGCTGGGAGCAGCAGTGGGGTTGCCAAGCCCAGGCTTGCGTTGGAAGCTGGAAGGACATCCCAAAATATGATGGATCTGTGTTATTAATCCAGGGATGTGAGGACATGGAACTCCACCCTTAGAAATAACAAAAACAAGGAAAGCAGGTTGGAGCCTGAAAAAATCAGGGAAAAATGTGGGAGAGACAAGGGAAAGAAGCCCAAAGGGAGGGAAAAAAGTTCCCAAATTCCTTAAATCTTATTTTTAGGTCCCTGGATCCGGATCCAAGGATCCAAGCTCATCCTGGAGATGCTGTGGATGCACATTTCTGACTTCCCAAGGGAAAAGTGGGAAAGCTCAGGAGTGGATCTGGGTGACTCCACAAACGCTTTCCCATCTGGAGCAAGAATTTGGGAATTCAGGACACGCACCTGGAGGTGGGATAGGAGCCTTTTCCAGGCCCAGAATTCCCAATGGGAATGCCAACACCTGAGCTTTCCTGCCTTTTCCCTGAGCTGGGACAAGGTCAGGTGTGCTGACCTGCGGGGATCAGGTGGGAATTTTGGGAGTGCATGAGGAGGAAGCAGAAGCTCAGAATTCCAGAATTCCAGAATTCCAAGGACAAGGTGCAGTTGGGAATGGAATCCTTGGCACCACTCCCTTTGTCTCAGCATTCCCAAGGAAGATGGAAAAGCTAATTTGGTGGCTCTGCATTCTTGGAAGAGAATTCCAAGAGGAATTGCTCCATCCTCAGGGGAGCCCATTCCCAAACCAGGAGGGATAAACCCTCCTAATCCAGGCTTTGGAAAACTGAAAATCATCCCAGCTGTTGTTAGGAATTCCCATCATGGGCTGTTCCCATGAGGGGTTTGGATTCCCAGTTTGGCACTGAGAACTCCAGAGGAGGAGGGGGTGAAGTGGGAAGGACAATCCCTAAAATCCCATAAAAATGGGAAGAGCAAGCAGCTGCTCTCTCCAGCAAACAGCTGGAATACCTAAAATTCCAGGGGGGCAAGTGGATCCCACTCCTGATCCCTGGAGCTGTGGATGGATCACCCTGGGAGGGATTTTCCACCTTTAGGGAATGGCTTTTGAAATCCAGGTGGGAGCGTTTCAACATCAGCATTCCCACTTGGAGCCAGAACTGCCAGGGAAATTTACAGCCTGAATTCCACAGGAGATCAGCCTGGATTTTATTTTCCAAGTTTATCCACTTCCAGCTCATGCTTCCCACTTCCCTAGGGATAATTTGGCTCTATCCGGCTCTGGCTGCCCTGCTGGAGTATCCCAACAGCAAGACTCTCACAGCTTTTCCAGGGAATTTTGGGAAAACCACATCAGACTTTTAGCTGGTGTTTAGCTGGGAAATGAATTAGCTCCAGAGGGAGGAATTCATGGGAAGCTTGGGAAAAAGAGGAATTGGACCCCAAAACCTCCTGGAGCTGAAGGTTTTAATTTGGAGAAAATCCCAGGAGGATTTGGGAATGGGCTCAGCTGCCTTTAGGAACAAACTCCTGGGGTTTTTTTGGTTTTTTTTTGTTTTTTCTGTGGATTTCTCCTTCCATCCTGAGTATCCAGTGTCTCACTGCCTGCAAAACCAGGGAGGAGGGAATGTTTGCCCAGTGAGGTCAGTGGAAAGCTGCCTCCAGCTGGGATCAGACCTGCAGGTGGCCGGCAGGGACAAGAATCCAAGGATTTTATCCCTTTGGAAACATCAGCCCTGCCCGGAGCATCCCTGGTTCCTCCCCGCCTTTCTCCTGCCGCTTTTTTTTTTTTTTTTTTTTTTTTTTGGGGATAACAATGGCAGGATCCAGATGTTTATCCACAGGGCTCTTCCCATTTCCACGCTGGCCTTCACCAAATTCCACAGGGAGCTCCGGAAGCAGCCACAGATAACCCGGGCTCCCGGGAAAGGTGAAACCCTTGGAATTACAGCAGGGCAGGGAGCACCTGGAAATGATCCCTAATTCCTCTCCAACGTGGGAATGTGGCCGGAATTAACCAGTGAAATCCCATCTCGGGAGCTGGAGAATGGATCCCAATCCGTGTTTTTTTTGTGGCTGTTTCCATTTTCAAAGCCTCGGAATTCCCTTTGCTCCATCCATAGGCAAAATCAGCGCTGGGTGCCCACAGCAATGGGGAAGATCCTATGGAAACACAACTAAATAATGCTGGAAAAGTGGGAAAAATCCTTTTAAACATGTGGAATCAAGGAGATTTTGCTGTCATTCCCTGCCCAGCAACCCAGGGAATTTTTTCACTTTGCATTCCCCTTTTTTTTTTCCGCTTTGCTGAGGCAGGGAAATTCCAGCTGCGGCACATCCCCTGGCTCCTGCGGATCCGCGATAAGGAGGGAAAAGCTCAGCCTTGGGACACGGAAAAAACTCTGCCCAGCCTTCCCTTATCTTTATCGCCCACATTCCCGACAATCCCAAGTTTTGTTTCCCCGAGAAGCCCCGCTGCATCCAAGGCAGCGCCATTCCAGAGGAAAAATCCTGGGATGGATCCTCCCTGCCCCGAAGGCAGCTCGGAGCCTCTGGAAAAGCGCTGATGTTTTCCTGCCTTGCCGGGACCCTCCCAGCAGGAAATTTGGGCATTGTGCTGGGAGAGCCGAGTTTTCCGGGCAAATCCCGGCGGGATCCAGCCGTGGGCTGGGAGGGATGCAGCTCCAAGAAATCCTTGGGATGGGGTTTAAATGCAGGGATTCTGCTCCGCCTGGAATCCAGTTGGGGATCCTGGGAAGATCTGGGAATTTTTTCCCCCCATCAGCACCGAAGGGATCGAATCCCAGCCACTTCCCAACTTCCCAGCTCCCAAATATCCCGGGGTCAGGAGCAGGGATTGATTCCCAAATAAATCACCAGCATGGAGCAAAGGTCACCCCATTCCAGGAAAACCGGCAATGCTACAAAAAGAAAGGGATTTGTTCTTCCCAGATTCCAAGCAAACCTTGCTTGACTTTCCCCAGGAATTGTAAATCTTTTGTTTTCCCGCTTTTCCAAACTTCCCAATTCCCTAACAGCTCCAGCTTTTGGGATCCCGTTTTTCCAAGATCTCAATCAGTTTTCCAGTTAAGATTATTCCTCAATCCCATTTAAAAAAATAAGGAAGCACCTCTGGATCCCCCCAGCAGCTCCTGCCTTCCTCCCATTGAATTCCCATTTCCTTGGATAAATAGGAGGGGAAAGAGGGAAAAAGAGTTAAACCAGGCAAAACCAGAGGGAAGAAAACTTGGAGCACCACGGGAAAAAGCAGTTTGGAATTGCTCTGGAAATCCCACCAGGCTTTGCTCAGGGCTGGGAATATTTTCCATGGAAAAAAAAAAAAAAGGGATTTAGGGAAGCAGCTTGTAGGATTTGGGTTCAAACCACTCCAATTCTTTATTCCTGGATTCTCCCAAGGATCTGGAAGGGAAGGAGCCAGCCTGGGATAACTGTCCCAGGAGCCACATGAGCCCCATCCCGGTTTTTCCTCCAAAATTCCAACCTTGGAATGTGCCAACAGCATTTTTTAGCTTTGGTTGCCTTGGGGCTCCAAGGACAGGGATGGGGCAGATTTCCAAGGATTTCCAAAGGGGGTTGGAAAGTTGGGATCTTCAACCCAAAATATCAGCAATTCCAGGGGGATAATTCCTGCTTTTGGGCCAGGTGGGAACAGGAATTTTATTCCCACTTAAATCCTGTTGAACTGAACACACAAGGAGATGGAAAAGAAGGATCCTGAGTCTGTCCCTCCTCCTCCTCTCCCAGGAGGAAGATTTGCAGGATGGAAAGGAAAAACCTGGAAAAGAGCCCGGTGTGGGAAGCAGGAATGGTGGGATCAGTTCCTGCTGGGAATGACCTCGATGTTTTCACGTGCTTCGAGTCATTTTCCTGCCAAATTGGTTTTTTTTTTTTTTAAGGAATATTTGAACTTTTGGCTCCTCTCCCTCCTGAATTTTGGGAATTTTGGGTGGGGAGAGGGGCTGGAGCAACCACATCCCGACACGGGGAGCTCTGGATGCAAATATTTATAATTCCATTTTTTTTTTTTTTTTTTAATGGAATTTTTTTCTGCGACATGATCCAGCAAAGGGATTCCAAACAGAATCACCTGGGAGGGATGAGAAAATTCTGGAATTGCCGGGAAAGCTGGGCAGGGTCTGGAGGAGCCGCTCATCCCTTTGGAGAATCCCACCCTGCTTTTCCTTCCAGTTGTTGCCGCCCTGGCCGGGCAACACCCGGCGCTTCCCGAGCCTCGGGAATGTTTCCAGAGCCGCCTCCTTCCCGGGATTCTGGGCTGGGACAGCGCTGAAAAAGCGGGAGGGGAATGGGAAAACAGGGAACAATCCAGCTGGGAGTGGTGAGAACTCAGCCAGGGATGATTTTTGGGAATGGCAGCAAATCCCGATTGGCTTTAACCCCATCCTTGGGTTTTGCTCCCTGCCTCTGCTCCAGGAAAAAAAAAAAAAAAAAATTAAAAAAATAATTTATTAATCCATGTTCCTAAACATCCCAAAGAAAAATGGGATTCCCCAAATCCTCCATCCCGGATGCTTTTTGCATCCCCCCATTCCTGGGATCCTTCCTTTGGGGTTCTCCCTCTGGAACAAGGTGGGAATGCAGGGATCACCCTGCTCTGACCCTGATTTTAGCTGGGAATTGGGAATTCTGCCCCCCACAGCTCCTGTGGGCAGGGAAAATCTGTTTTCCATGAGGAAAAAAGTGTGAGGCAGAGGGGGAAAAAAAGAAGGAATCAATTCCTCATGGATCCCCTGGAATGCTTCCTTCCCATGAGAATCCCATGTTTAGTCAGGCAGCCTATGGATACACTTATTATAATAATTATTATTATTATTATTATTATTATTACTATTACTATTACTATTACTATTACTATTACTATTACTATTATTATAAATCCTATTTCTATTTCTATTTCTATTTCTATTTCTATTTCTATTTCTATTTCTATTTCCATTTCCATTTCCATTTCCATTTCCATTTATTCATTGCTATTTATTCCTTAATTATTCCACCTGGAAAACCGATCCTGCCACCAAATGGGATGAGCTAAAAGATTGGGAATGTGCAGCAGAAAAAAATCTCAATTTATGGCAAAAAAAAAAAAACAACTCCCAAATATCCTAAAAATGTTCCAGCTTCCCACAAGGAACAGATGCACAAATCCCAGTAAAAACCACACAGGAATTCCCTTTCCTTTGGGAATTTGGAGTGGAAATTTTCCTAAATTGGCTCCATCTGGAAAAGAGGTTGTTCCCACCCAGGACAATCCAGTCAGCAATTCCAAGGCTCCAAACACATGGAAAAATTCCAGAATAATTAAAAAAAAAAAAATTTAAAAATCCCCTGGATAACAAAGGAAGAGGGAAAGGAAGAGCACCCAAAGGAATTTCAGAGCTTGGATCTGCTGGGGACCTGTGGGATTTCTCCTCCCTGGAATCCAGATGGGAACAGAAATGGAATTCCTGGCTTTGAACACAAAGTGGGACAAAACTCAGGGAATTGTGTCCTGAGTTGACATCCAGCAAAATCCTTGGAGCTGCTGAGAACACCTGGAGCAGCTGCCTCCCACCCATGGAGCTCCTGGGATTTTGTCTTGGATTTTATTCCTGGATTCCCTCCAGGTTGTTTTGGACATCCCTTCTTTAGCTGGAGGAGTTGCTCCAATGTTGGAAAAAAACACAAACAGGAAAAGAGGATGAGGGGAGGGAAAGGTGGAAAATGCCAGCCTGGAATCTGGGCTCCAAGGAACCAATTCCATGAAAAGGAGGGAGAGGCCTGCAAGGAGTTTTTGGGATGGGAACTGCTCCTTCCTCTCCATATTTCCATGGGGAAAAAAAAAAAAAAAAAATCTTCCCAGGGAAGGATTAATTCCCAATATTCCATGGAATCCCACTTCCATCTCCCTTCTCCTATCGCTCCATCCCTTGGGAATAATCCATCCCTGTTTCAGCTCCTGGAAAAAAACACACTGGGATCATCCTGAAGCTCCTCTTTGCCAGGCTGAGCAATCCCTAATTCTCCCAGTTTTTCCCTCTGATTATCCCAGAAATAAAACCCTCCACGTCCTTCCCGTGCTGGGAGCCAGATTTGGATGCAGAATTCCAGGTGGGATCTCCCCCGGGGGAGGGGTGGGCAGAGGAGAAAGGATGTGAAAACCTAAACAAAGCAATTTTCCATTAATTTCCATTTAATTCCCATTAAATCGAATTAAAAGCCGATTCCCGCTCCTCTGCACTGCCCGAATTCCCAAAATTTCGTACGACAGGAGCTCATTCCCCATTCCAAGACCCTTCCCAAGCCCGGCTCCGTGTCCTTGGGATGTCTCCAGAGGGAGCCGAGTTCCTCCAATTCTTTTCCCGCACAGGTGTCCCCACCCCCACCCCCCTCCAGCTCCATTGTCCCTCATCCCAAATCCTGGGATTTGCTGACGTCACACATCCCACGCCCTTTTCCTTCTGGAACCTCGGAGCGATTTTTTTTTTAACCAATTCCTTAATTTTCAGCAGTTCCCGATTTAAAAAAAAAAAAAAAAAACTGATTAAAGTTTAATTTAAAATCAAAAATTGGATATTCCCTTCGGCGGGAATTCCCATGAGATCACTGGGATTGGATTCCTATGGGAAACGGGAAATTATGGATTTGTTCAGCCGAGGGGGAGTTGGGAAAGAAAATCCTTTGGAAGTTCGGGACCAGGACTTGGATTTTCCATGGGAACAACCGGGAAAATTTAAGGAGTGTGGAATATACAACAGCAATCAAAGCAGCACCAAAAATTCCCAAAAATATTCCCACAGAAACTTGGAACGTGGAGATCTTCCTAATAGTGATGGGAGGGAGATTTCCTATCCATGAAACTCTTGGAAACAGGGATATCTCAATTTTTAATTTTTTATTTTTAATAAGTAAAGCCACTGGAAAATGTTTTTAGCTTTATTTTTCCAAATATTCCACGAATATTCCATTATTTTGAGCGAGAAGTTCTTCCCTGGCCATCCTACACATCCTAGGAAAGAACATTCCCACCAATTCCATGATTACCCTGGAATGACTTTTAATATTTAAATTAGATTTAAATATTTCGGGATTTTTCTCCATTTGGGAATATCCAGAGGAGCTGCTGTTAAAAATTCCCAGATTTTGTCCAGGAAAACTTGGTTGGATAAAAAAATAAAATGCCAGGTTGGGATGTGGAGAGCTGTCGGTTGGAAAATTGTGCTGAGCTCTTTTATTCCAAGTCCAAAAAAATTCCCCCCATTCCTGGAATTCTGGATAAATCCAATTAGAACCAGCATCCCAGTTTTTTTCCAGAAGAAATCCCAGGAATGCTGTGCATGAGCAGGCCTGGGAATAATCCAGTTTTTATTGGGATTTTTGGCAGTTTCTTTATTTAGGAGGGAAGCAAAGGAGCAGATTCCTGGTTTTCATTTCCCTGTTGGATCACGGCCATTTTTTCGGGAATTCCAAACCCACCTAACCCAAAAAATCCAGGAATGGGCAAGCAGGAAAAGACTGAACCTGCTGCTGCCAGAGGGAGAAATCCTGGGAATTCAGGGAAGGAAATTGAGCATCCCAGCATCAAGGATAATTCCAGCGGAATTATCCCTGCCCTGCTCATGGATGAACTTTTCCAGCCCAGAGCTGGAATTCCCTGAGGAATCCTCATCCCTGGAATGCCGGGGCAGCGTTTGGCTCCATCCTGGTATTCCCAGGACCTTCCCACGACCCAGCTCCTATTTCGGAGCTCTTCCATCTATTTAAAGAAAATGGGAAAAAAAAAAAATAAAAAAAATACCCAAAAACGCGCTGGAATCTCGGCGCGTGCGCGGCAGAGCCCCGGCTCCGAGCGTTCCCTCTTTTTTTGGAAGGCGGCATCCACGGATCCCACGGCTTCTTCTTTAGGCGGGTTGTTTTCCCTTCCCCTTTTTTTTTTTTTTTAGCAACACGTGCTTTGAAAAACACTCCCGGCCCCTATTAGGAAAACTCGGCTGCTGCTGGAGGGAATCCATCAAAATAATAATAAAAAAAAAAAAAAAAAAAAAAAAAAAAGCAGGAGCGCAATGAAAAAAAAAAAAATAAATAAAAATAGGAACGCGGCGCGTTTCCCCCGAAACTTTGGGATGGGAGCGAGGAGCCGGCGGGAAGGGGAAGCCCAGCGAGGCTACAGGAAGCCGCGGCCCCCGGTGATGAATAGGAAAGCCGGGAGCACAGGATGTGCTCGGGGAGAGCCCGGCGGGACGGCGGGATGTGAGCGGCGGCTCCGCCGGCCGCCCGTCCATTCGTCCGGCGGGATGGCCGCGCTCCGGCCGCTGCTGCCGCTGCTGCTGCTGGCCTGGGGCTGCGCGGGGGAGGACGTGGAGGTGCTGTGCGCCGACAGCGCCTGCTACACCCTGCACCGCGCCGACAGCACCTGGAGGAGCGCCCAGACGCGCTGCCAGGACAACGGAGGCAACCTGGCCCCGGCGCGCAGCGCCGCCGAGGCCGCCCGGCTGCGGCAGCTGCTGGATACTGCCCGCTGGGCCGGCCCGGCTTGGTTCGGGCTGGCCCTGCCCCGGGGGCACTGCGTGCAGCCGCAGGAGCCGCTGCGAGGCTTCTCCTGGGTAGGCGGCGGCGAGCGGGGCAACTTTTCGGCGTGGGCGTCGGAGCCGGCGGACACCTGCGTGAGCGCCCGCTGCGCCAGCCTGCGGCCGGACGGCGGCTGGAGCGAGCGGGCGTGCCGGAGCGCGCTGCCCGCTTTCCTCTGCAAGTTCGCCTTCCGGGGGATGTGCGGGGCGCTGCCGCTGGCGGGCGGCGGCTCCGTGTCCTACAGCACCCCGTTCGGGGCGCGCACCGCCCGCCTGGCCGCCGCGCCCTTCGGCACGCTGGCCGAGGTGCGCTGCCGCAGCGGGGGCGCCTCGCTGTTCGCGGTGTGCAAGGGGGCCGCGCCGGAGGCCGGGGGGTTCGCCTGGCACCCCCCCGGCCCGCTGTGCCCGGTGGATTGCGGGGAGATGAACGGCGGGTGCCAGCAGCGCTGCCTGGACGCTCCCGGCGAGGCGCCGCGCTGCGCTTGCCACCCGGGCTTCGCGCTGGCCGCCGACCTGGCCTCCTGCGTCCCCGAGGATTCCTGCCACCCCAACCCGTGCCAGGGCTCCTGCCGCCCGCTGCCCGCCGGCTTCGAGTGCGGCTGCGAGCCCGGCTTCGCGCTGGCGGCGGACGGCCGCGGCTGCTCGGACGTGGACGAGTGCGAGTCGGGGCCGTGCGAGCAGCGGTGCCAAAACACCCCCGGCAGCTTCCAGTGCCTCTGCGGGCCCGGCTACCGCCCCGCCGGCCGCCGGTGCCACGACGTGGACGAGTGCGCGCAGCCCCACGCGTGCCCGCAACTCTGCATCAACATCCCCGGCTCTTTCCGCTGCGCCTGCCGGCCCGGCTTCCAGCGGCAGCCGGGAGGGGATTCCTGCCTGGACGTGGATGAGTGCCTGCGGGGTCTGTGTCCCGGCGCCTGCCGCAATTTCCCCGGCGGCTACGAGTGCCTGTGCCCGCCTGGCTCCGTCCGGGATGGCGATGGGCGCGGGTGCAGCCCGGGAGAGGCGATCCCGGGTAGAATTCCGCAGGGCTCCAGCATCCCAGAGAGCTCCGGCATCATCCCGCAGAGTTCCAGCATCCCAGAGAGCTCCAGCATCATCCCACAGAGTTCCAGCATCCCAGAGAGCTCCAGCATCATCCCACAGAGCTCCAGCATCATCCCACAGAGCTCCAGCATCATCCCACAGAGCTCCAGCATCCCAAAAAGCTCCAGCACCGCCCGGCAGAGCACCAGCAGCATCCCGCGCATCCCACGGACCACGAGCATCCCGGGAATGGCCACGCCGGGATTGGGGGGCGGCTCGGAGGAGCGCAGCGCCGACGGCCCCCGGCTGCTGCTCTACTACATCGTGGGCAGCCTGGTGGCCATCCTGCTGCTGCTGGCGTTCGCCCTGGCGCTGGTGGCCTGCAGGAAAAGGGCGGCCAGGAGGGAGAAGCCGCCGGCCAAAAGCGCGGCCGATAATTATTGCTGGGTGCCCGAGCAGCCCGAGAGCCGCGGGGAGCGCAGGTAGGAAGGGGTTAAAAATCCCGCTGGAAGGGTGGGGAGGGAATGCTCTGTGCCCCAAGCGAGCTCCTCCGGCCGTTCCAGCGGGATTTGCCTTGGAAAAGGGTTGGAAGTCGGGATGGGAAAGGGATGTGCCCCTGCAGGCACAACCAGGGTGGGGTTTAGGGGTTATTTTTGGGGTTTTGTTCCAAGCCTGTCTCCTGAAACCAGGGGAAAAAAAACTGCTCAGCACGGAGCCAAGGGGTGGCATAAAGGTAGGAAAAGCTGTGTTTGGAATAGCCACCTCCTCATTTCCAGAGCATCCTGCCTAAATCCTCCTCTAAACAGAGAAAATAATGCTCTCCTTCCCATCAGCCGCCTGGGAGGCCGGGCTTTTCCTGTTGGATCTTTTTTTTTTTTTTTGGGAAGGATCCTTCCTGGCTCCGGGCTGAGTGTGTTTCCCCCTCTTTCCACGTGTAGGGAACACGCTGGGATTGGAATATTTGCTGATAATTCCGTGTAAAACTCATAAACCCCCCAAAGCTCTCCATGCCAAGTTGCTCCCTAGGTGCTTCCCAAAATTCCTTGAGCATCTTCCAGCGCGCCTTTCCAGCAGGGAATTCTCTCCCAAAAATCCTGATGGGCACATCCAGCAGCGCCTTCCTCCGTGGTTTATCCAAGCTCTGAAGGGCTGGGAAAAGATCAGCCGCGGGATTTGAAGGGTTGTGAAGTTTCTGTTGGAATTGTTTTGTCCCTGGAGCTGAACTGCTCCGGGAATGGGGGTGGAACACACAAAGGAGTTTGTGGTGGGCAGGGAGCTGCATCCTGTGCCGAGGAAAACCCTTTCCTGCTTTTTTTTTTTTTTTTTTTTTTCCTTGTCTTGGGGCTCCATTGTGAGCTGCAAACAGGAAAGTGGAGCTGATAGGAATGTTCTCCATGTGCTGACCGGGTTGGGAGAAAGGGGGGGGGGAAATGCTGAAAATTCCCAAATCCCAAACCAGCAGAGCATTGGGAGTAGCTGGATCAATGAAATAAATTAATTAATTATGCCGGCTTGGGATCCTTGGGATGTGGCAGCCTTGGGGTTTTTTATGGGATATCAAAGGGAAAAAAATGGGAATCAGAGCTGGGAAAACCCTGAGGTGTGCTGTTTGTTCCCAAAAAATCACTCTGTGTATTCCAGCGGGGAGCGATGGTGGATCTGGGGGAAAACAAGAATTTGTGCCGAGGTTTAATTTGGATCCTCCCTCCTGCTGCAATTCCATGGATCCAACCTCACGCCTCTCATTTTCCTGCCACACCTTGATCCAGGGATGGTGAATCCCACAGTTTGGAGCGGGATAATTTGGTGCTGTGCTTTCCACAGGAGATGGGATGTTCATCCTGCTCCTGGGAGTTTGATTTTTTTTTTTTGTAGTGGATGAGTGTATTGTTTTTTGGATTTATAGGATAAAGTTATCCCAGCACTTCTCTCCGGGTGAAATTCCGAGAAAACCTGGACAAAAATGTGTTTGCAGTGGGTTTTAATAAAGATATTCCTAAAAATCCGTGGTCTGGTGCTGCTAATCCTTTTGTTCCCCACAATGGGGGGGGGGGGGTGGTGGTGATCCCAAATCCTTTCTGGGGCTTATCCCGGGATTTCCTCAGGTCCCAATCCCATGACCAAGGTCCCAATCCCATAACCAAGATCTCAATCCCATAACCAAGGTCCCAATCCCATGGCCAAGGTCCCAATTTTATAACCAAGGTTCCAATCCCATTCCCAAGGTCCTGATTCCATGGCCAAGGTCACAATCCTATAACCAAAGTCCCAATCCCATAACCACGGTCCTAATTTCATCACCAAGATCCCAAATCCATGATCAAGGTCCCAATCCCATGGCCAAGGCCCTAATCCCATAAACAAGGTCTGATTCCATAACCAAGGTTCCAATCCTATAACCAATGCCCCAATCCTATAACCAAGGTTCCAATCCTATAACCAATGCCCCAATCCTATAACCAAGGTTCCAATCCTATAACCAAGGTTCCAATCCCATGGTTGTGGTCCTAATTCCATGACCAAGATCCCAAATCCATGATCAAGGTCCCAAATCCACGCCAAAGACCCCAAATCCATGCCCAAGACCCCAAATCCATGCCCAAAATCCCAAATCCATACCCAAAACCCCAAATCCATGCCCAAGGTTCCAATCCCATAACCATGGCCCTAATCCCATGCCCAAGACCCCAAATCCATGCCCAAAACCCCAATCCCATGACCAAGACTACAAATCCATGCCCAAAATCCCAAATCCATGCCCAAGACCCCAAATCCATGCCCAAGGTTCCAATCCCATAACCATGGTCCTAATCCCATGGCCAAACCCCCAAATCCATGCCCAAGACCCCAAATCCATGCCCAAAACCCCAATCCCATGCCCAAAACCCCAAATCCATGACCAAAACCCCAAATCCATGCCCAACATCCCAAATCCATGACCAAGATCCCAAATCCATGACCAAGGTTCCAATCCCATAACCACAGTCCTAATCCCATGGCTGTGGTCCCAATCCCATGCCCAAAACCCCAAATCCATGCCGAAAACCCCAATCCCATGCCCAAAACCCCAATCCCAAGGTCCCAAAACCCCAAATCCATGCCCAAGGTCCCAAACCCATGCCCAAGACCCCAAATCCATGCCCAAGGTTACAATCCCATAACCACGGTCCTAATTCCATGGCCAGGATCCCAAATCCCTGACCAAGGTCCCAATCCCATAATCACGGTCCTAATCCCATGCCCAAAACCCCAATCCCATGCCCAAGACCCCAAATCCACACCCAAAACCCCAAATCCAAGCCCACCCCCTTTGATCCCAGCGCCGCTCCCCACGAGGGATTTTCCGGGATCGAACAATAGGATCGCCCTCTTTTAGATCCTTTTATCCCCCGAAATTCCACATTATTTCACATTATTTCACATTCCTGCTCTTCCCATCCCCTCGTGGACAGCTGCCAACATTCCCGAGGAGCCACCTCATCCCAAAAATCCCAAAAATCCCAAAAATCCCTGCCGAGGAGACAAAAATTCCCCCCTGTTGACACCAAATCCCGGATCCGGGGTCAGAGCGAGCAGGGTGAGTCAGAGGGGAAAGGGTTTGCAAAACAAAAAAAAATTAAAAATAATAAAAAACAAAAAAAATCAGGAACACAAATTTATTATTTTATTTTTTTTTTTCCTTTCTTCAATTTTTTTTTTTTTTTTCTCCTTTTCTTGGTGGTTTTCCCCGGAGAGCAGAAGCAGAAGTAAAAGGAGAAGTGGGATTAAAAACTTTTTGGGGGTTCCTAAAAGCCAGGGAAAGTCAGAAAATTCCTGGAGTGATCCTGCTTGGAGAACTGCTGGAATTAAATCCCATGGACACTTCCAATTTTTTGTGGCAGGTCCGAAAAATCCAACGAGATTAAATAATTTATTATTATTATTTATTATATTATTATTTATTATATTATATATTATTATATTATATATTATTATTATAAATTTATTATTATTATTATTATTATTATTATTATTATTATTATTATTATTATTATTATTATTATTATTATTATTATTATTATTATTATTATATTTTTATTTTTATTTTTATTATTTTAAAAATTCCTCCCAACTTCCCTTTTTCCCCACAGCCTCACAGCGTTTATGGGAAACACCCAGGGTTGTGAGAGGACAAAAAAAAAAAAAAACCACCCCAGGGGGTTTTAAAGAAAAGGACAAACAAAGTTCAGTAAAGTTCAATAAAGTTTAATAAAGTTTAATAAAGTTTAATAAAGTTTAATAAAGAAACTTCCTCGCCCTGATCCGGGGAAATTGGGGCTTGCTGCTCATCCCAGAGTTCAAGGCTGGTGGAATTCCATGAAAAAACAGCCTCACGTCCCCCGTTTTTGGCAAAATGATGGAATGGGATATCCGTTCGGAGGTGTCCGTGGGGAATGGGGGAGATGGGGAAAAGGGTAAAAATAAAAATAAATAATAATAATAAATAAATAAATAAAAATAAAAATAAAAATAAAAATAAAAATAAAAATAAAAATAAAAATAAAAATAAAAATAAAAATAAAAATAAAAATAAAAATAATAATAATAATAATAATAGAAGAACTATATAAATTATATATAGGTATAGATGGAAAAATATAATTATATATTTATTAATTATTAAAGAAGTTTTCCCTAAACCGTTTTCCTTCATTATCCCCCGGGAGCAGATCCCCATCCCGCCGGGCTCCACCCTCCTGTCAGGGGTTGTGGAGAGGGAAAATTCCCCCTGGCTCCTCCTTTTCCCCCTTTCCCAGCTCCCTCCTTCCTTCTTTTTCTGGATCCAGAGCTGGGATTTGAGCTGTGGCAGCACCGGGGTGACATCCCAGAGGGATGAAGAAGATCCCAGAGGGGTGATGATGATGAAAATCCCAGCAGGATTAAGAAGATCCCAACTGGATAATGAAGATTCCAGCAGGATGATGAAGATCCCAGAGGGATGATGAAGATCCCAGTAGGATGATTAAGATCCCGGCGGGATGATGATGATGAAGATCCCAGAGGGATGATGAAGATCCCAGAGGGATGATGATAATGATGGTCCCAGCAGGATGAAGATCCCAGAGGAGTGATGAAGCTCCCAGCAGGGTGATGATGATGATGAAGATCCCAGTGGGATTATAAAGATGCCAGCGGGACAAAGATCCCAGTGAGGTGAAGAAGATCCCAGAGAGATGATGAAGATCCCGGTGGGGTGATGATGATGAAGATCCCAGTGGGGTGATGATGATCCCAGCGGGATGAAGAAGATCCCAACTGGATAATGAAGATCCCAGTGGGATGATGATAGTCCTAGTGGGATGACGAAGATCCCAGCAGGATGACGAAGATGCCAGCGGGATTAAGAAGATCCCAATTGGAAAATGAAGATCCCAGCAGAATGATGAAAATGCCAGCGGGACAAAGATCCCAGCAGGATGACGAAGATCCCAGCGGGTGACGAAGATCCCAGCGGGTGACGAAGATCCCAGAGGGATGAAGATCCCAGCAGGATGACGAAGATCCCAGCGGGATGAAGATCCCAGCGGGACAAAGATCCCAGCAGGATGACGAAGATCCCAGCGGGTGACGAGGACCCCAGAGCGGTGACAACCCCCGCCGGCGCCGCTCCCACCCCGAGCCCCGTTCCCGGCGTATCCCGCCGCCGTTCCCCTCTTTTCCCTCGGCTCCCCCGCGCTCCCCGCCGCCGCCCCTCGCTGCCGGGGCGGAGCCGCCGGGGGAGGATGCGGGAGGGGAGCGCAGCCGGGGCGGGGGCAGCGCCCGGCCGGGATTCACCGCCGCGGTCACTCCCGGCGCCGCGGGCGCTTCCTTCCCCCGCCGGGGCCGCTATAAAGGGAGCGGCCGCCGAGCGGCGGCCCCAGCTCCGCTCCCCTCCGCGGGCCATGCCGCTGCCGCCGCTGCTGCTGCCGGTGCTGCTGGGGACGGCGGCGCTGGCCCAGCCCCGGGAGCTGTCCCCCGCCGCCGCGCAGTGCCTGGAGCACGAGTGTTTCGCCGTGTTCTGGGCGGCCCGGCCCTTCTCGGGAGCCGGCGAGGGCTGCGAGGCGGGCGGCGGGCACCTGATGACCGTGCGCTCCACCGTGGCCGAGGAGGCGATCGCGCTGCTGCTGCAGAACCGCGAGGGGCGGCTGTGGCTCGGGCTGTCGCTGTCGCCCTCCTTGTCGTGCACCGAGCCCAGCCAGCGGCTCCGCGGCTTCCGCTGGGTCACGGGCGACCGCAGCACCGACTACACCAACTGGGCGCCGTCGGGGCGGCGCTGCGGCGAGCGCTGCGTGACCGTGTCGCGGGAGCTGCGCTGGGAGGAGCGGCGCTGCGAGGAGGCGGCCGACGGCTTTCTGTGCCAGTACAGCTACGGGGGCAGCTGCCCCCGCCTGGCTGCCCCGCACGGCGTCCCCGTCGCCTACGCCACGCCGTTCGGAGCCCGCGGAGCCGAGTTCCTGGCGCTGCCGCCGCGCAGCACCGCGCTGGTCCCCGCGCTGGGGCTGGAGCTGCGCTGCGAGGATGGAGAGGGAGCGGGGCCGCGCTGGAGCCGCGGCGTTCCCGGAGCGTGGCCGTGCCAGCTGGGCGGCGGGGGCTGCGCGGGGACGTGCCGGGAGGAGGGCGGGCGGCCGCGCTGCTCCTGCCCCGAGGGCACCGTGCTGGGCGAGGACGGGCGCGGGTGCCGCTCGCCGTGCGAGGGGGCGCAGTGCCAGCACCACTGCGTGCCCGCCGGGGGCTCCTTCGTGTGCATGTGCGCCACCGGCTACCGGCTGGCGGCCGACGGGGTCAGCTGCGAGGACATCGACGACTGCGCCAGCGAGCCCAGCCCGTGCGAGCACCGGTGCGTGAACACCAAGGGCGGCTTCGAGTGCCAGTGCCACGGCGGCTACAGCATGGTGGAGGGGCGCTGCCAGCCCCTGCCGCCCTGCTGGAAGACGCCGTGCCAGCAGGTCTGCCAGGAGCTGGCCCAGGGCTACCGCTGCGGCTGCCACCCGGGCTACGCGCAGGACCCGCGGAACTCCAGCCTGTGCGTGCCGTACTGCGGCGCCAGCGAGTGCCCGGCGCTGTGCTACGACAGCGGGCACTGCTTCTGCCCCGAGGGCTTCCTGCTGGACGGCGACGACGTGTGCGCCGACATCGACGAGTGCGAGAGCGGCCACTGCCCCTTCAACTGCACCAACACGCCCGGCGGCTACCAGTGCCACTGTCCCCCGGGCCACCGGTTCCGCGACGCCGACTGCGTGCCCGTGCCGCCCGTGGGCGCGGAGGAAGAGCTCTCGGGGGATTTCGAGCCCGTCCCGCCCTCCACGGCCGCGCCCAGCCGGCCGCCGCCCAAAGCGGAGCGGCCGCACCCCGGGGTGCTGGCGGGCGTCGCGGCGGGCGCCCTGCTGAGCCTGCTGGCCCTGGTGGCCCTGGGCTGCCACCTGGCCAGGAAGCGCTGCCGCTCCCACGGCTCCGTGGATTGCAAGTACGGCGGCCCACGCGAGAAGGAGCTGGGGCTGCAGCCCGTGCCCTCCGCGCAGAAGCCGTAGGGAAGGACAGAAGGACGGGACGGGAGCGGCGAGGCCGAAGTGGGTGATATTTATCCCCGCCCCTTGCTCCCACCCCGCTGCTGGAATTTTGGAAGGAAAAGCCGCGATGGCCCCGCTCGCAGAAATGCTCTCGGAGTGCCGGCGCCGGAGAGCGGGGACAGCAGAACGCGCAGAGGCTGCTCCGCTCCTCCCTCGGCCTCCAGCTTTCCCTTTTCCGGGAAAACCGCCAGGAAAAACCCGGCAGGGACGGCTCCGTGTGGAAGTGACTCTAAATCCGTGGGATGAGAGCACCAAAAGGACACCTCGACCCAAATGCCCCCTCTCCCGAGCTGGGAGCTTCCTGCTTTTCTTTGGGATGGGGTTTGTTTTAAGCCGAGGGAGAGAGGAGCAAAAAAATGTTGTGGGAAGCACTTGTCACCTTAAACCCCTGGTGACAGCAGGGACCCGGCTCGGTGTCACCAAGGTGGGAATTCCTGATTCCCATTCCCTCCCACTATTATTATTTTTTTTATTGTTGTTTTTTTGCGGGATGTGGAGGTTAAACAGGGACGCGAACGCTGCCGGGGTGGGTTTGCATTGCTGCGCAGCCACGTCCAGTTCCTTCCATAAATTGCCTCGAATTGTTGGATTTGGGATATTTTTACCAGCCCCCCCTCCTGCCCGCAGGGATTTTTTCCCTGTTCCCTCGTGCAGCGCTGACTCTATCCCAAAGCAAAACATTCCCACGGGGCGGGATCCAGCTATGGACTGGGGAGGGGGGAAATTCTGGAGAAGGATCCGGTTTTCCAGCTCCATCCTTCCCTGGGGAGCCAGACGGGGTCCTGCTCCGGCTGCCGCGGGCTCTGGCAGCTTTATGCCGCTGAAATATTATCCCAGAGCAGCAGAAGTCTTGGAAGCCTGGGATCAGTGCCAAGGGGTTCTGTCCCCCCTACATTCCCACCCTGTGAACTTCCCAGCGCTGGAATGCTAAATCTGCGAATTCCCGGGAAAATCAAAACAGAGGCGTTGCAGGAATTGTGGTTTTTTATCCCGAAGGCTGGGTGGAGGGTCGTGTCCATGGATCCCTTGGGATGGATTGAAGTGGAACCACATGGAGCGAGGGCTGCAAGTCTGTGGATGTGTCAGGTTTATTTTGGGGCATTTTGGCTGCAGCGGGAAGGAGGGAGCTGTTGTGATTATCCATAATTATCCCGCGCTTATCCAGAAAGAGATATCGGAAATATAAAGGTCTCACTCGGGAAAATATCCAAGGAAAAGGATAAGGTTGGAGAGTGGTTTTTATCCAGCTCAACCTTCCTGGGTGGATCCGTGGTTTTGCCACCACACCCCCAAAAATCTCCTCCTCCCCTCCCTTATCTCAAATTCCCACTGCGGGGTTTTATCTTATCACGAATTCCTTCCTTATGGAGTCCTGAATTCCCGGCACTCCCTGTTTTATCCCACCCTCACCCCCGTGTCCGTTTGTAAATCCTTATTTATTTCTTGGAATTTTACCCTGCGTGCTGGAATTGTCTCCTGGAGATCCTGTGTGGACGCCAATAAAGCTTTGCCAGCCTGGTTTAGAGCAACTGCTCAGGGAAATGTTCTTTCTCCCCTTCCCAAAAAATTCCTCCAGAAACCCAGGAAAACCCCGGAGCGTTCAGGGCAGCACCGGGATGAAAATTATTCCCGGCTGGTTACTTCCCCAGTGGGATTAAAATGGGAGGAAAGCACTGAAACCTCAAATATGATGGAAGTGGCTCGTTCCTTGTGCTCTTCCTCATCCCGGGGTTCCAACATTTCGTTCTCCTGATTTTGGTTTTTTTTTGGGTTTTTTGTTGTTGTTTTTTGTTTGTTTGGGGTTTTTTGGGGGGTTTTGGGTTTGGGGTTTTTATTTATTTATTTATTTATTTATTTATTTATTTATTTATTTATTTAGGGTGGAAATTTGGTCCTGGATGTGCTAAAATCCCGGGAATTTTCAGGGGAGGGATGTGTGTACGACGGGATCTCCTTCTGCTGCGGATGCAGCAGAGCTGATGCATTTTGGGATTTTTTCCCGGTGCGTCCCTTTCTCTTGGGAAGAGAGGGGGATTTATTCGTTATTAATCGGGATGACCACGTGCTCCACCACATTTCGGGGTCCTCCCGAGTGCCGGCAATAACCACTCAACCCACGCAACCCTCTCCGCCCTGGGCCAGCCTTATGGCTTTTTTTTTTTTTATTTCGGAGAGCCGGCATCCCCTTTCCACGCCGATTTTGGGGTTTTCCCCCTTAGAAAGGGGTGGTTTTGGGGAGCAGAGCCCCGGGCGCGCAGCAGGGCTGGGGGCGCAGGGGGTCCTGCTGGCAGGGCAGGGGGGGACACACGCACCCCTTGGTGTCACCGCGCGGCGCCGCGCAGTAATCCAGCGGCTCCTCCTCGTCCTCGCTGTCCCCTCCGTCCTTGTCGCCGGCTCGCCAGCAGCACGGGCCGGCATCCCTGCAGCGGCGCAGCACCCCCTGGAAGGAATGGCGGAAATTCTCGGAGAGCAGGGCGTAGAGGATGGGGTTGGCGCAGCTGTTGCAGTAGCTGAGCAGCAGCGAGGCGTTGTGCGCGCTGGCGTCCAGCCGGCCGGGCAGCAGCAGCTCCAGCAGCTGCACCACGTAGAAAGGCAGCCAGCAGACCACGAACATGGCCACCACGGTGACCACCAGGCGGGTCAGCTTGCCCTCGGAGCGCCGGCGCTGCCGCCAGCCCACGCCCTGCGCCACGGCGCGCATCTTGCCGGCCAGCAGCAGGTAGCACAGCGCCATGGCCACCACGGGCAGCACGAAGCCCAGCGCGCTGCTGTACACCACGAAAGCGGCGGCCCACGCCGGGCTGGGCCACAGCAGGTCGCAGGCCACGGCCCGGCCGTCTCGGGTGGCCGCGGTGCCGGCGAACACCGGGATGGGCGAGGCCACCAGCAGCGCCAGCAGCCAGACGGCGGCGTTGACCAGCTTGGCCACGCTCGGGCGGCGGTAGGAGGCGGCCCGCAGCGGGTGCACCACGGCGATGTAGCGGTCCAGGCTGAGCACGGTGAGGCAGAAGACGCTGCTGAACATGTTGAGGCCGTCCACGCCCAGCACGGTCCGGCAGAGAGCGCGGCCGAAGGGCCAGCGCCGCAGCGCCGCCGCCGTGGCCGCGAAGGGCAGGCTGAGCATGAAGAGCTCGTCGGCGATGGCCAGGTTGAGCAGGTAGATGTTGGTGGCCGTCTTCATCTTGGCGTAGCGCAGGATGACGAAGATGACCAGCGCGTTGCCGGCCAGCCCCAGCAGGCACAGCAGCCCGTAGGCGCACTGCAGCAGCACCGTGCCCGCCAGCCCCGCCGCCTCTCCCGCCGCCCCGCCGCTGCTGTTGGCGGCGGGCGGGGAGCTGGACCAGCTGGAGATGCTCCACAGCGGGAATCCGGCCGCCAGGAGCGGCTCGGCGTCCGTGCTCATGGCGGGAGGTGATCCATGGGCGGCGGGGTGGGCCTGCGGGGAGGGGGAAAAGGGAATCCTCGCGTTCCCGTTTGGATTGGGAATCTGCGCCCGCCGCGGCTCAGCCC
Organism: Oenanthe melanoleuca; assembly: GCF_029582105.1. NCBI lineage: Eukaryota > Metazoa > Chordata > Aves > Passeriformes > Muscicapidae > Oenanthe > Oenanthe melanoleuca. Next base: position 98,256,972 of record NC_079336.1, on the reverse strand, counting down.
CCTCCATCAGCCCCCTCCCTGCATGGACACACCATTCCTCAGGCTGGAGAATCGCAGGTTTTTGGGATCTCAGAGGCTGTGGGGTGGGAATTATTAACTCTGCGTGGGGCTTCTCAAGCCAGGTGGGATGGGCTGGGAATGCCAACCTGGCCTGGGAATGCCAATCTGACCTGGGAATCGATCCCAACCTGGCCTAGGAACCCCAACCTGGCCCAGGAATCAATCCCAGCCTGGCCTGGGAACCTCAATTTGGCCTGGAAATCAATCCCAACATGGCCTGGGATGGCCTGGGAATAAATCCCAACCCAGCCCAGAAATTAATCCCAACCTGGCCTGGGAATCAATCCCTACCCAACCCAGGAATCAATCCCAACCTGGCCTGGGATAACTTGGCAATAAATCCCAACCCAGCCCAGGAATTAATCCCAACCTGGCCCAGGAATCAATCCCAACCTGGCCTGGGCACCTCAATTTGACCTGGAAATCAATCCCAACATGGCCTGGGATAACCTGGCAATAAATCCCAACCCAGCCCAGAAATTAATCCCAACCTGGCCCAGGAATTAATCCCAGCATAACTCAGGAATGAATCTCAACCTGGCAGTGGAATCAATCCAAATTTGACCTGGGAATTAATCTCAACCTGGCCTGAGAATCAGTCCCAACCTGGCCTGGAAATCAATCCCAACCTGGCCTGGGAACTTCAATTTGACCTGGAAATCAATCCCAACCTGGCCTGGGATGGCCTGGGAATGTCAGCTTGGCCTGGAAATCAATCCCAACCTGGCCTGGGAACCTCAATTTGACCTGGAAATCAATCCCAACATGGCCTGGGAACCTCAATTTGACCTGGAAATCAATCCCAACCTGGCCCAGGAATTAATCCCAACCTAGCTCAGAAATGAATCTCAACCTGGGTGGGGAATCAATCGCAACCTGGCCTGGGATAGCTTGGCAATAAATCCCAACCCAGCCCAGGAATTAATCCCAACCTGGCCTGGGAATCAATCCCAACCTGGCCTGGGAATCAATCCCAACCTGGCCTGGGAATCAATCCCAAACCAGCCCAGGAATCCATCCCATCCCTGCCTAGGAATCAATCCCAAACCTGGCCCGGGAATTAATCCCAACCTTACTCAGGAATTAATCCCAACCTGGCCTGGGAATCAATCCCATCCCGGCCCAGGAATCCATCCCATCCTGGCCCAGGAATCCATCCCATCCCGGCCCAGGAATCCATCCCATCCTGGCCCAGGAATCCATCCCATCCCGGCCCAGGAATCCATCCCATCCCGGCCCAGGAATCCATCCCAACCCAGCCTGGAAACCAGCGCCATCCACCTTAAGGAGCCCCCGCAGATCTCCGGGATCCCGTTCACCCTGCCAAGGAGAAAGCCGGCCGGGAATGTTTTACCTCTGGGTATTCCAGGGATTGAGGGAGCCCCACGCCTTCCTGCCGGGGGGAGGGAAGCAGCCGCCGGGGGAGGACGCTGGGGTGGGATCAGGAAAGTCCTGCTTGACCTGGATCAGATGACCGGGAAGATCCGGACCTTTTAAAGCGGAAGGCAGAGCGGGGATGGACGCGCGGGATCTTCCCCCTCTCCCGCATCCCTACGCCGCAGGCATCGCCTTTCCACGAAAAAAGAAACGCGGCGCAGCTTGGCGCTCCAGGATTTCCGCTGGAAAACGGCGCAGCGCCCTCCGCCCTCCTCCCGCCGGGCTGCGCTGTCCCGGCCGGAGCATTCCCGCTCCAGCGGCTCCTTCCCGGGATCCGCAGCCCGATCCCTCCCCCTCCTCCCCCGCTCCGCATCCCAAATCCCGCGTCCCGAATCCCGCACCCCGCCCTCGCATCCCCGGCGGGAGGCAGGAGATGGAGAAGGGATGGTTGCCGTGGTAACGCATCCCTCATCCCGCCTTCCCTGCGCTCCTTCCCTGCGGCATTCCTGCTTTGGGGAGGTGAGGAGCAGCCCGGCCCGGCCCCACATCCCGGGAATTCCACCCCAGCTCGGAGTCTCTGCTGGAAATGGGGATACAAGGAGTGAAAATGGGAGGAAATCCCATCTTTTTGGGGTTTCTTAAAAAAAAAAAAAAAAACAGTTGAGGGGTTCGGGATTTTATTTTGGCAGGGAATCTTATCCAGGTCATGGAATGACAGAATCATGGAATCGTGGAATCAAAGAGTAATAGAGTCATGGAATAAAGGAATTATTGGAGCTGGAAAATCATGGAATCAACCCTAATCCAGCGCTGATCCAGGTGCCCCAGCCCCACATCCACATGGATTTAAATCCCTCCTGGAATAATGGGTCCACCACTGCCCTGGGAGAGAAATTTTCCTGATATCCAGCCTAAACCTCCCTCTTATCCCATCCTTTATTCCCAGAAAGCAGATCCAAATTCCCACATAATTCCTGTCATGGAGTTGTTGATCCTCCGTTTTTTCCAACATTCCTTTTTTCCCTCAGCTGCTCCTCATCCAATTTATCCCAACTCTGCCAGGAAATGATGGAGCAAACTCCCCTCATTTATCCCAAAATCACAGCCCTGGGAATTTTTGGGAGTTTGGAGCCCGTTTGGGGATGGGAATTGGGATAAACATCCATCTGATACTCCTGGGAATGGGCTTGGAAATCCTGGGAAAACAGGTGGATTTTCTCCTCGCTGCTTAAATCCATGTCCGTGGTGAACGGTGCAGCTGGCACTGATCCCTCTGGGAATCCCTGGGAATGCTGGCACCCCATCTCCACCCCCAAATTCCATAAAGGACAATGGGATCCCGGCTGTGCTGACACAGAAATTCCCGGGTGCCAGCCCAGGAGCTCCGGGCGTTCCCGCTGCAGCAGGAGAGCGGAAAACATGGAATTAAACAATGGAAGCAGATTCCATGGGCCCCCTCCACCCCCCGGAGCAACAGGAAACCCTCAGAGGCTCCTTTGCTGTAAAGGAGGAAACTCCACCACGGATTTGAGCCACGCCGTGATCCCAGAATTCCATGGAAAACTCTGGGCTGGGTGGAGCAGGAACGGCCTTGGCTGCAGGGGGACGATTCCAGGTTGGATAAGGATGCTGTGGTCAGGAAGCTTCGGGTTTCTCCCCATCCCATAAAATCCTGGGATAACCCCAGCAGGAATTGACCCTCAAAAAGCCCAAAACTCCCAAAAATCCTGGGATTCTCCTCAGGAGCTGCCCCAAAATCCCAAACCCGGAGCCTGCTCTGACGCTGAGGGAAAAGTGGGATTTGCTCGGTGCATCCCAAGGGATCTGCGGATTTTGGGATCAGCAGTTCTGGGATTTTAAGATCCGGGGTTTGTAGGGAGCCTCTAAGTCAAGGAATTCCAAGGGAACCATCCTGGGGTTTTCCCGGTGTCCAAGAGAACTTTTCTGCTCTCCTTGTCCTGGAATCCAGTTAATTTTCCTCTTTATTCCCATTATCCCTGTCCAGGGGTCCCTGTCCTGCTCGCTCACCGGGGCTGGATCCCAAATCCACTCCAAGGACTTGGAAAAAGTGGGAAAAGTGGGAACGAGCCTGTGGACGCTGGGAATGAACGAACCCTTAAATGGGGTGGGATTTTCCTGGAGGAATTCCCATTTAAAGCTCCCCTTTTCCAGATAAATCCCCTTGGATCTCCCCCGAGCCTCCAACAATTCCGGAATCCGTGAATTCCACCCAATCCCAGAATATTTGGAGGAAAGGACGCCGTGTTCCAGCCCCACTTCCATGGGCTGCTCCCAAATTTCCCCGCCTCCTCCTCCTCCTCCTCCCCGGCTCCTTCCCGATTTTCCCGAGGAAAACCCGAAACGTGGAGATTTGCTGCCCTCTCCTGGGAGCCGCCAAATCCTGGGATTTGGGATGCTCGGAAATATTCGATCCTTACCCTTTGGAAAATTTTTTTTAACGCTGATTAAAGGCGTTCCCAGGAAAGACAAGAACTGTAGGAATAACATCCTTCCCAAATTCCAGAAAAGCCAATTCTGAATCTTTTTTTCCCTCTTTCACCTCCAGTTTTTTGGAATTATTTGGAACAGGTTCTTGGCCAAAATCTGACCTTTGTTCCATGAAAAAAAAACTTGAAACTTTCCAAGTTTTTCCCGTCTTAACTCGAAGCTTTCTCCTCCCTCCTCGGGGAGGATTTTTTTTTTGGAAAGCAAAGGAATTCCCCAAAAAAATTCCTGTGTAACTTATGAATATATTGAAGAAATATTTTTGGGGAGAAACGCTGAGGAAAAAAAAAAAGGATTAATCAACTTTTAGAATTTATAAAGTGAATAACCCCAAAAAATTCGGGAATTTGGATGCTGGATGTCACTTCCATGGATGCGTGGATGCTCCTCGGGGTGTTTTCTCGGTGGAAAACCTGGAGAAGGTGCGGCAGGCTCGGTTTCCCTTTCCCTTGGGGAAGTGGAGCCGGAGGTCAGGGCTGATTCCCGATGCCAGGTGGGAGCTGGGATGTGTTTATCCAGTCTGGGATCCACACTGCAGCTCCTTATTCCCAGCCTGGCGCTTTTCCCGGGAGCTCCTGGGCTCTGGCGGCCGCTGCCGCATTCCAGAGCTCAATGCTCCTGTGTCTGCTCCTCCAGAAAATTCCCGCTGGGATGGCGGATCGGGATGACCACGCTGTCCCAAATTCCAGGAATTCTCCTTCAGGATCCTCAGCTCCCAAGGAATTCGGGGGTGATGAGGCAATTCCCTCCGGCTCTTTTCCATAAATCTGCTGGAAAAATTCCTCCCGGGTTCGGAGGGATGAGAAATCCTGGTTCATATTGTGACAGCACCTGGAATTTGCACCTGGAATCTTTCTGGATTCCACAGCAATGGATGAGCTTGGATTTCCAACCCGAGGGGCGCTGGGAAGCAAATTCCATAGGAATTCAGGTTGGGAGCTCTGTATCCCAAAACTTTTGGAAATACTGGGAATACAGAACAGAGGGAAGGCAGTGACAGCTCCATATGAAATCCCTGAATATTCCAAAGTCTCTCCCTCTGTGGTTGTGGTGAATTTTTTGGGAAGAGCCGGGACAGAGGGATGCATTATCCACCCTAAATCCAGGCTGACATCACCTCCCCACTCCCTCATTCCATAATAATTTTTGGAGGGTTTTGCTGCTTCCTATGGGCTCCTGGAGGTTCTGCCAGGCTGGAGGCACCGGGAATTTTTATGGAAAGCCGGCTGGGGATGAATGGAGTCCAGAAATAGAAAAGCTGGAGCAGCTCCAGAGGGAGGAAATCAGGGAGCCGGGATGTTCCAGGGAGCCGGGACGGGCTGGAACACCTGGAAATCTTGGATACGCCCACATTGGGAAGCTGCTCCTTCTTTTTATTCAGGTGTTGCTTTTTCTCCCCGCTCAAATCCATGGATTCTCCCTTTTCCCAGCCATTCCCACAGCCTGGATCGCTCCCGAGAGGAGGAGAGGCTTTTCCTGGGAATCCAAGAGAAAACCCCGCCGAGCTTCCCAAATTCTACCTCAAACCCATCTGGAAAACGTGGAAAATCGATTCCTTTCCCTGGCAGCAGCTCCTAATTGTCTCCTTCCACCTTTTTCCCGTTTTTCCAGAAGAATTTTTCCCATAAATCCGGGTTTTCCCGCTCGGTTCTGCCCTTGCGCTAGCAAGATGGGAAAGAATTCCCGGGTGCGAACCTGGAGCAGATTCCCAAGGGAATGTCCCGGGGCTCTCAATCCCTTCCCAGAATCCTATGGAATTCTGCTCCAGGAATGTTTTCCTCCTGTATCCCTCTGCTCATCCTCTGGGAATTCCCAAGCTTTTGATTCCTGGTTGATCCCACAGAAAAAAAAAAAAAAAGGAATTTTCCTCTGGTTTTGAGGATTGGAGCAGCTGGTGGGACAAGGAGAGGGATAAACCCCAAAGGGAAGCTGGGAATATCCTGGAAGAAGCCAGAATGCCCAAAAAAAGCAACAAATCCGTATTTTTCTGGCAGAGGTTGTTCCCTGTTCCTGGAAAAGTGGGAAGGGCTGGATTTTAGGGATTGGATGATCCTGGCTCTGCCAAGGGCGGGTCTGACTTTTCCAGGTATCAATTCCACGTTCAGGTCTTTGTATCCCATACAGGGAATTCCCAGGGAATGTGCTGGGAATTGCTTCTGCAGATTCTTAAAACAAAGCAGGATGTGCTGGGGAAATTTGGGAAATGCTTCCCTAAAAAGATATTGAAAAACTGGAATTTCAGTGGGGAAATGCAAGGAAGAAAGGAAGGGAAAAGGAAGGAAAAATGATGGAAAAATGATGGAAATTCTCTTTTCCTCCTCTTTGCTGTTATCCATGGGATGAATACATAAAAACCTGGGAGCAGGGAACGGGAAGGGTGATGCAAGGAGCAGGATTTGGGATTATGGGAGCTGTGATATTGCTGGAAAAGGACCCGGGCACAGCAGGAATTACAATAATGTCATTCCTGTTTGCTCCGGCTCCTGCTTAATCCTCCAGGAACTCTGACATTTCCCAAAGAATTCTGCTCCTGGGGAAGTTGGGAAAAAAGCTGCACCTCGCCCAAAGCCAGGGGATGTTGGATCCTGCAGGGATAAATGGGAAGCAGGATGTGATCCCACATCCCTGCTTGGGTTGGGATAACGGGAATATGGGATCCCATGGGGTGGTTTGAGGTTATCCCAGTGATCCCATCCCAGTTTTTCCAGGGATTTGAGCGTTTTTGGGGTGTTGGAGTTAAAAACTGGCAAGGGTTGGAGGTTTCCCCCTGGAATTCCAGGGTTTGTTGTGCTCCTTTTCCTCTGGGAATGTGGGGAAGGGGATCCAGGGTCTGAGCCTCGGTTTTCCGTAGGGAATGGGGGCAGGGAAAGGGGAACTGGGGCTGATCCTCTGTTTTCGTCATGGAATATAAATTGGGAAAGGGATCCATGGGGTGCTGCCCCTTTTCCTTATGGAATATGAGCAGGGAAAGGGGAACTGGGGCTGATCTTCCCTTTTCCTTAGGGAATATCAGCTGGGAAAGGGATCCATGGGGTGTTGTCCCTTTTTCTTTGGGAATATGAGTTGAGAAAAGGGTAACTGGGGCTGATCCTCACTTTTTCTTAGGGAATATGAGCAGGAAAACAGATCCATGGGGTGCTGCTCCTTTTCCTCATGGAATACAATTTGGGAAAGGGATCCATGGGGTGCTGTCCCTTTTCTTATGGAATGTGAGCTGGGAAAGGAGAACTGAGTCTGATCCTCCCTTTTCCTTAGGGAATATGAGCAGGAAATGGATCCATGGGGTTCTGCCCCTTTTCCTTAGGGAATATGAGTTGGGAAAGGGATTCATGGGGTGTTGTCCCTTTTTCTTTGGGAATACGAGTTGGGAAAGGGATCCATGGGGTGCTGCCCCTTTTTCTTTGGGAATACAAGTTGGGAAAGGGATCCATGGGTTGCTGCTCCTTTTCCTCATGGAATATGAACAGGGAAAGGGATCCATGGGGTGCTGCCTCTTTTCTTCAAGGAATAAGAGCAGGAAAAGGGATTCCAGGGCCAGAGCCCAGTCAGGATCCGTGGAGCAGCTCATTTGTCAGGATAATTGTGTGCTTTGCCCTTAAGCGTGTTGATTCGGGAAAGTTAATCAGGACCATTTGGAAACGCTTCCATGAAAAAACCAGAAAATCCCATTAAAGTGATTAAAACTGAATCCATCTTAAATAACCCCCCCCCTGCTCCTCAAAAATGTTGAAACAGGGAATTGTGTTCAAATAAAATTATTTCAGTCAAACACCGCTCCTGCCTGCCGAGGCGTCCGTGGAATTCTGGGATGGTGGGAATGCTGGGAAGGGAAGGAATTTTTTTTTCTGGGATAAATCCTTGGGAGGCAAAACTGGGGTGTGGCCATTTCTAAGGGAGGGATGCAGCACAACTTTCTGTTTCCCATGGATTTTAGGGAAAAATTCCTCATGGGAAAGGTTGGAAAACCCTGGCCCAGCTGCCCAGGCATCCCAGTTCCCAGAGGGATTTAAAACTTGGGAATGTGGTTTAGTGGTGGGGGAATGGTTGGATGTTTCCAGCTGGAATTCCATGATTTTCCTTAAAAAAAATTATGCTTGACATCTGCTTGTTCCCAAATCGTGGGATTCTGTGGCTGGGGAATATTCCTGGATATTTGAAACTGAAATCTGGGAACCAGATTTTGGGCTCTGCTCATCCATGACTCGGAATCCCAAAGGGATTTGGGGGGGGATGGAATGTGGGTTTTCCAAAATTCCACTGACAGAGCTGTATCCCATGGGATACACTGAGATCCCAGACTGGCTCTTCCCAAAAAAAAAAACAAAAACCCAAAGCTCTTGGAGCAAGGCAGCTCCGGGATTTTCAATTTTTTGTTCTCAAGAAAATTTCCATTTTGTCGAAATTCCAGCGTGGGGAATGCAGCAGTGGGAGCTGATTGGGAAATTGTTTTCTGCCTGGAGTTTGGGATTATCCCTGATTTCATCACCCAGCTGGAGCCCGCTGGGAGATAACTGGGATTGCTCCCAGTTGAGTTGATTTTCCCTTTGGAGCTTCCACGTCTCCCTCTGGATAAAAACCAAGTGGCCTTTCCAGGGAGCAATGCCCACATCCTTAGGGGATGATGGGAATAAAAGATGGGAATAATGGGAATGATGGGAATGATGGGAATGATGCCACTGGCTCCCATCCCAAACTCCATCAGGGATCAATCCTGAGGGATTTGGAGCATCCCAAGCCTGAGGTTTGATTCTCCTTTTCCCCAAGTTTTCCAAATAAAACACGGTGAGATGTAAAATTCCACAGGGATGATTTGGAGCTCGGCACGGACATTCCTTGCCAAAAATCCCCTTTTTGGGACACCAAAGCTTTTCCATGGGCGAATCCCGCTGGGAAACACCTTCAGGCACAGGGTGGAATTCTGGGGTGTCCAGGAGCGAGACTCGAGCATCCCAATTTTTTTCGGGAGACGCTGCATGTGAGGTGAGGGACGGCAGGGATTGAATCCCTCGGGATGAGCCATTCCCGCCGCTCCAGCGGATGTTTCCTCCCTCACTTTATCCCATTCCCGGCGGGCAGCGATGGATCAGCATCCTGAATCCCCAGCCCCGACCTCCCCGCAGCTGCATTCCCAACAAAGGAGGCGCAGGTTTATTCCTGCCCGCGGGAATAAATCCCGGATCCCTCCTTCCCTCCCTTCCCAAGGGATAATGGGGAGCGCATCAGCATCTCCATGGAGCAGCGGGATGCAGGGATGCTTCCCGAATCCACATCCTGCCTTCCCCCGCGCTGCCAGGTGCTGTTTGCGCATCCCGGGGCCAGGAAATATCCCGATCCTCATCCTCCTCCCGCTCCGGGGGCTCCGCATCACAAGGAGCGCGGATTTCCTCGCCCCGTTTGCCGACGAGGTGTTAATGGGAGCAGGGATTGGGATTGGAGCTTTCCCAGCCGGGGTGGAAGTTCGGGATGCTGGGATGGCCCGGGGGGAAGGGGCGGCCGCCGCGGGTTGGGAATGTTGTGGTGCCAAAGGGGGATTCGTGATGGAATTGAGGGGGGAAAAGGGGCGGGAGGGGAAGTTGTGAGCGGCGGTGAAAGTTGGGATGTTGGATGGGGGATTGGGATTTAGCTGTGGGATTTGGGATTTAGCTGTGGGATTTGGGATATTCATTGGGGAACTGGGATTTAGCTGTGGGATTTGGGATGTCCATTGTAGAATTGGGATGTTCACTGGGAAATTGGGATGTTCACTGTGGGATTTGGGATGTTCATTGTGGAATTGGGATGTTCATTGGGGAACTGGGATTTTAATTGTGGGATTTGGGATGTTCATTGGGGAACTGGGATTTAGCTGTGGGATTTGGGATGTCCATTGTGGAATTGGGATGTTCATTGGGGAATTGGGATGATCACTGTGGGATTTGGGATGTTCATTGAGGAATTGGGATTTAGCTGTGGGATTTAGGATGTCCATTGTGGAATTGGGATGTTCACTGTGGAAATTGGGATGTTCATTGGGGAATTGGGATTTTAATTGTGGGAATTGGGATGTTGGATGGGGGAACTGGGATTTAGCTGTGGGATTTGGGATGTTCATAGGGGAACTGGGATTTAGCTGTGGGGTTTGGGATGTTCATTGGGGAACTGGGATTTAGCTGTGGGATTTGGGATGTTCATTGGGGAATTGGGATGATCACTGTGGGATTTGGGATGTTGGATGGGGGAACTGGGATTTTAGCTGTGGGATTTGGGATGTTCATTGGGGAATTGGGATGATCACTGTGGGATTTGGGATGTTGATGGGGGAACTGGGATTTAGCTGTGGGATTTGGGATGTTCATTGGGGAACTGGGATTTAGCTGTGGGATTTGGGATGTTCATTGGGGAACTGGGATTTAGCTGTGGGATTTGGGATGTTCATTGGGGAACTGGGATGTTAGCTGTGGGATTTGGGATGTCCATTGGGGAATTGGGATGTTCTTAGGGGAATTGGGATTTTAATTGTGGGAATTGGGATTTAGCTGTGGGGTTTGGGATGTTCATTGGGGAATTGGGATGATCACTGTGGGAACTGGGATTTTAACTGTGGGATTTGGGATGTTCATTGGGGAACTGGGATTTTAATTGTGGGAATTGGGATTTTAATTGTGGGAATTGGGATTTTAACTGTGGGATTTGGAATATTCATTGGGGAATTGGGATTTTAACAGTGGGATGGATTTTAACTGTGGGAATTGGGATGTTCACTGTAGGAATTGGGATGTTCATTGGGGAATTGGGATGTTCACTGTGGGATTTGGGATACTCATTGGGGAATTGGGATGCCCATGTGGAAAGTGGGATGCTCGCTGGAGAAATTGGGATTTTTAACTGTGGAAATTGGGATGTTCACTGGGGAATTTGGGATGCTCGCTATGGAAATTGGGATTTTAACTGGGGGATTTAGGATGTTCATTGGCAAACTGGGATGCTCCCTGTGGGATTTGGGATGTTCATTGGGGAATTGGGATGTTCCCCGGGAAATTAGGATGCTCACTGTGGAATTTGAGATGTTCACTCTGGAAATTCAGATGTTCACAGTGGAAATTGGGATGTTCATTGGGGAATTGGGATGTTCACAGTGGAAATTGGGATGCTCATTGTGGAAATTGGGATGTTCCCTGTGGAAATTTGGATGCTCTGCCGCCCTTATTCCGGAATCTGGGATGTTCCCGCACCCTCTTAGTGAAATCAGGGACAAACCCAAAACCCAAACCCGAATCCCGGTGCTCCATCGGGTAAATCCCATCGGATGAGGACGCTCCCATCAATCCCAGCCGCTATCTCTGGAGATAAGGACCCGCCCCGCCATTCCCGGGCTTGATGAGCTGTGCAGAGCTCCGGGATTTCATTCCCGGTGGGAAGCTCCCAGATTGAATCAGCCGCGAGACGGGGCTGGGAAAATCGGGGATGGAGCCAGGCAGGCTGCTCCTGCAGATAAGAGCTGCTTCCCGGTGGGATGAGGGACTGGAATGGCCCCAGGGAATGGTTTTTCCAAGAGGAGGAAAACCGGGAGCTCCTGCTGTGTGGGATTTTGGGGTATCTCCGTTTTCCCAGTGGAGCTGTGGCTTCCCTATCCCTGGAAATGTCCAAGGCCGGGCTGGAACCCCCTGGGACAGTGGAAAGTGTCATGGCAGGATGAGATTTAAGCTCCCATTCCATCCCAAACCATCCTGGAACTCCATGAAAATAAAATAAAAAAAAAATAAAAAAAAAAATAATGAAAATGTTACGAATATTTCTGCTGGGTGGATTTTATTCCACAGGGCTGGAATTGCCCGTGGGATTGCTCAGAGAAGGAACAAATCCACGTGTGTGCCACGTGCCACGGCTCCCAAAAACCGGGATGGGGAGGGGGGGAAGCTCCCAAAAAAAGCTGGAAATAGCAGCAGCTCTGTTGATTCACAACCACAGCCCCGACTTCCCTGCTCCGGATCCGAGGTGTGTGAGTATTTTTTTTATTTTTTTTTTTTTAAACAATCCTCCCTTTTTCCGCCTGGATATTCCCGGGGGGGCCACGCCAGCTCCTCTTTTTTTTTTTTTTTCCCCTCTTGGAAAAAACAAGGCGGTGGGAGAATAAAAAAGGTTTTTGTGCTGATCCCTGGGGATCGCACCCCTGGGAAGGGAAGGGCTGGGAGCCCCCAGCCATCCCTCAGGGTGACGCTTCCCAGCGCCAGGAATGTTCGCTTGTCACCGCAGCCTGAGGGCGGGGGAAATATTTTCCGAGGGGAAAAAAAAAAAAAAAAAAAAAATTAAGGAAAAAAAAAATTAAAAAAAAAAAAAAAGCCTCCCAGTGTATTCTGCTCCAGCGGGATCTGTAGCCGTCTTGTTCGAGCAGGAGGAAGAGAGGAGGCAAAGGTGGGAGAGCTTTAAAAAGCTCTGGTTAAGGTCGTCCCACCCTCTGGAAAAGCTGCAAAACACCTCGAGGCTGCCTTCAGCCTCCAAATCTCTGCCAGGAGAAGAATTTTGGGATGTGAAAGGGATAATCTGTCTTTTCCCAAGCTGGGAATGCAGGTCGGAGCCCACCCTAAATTCCCCAAAATCCGGCGAGGATGCTGCTGCAGGTTGGGCTGGAGTCTGTCCCTGCAGCTCTTTACTCTGGCACCCAAACAAAACTCACTCAGAGAGCTGTGAAAAATAAGCCCAGCTCGGGAATGCAGCTGATTGGAAGTTTTTCCAGCAGAAAAAAAAAAAAAAAAAAAAAAACTTCCCTGGGAGGGTGTTGATTTGGGCACTGTTTCCTTCTGAGGGGGGGAAAAAAAATTAAAAAAAAAAAAAATCAGAGTGAAGGGGGGAGAAATGTTTGGAGAGAGTTGGAGCTGCTGCCATCACTGAGCTTTTCTCGCTTTTCCCTGGAAATGCACTGGGTTTAGCATTTTAGTAGCCCCAAAAACATTGAATTTAGCAGCCCAAAAATGCTGGATTTAGCTGTCCAAAATCCCTGGATTCAGTAGCCCCAAAAATATGGGATTTAAGAGGCCAAAAGTAGTGGATTTAACAGGCTAAAAACATTGGATTTACCAGGTCAAAACCATTGGATTTAGTAGCCCAAAAACATTGGATTTAGCAGCCCCAAAAACATTGGATTTAGTAGCCCAAAACCATTGGATTTAGCAGCCCCAAAAACATTGGATTTAAGAGGCCAAATGAACGGGATTTAATAGTCCAAAGCCACTGGATTTAGTAGCCCAAAAATTCAGATTTAAGAGGTCAAAGACACTGGATTTAGTAGCCAAAATCACTGGATTTATCAGGCCAAAATCCCTGGATTTAGTAGCCCCATAACCATTGGATTTAAGAGCCTAAAACACCGGATTTAACAGGCTAAAAACATTGGATTTACCAGGTCAAAACCATTGGATTTAGTAGCCCAAAAACATTGGATTTAGGAGGCCAAAGCCATTGGATTTAGTAGCCCAAAATCACAGGATTTAGTACCCCAAAACCATTGGATTTAGTACCCCAAAACCATTGGATTTAGTACCCCAAAACCATTGGATTTAGTAGCCCAAAACCTCGGATTTAAGAGGGCAAATGCACAGGATTTATTAGCCAAAACTACTGGATTTAGCAGGCCAAAATCCCTGGATTTAGTAGCCCCAAAAACATTGGATTTAAGAGCCAAAAGCACCGGATTTAACAGGCTAAAAATATTGGATTTACCAGGTCAAAACCATTTGATTTAGTAACCCAAAAACATTGGATTTAGTAGCCCAAACTCATTGGATTTAGGAGGACAAATGCACAGGATTTAATAGTCCAAAGCCATTGGATTTAGTAGCCCAAAAACTCAGATTTAAGAGGTCAAAGACACTGGATTTAGTAGCCAAAATCACTGGATTTATCAGGCCAAAATCCCTGGATTTAGTAGCCCCATAACCATTGGATTTAAGAGCCTAAAACACCGGATTTAACAGGCTAAAAACATTGGATTTACCAGGTCAAAACCATTGGATTTAGTAGCCCCAAAAACATTGGATTTCAGAGGCCAAAGGCACAGGATTTAGTAGCCAAAATCACTGGATTTAGTAGCCCCAAAACCTTTGGATTTAGGAGGTCAAATGCACAGGATTTAATAGTCCAAAGCCATTGGATTTAGTAGCCCGAACTCATTTGATTTAGTAGCCCAAACCATTGGATTTCCAATTCAAAGTCACTGAATTTAATAGCCCAAAACCATTGGATTTCCCAATCCAAAGTCACTGGATTTAGTCACCAAAACCCCTGGATTCTGGAGGCCAAAATCCCTGGATTTAGTAGCCCGCTGGAATTAGCATCCCTGGATCCATCTGCTTGCCAAGGGCCACCAACACAGGGGACAAGGACACAGGAATTCCAAATTTTACTGGGAGGGAATCACTGCCTCTGTTTTAGGGGGAAAAGTCTTGGAATTATTCTGGAAATTCCCTATTTTCCAACTTTTCCAGGTGCCAAAAGCTCCTCCTCAGCCCGAAAATCAAAGAATTCCCATTTATCCAGCAAAATCAGGCTGATCCCACAACCAAAGCTTGCCTGGATTTGAAAACCCCCTGAGCTGAAATGGAAATTTTTTTATTTCTCCCCCACCACGGGATGAAAATCCCCTGGCAGGTGGCAGCGACCTGCAGGGTCTGGAATTCCCAGATCCAAAGGTTAGGGGGGGTGGATCCGAGTTTCCAGCTGTCACCGAATCCAGCACAGACCCGGGATTGTGCCGAGCAGATTTATGGGGTGATCCCGACCTGCTATTAGTGGTCAGACTCCCAGACAGCGACCGGATCCCAAACTCCCGTGGTTTTATTTTATTTTATTTTATTGTATTTTAATTTTTTTTTTTTTTTTTTTTTTTGGGAGCAGGAATCTCGGCTCCGGCTGTTTTGCCGTGCCAGGGACACCTCATTCCCGGGAAAAACGGGGTGCCCTGGAGTGGGGTGACACGAAACGAGCAGAGCTGCTCCTGTGGGTTTATTTATACCCGCAGGCGCTCGGGATAAATGGAGCTATTTTCAAGGTCTTGGCCAGGTCTAGCTGGTTTAAAGGAGGCAGGGAATGACTCACAGGGCTATAAATGTCCGTCAGAACCCTCGGAGATGGATCTCCTTGGAAAAAGCAGCTTCCCAAAGCGCTGGGAGAGCCGGGATGCTGCTCCGAATGTCGTTCCCAAATGGCCGGGGCGCATCTCTGTACTGGAAATTTGGGAATTAATTAATTAATTAATTAATTAATTAATTCTGTCCCAAGGATCCTCCCTGGGGGTCACACCCCGATGGGAATAGAAGCACCTCAGGCAGGCTGGAAGCTCTCCAGGGGGTTTTGTTAGGAAATAACAGGGAGCTATTAAAGCCCAGGGTTTTGGGAGGAGGCTCCAGATTCCATTTTCTCCCTGTTTGTTTTCCTCTTGGGAAACCCAAGGACGCGGCAGTTTTCAGCAACCGATCATTAGACATCAAAAATATTTCCCGGGATGAACCCAAAACCTGGATATTTCAGTTCGGGGTGAAAATTCTCCCGGCCTGATGGGAGAAAACATCCAGGGCAGGATTTTCCTGGGATGTCAGGGAGACTTTCTTTTTCCCCTCAATCTGGGCATCTCCCTCTGCTCATCCTTCTTTTATTTTTTTTTTTTTTTTTTTTTAAATTTTCTTTTATTCCAGCAGCACCAGATAATTACAGAGCAGGGAGGAACGTGGAAACAGGGAGTGAAAATTCCAGAAATAGGGATGTATCCCCACTGTCTGCATCCTTGTGGATGAAGATTTGCTTGGCCCTGGGATTGAGGGATATCATTCCAAAATTAAAAGGAATGGGATATCAAAGAGACAAAATTTTTGCACACTCCCAGCTTTTCCTTTGTTAGCCATGGAAAAATCTTTCCTGGAATTAAGCAACCCCGTTTAATGTGGAATCTAATTAGGAGGGACTGGGTTGGAGAGTTCCTCAAATAGTTGAGTCAATATTGGCGGGTGTAATTGTGGGAATTCCCGGCGGAATTCCAGCACCTGTTCCAGAGCTGAGCCTCCGTGGGTGGGGAAAAAGAGGAAATTCGGGTGGTCTCCACTCGGATCCTTGGCTTTTCCCACTCTATGGGACTTGTGGGAGCTCAGGAGTGGGATCCTGTTCCCAAAATTGGTGCTGGATGTGACCTTGGGATGTGTTTCTCCTGGAGAGCTTTAATTCCCAGCTCCAGGGAATCGTCCTCATCCTCATCCTCATCCTGCAGGAAAAATTGGGAATAAACCCAGCTCCACCTTCCCTCTTCCCATCTCCCACCTCTTCCTGAAGTCCTTCCAGGCACTCATCCATCCATAATTTCCACGTTTTATCAGGGAAATCCTCAATAAATCCCACAAGTCGCCTTTTGTCTGTGGCACTCCTCCTGAAGGGCGGCTCTTCAGGAGCTGCCATTCCCAATTTCCTGGATTCGAGGGAAAAACCCGATCCTGCCTTTCTTTCGGAGGAGCAGCACAATTGGGAGAGTTCATTATCCTGGATTAATGATGATAATTATCAGGAGAAGGGGGATAATTATTGGATCGGAGGGAAGGCGCTGGTGTGGCAGAAAGGGTTGGAAGTGGGAAAAGCTCATCCATGCTCCAGCCATCCCTTGGGAAGTGGGATCCGCCTCCCCAGCCATGGCTCCCAATGCAAATAAGAGCATCATTTCAAAATTAAATTTAAAATAAATATTGGTTAAATATTAAAGAGAAGAAATCAGCTGGAGATGGCCGGCAACTGGCTCCTTCCAAGGGGGAATGTTTAAATAAGGCACAAGGGAAAAATTTTCATTTTTAGCCGTCCTGGTATTCCTAAAAACCTTCTTTTTATGGGGAGCACAATCCTCCTCGGACAATCCAATCCCACCAGGGGCTGTGGTTGTTCCTGTGGGGACGTGGAATGGGATGGAGCAGGGTGGGGGAATTGTGGGGCAGGCAAAGGAAAAGTGGGATTTCAGTTTGGGGCAAAAAATGAAAATCCTCAACTTTGGTGGGGACAGAATTCCAATTCCGCGGAGGCAAAGCAGGGAAGCGGCTCCTGGTGAAGAGGAGGAAGCAGGAAATTGGGAAAGGCGGGATGGTGTCACCTCACCTGGAGGTGCCAGACGCGCTCACATCTGTCCCAACATCTGCAGGGCCCAGGGAAAGGCTCATCCCGGAATCCAAACCTTGCAGCCATGAGGGAAAAGGGGACGGGAAAACCAGCGGGGTTCTCCTCCAGAACATCTGGATCCAGAACGTCTGGATCGGGGTGTCGCCGCCCGTCCCCCCCGCGCCCGCAGCCGGCGACAGAGGGCGCCCCGCCACCGCCGTGGGGGCGGCCCCTCCCTCTTTTTGGGTGTCCCCCCCTCTTGGAATCCCCCCAAATCCCCCCAAATCCCGGCAGAAAAGGCGTGGGAGGGAGGCGCGCTGCGACTATCGCCGCGGCTATCGCGATAGGAGGAGGCGCGCCGGGTTGTTTTCCTTCTGGCCGTGGATCCTGAGGGATTTGGGAGGCCGGGGGAAGAGCCCTGAAGGATTTTTTTTTTTTTTTTTTGGGGGGTGGTTAAAAACTGTCGGCGATGTAGGGGAGCCCCCGCTGGAGAGCGCACGCTCAATGGATAAATAAGTAATTAAATAAATAGATTAATAAATAAATAATCAAACAAACAAAATCAATCAGGCCGGCGGTTTGGGTTTGTTGTTTTGTTTGGGTTTTTTTTTTTTTTTTTTTTTTTTTTTTTTTTTTTATCCACCGCTGTGGGCAGATCCAGGTGGGAATTCATGGAGCACTTCCCGGGAGCGGCGGGGATGGGGGGAAGCGTCCCGGTCCCTCCCTGTCACCCCCGGTGTCCCCCCGCCCGCAGGGGACTGAGACCCGCGGGGGGGCGATTTTGGTCACCCGTCTGTCCTTCCTTCCTTCCTTTCCTTCCTTCCTCTTTCCCTCCTTTCCTGCTTTTCCCCGCTCCCGGCAGCTCCGGCTGCGGCGCTGCCCCGACGGAGCGCACCGGGATCCGCACCGGGACCGCACCGGGATCCGCACCGGGACCGCACCGGGATCGTGAAGGGATCTACAGCGGGATCAGGACCGGGACGGCACCGGGATCCTCACCGGGACCGCATCGGGATCAGGACCGGGACCAGGAACGGGATCCGCGCCGCGATTCGCACCGGGACCGCACCGGGACCGCACCGGGATCACACCGGGATCGCACCGGGATCCACACCGGGACCGCACCGGGACCGCACCGGGACCGCACCGGGATCCACACCGGCACCGGGACCCGCTCAGGGCCGGTCCCCGCTCTGCCCGCCCCTTTCCCTGCTCTCCCCGCTCCCTCCAGTCCCGGTTTTCCTGCCGGGAAGAGCCGCGTCCCGTCCTGCCGGGGAGGCAGAGCCGCGGGGCCCGCTCGCCGCGGGGAGTGAAGGTGCGTGGGGACAGGACCGGGGATTTTGGGGGGGCTGATCCGGGTGGGAATGCTGCGGGGGAGCCGCTGCCGTCGGGGCTGTCCGGGGAGCGGGGTGGGAATGGTGTCCCCAGGGATCGGGATGAGGTGGGAATGGTGTCCCCTGGGATTGGGATGGGGTGGGAATGGTGTCCCCTGGGAATGGGATAGGGTTGGAATGGTGTCCCCAGGGATCGGGATGAGGTGGGAATGGTGTCCCCAGGATCGGGATGGGGTGGGAATGGTGTCCCCTGGGATTGGGATGGGGTGGGAATGGTGTCCCCAGGGATCGGGATGGGGTGGGAATGGTGTCCCCGGGATCGGGATGGGGTGGGAATGGTGTCCCCAGGGATCGGGATGGGGTGGGAATGATGTCCCCAGGGATCGGGATGGGGTGGGAATGGTGTCCCCGGGATCGGGATGAGGTGGGAATGGTGTCCCCAGGGATCGGGATGGGGCGGCAGCCGCGTCCCCAGGGATCGGGATGAGGTGGGAATGGTGTCCCCGGGATCGGGATGGGGTGGCAGCCGCGTCCCCAGGGATCGGGATGAGGTGGGAATGGTGTCCCCGGGATCGGGATGAGGTGGGAATGGTGTCCCCAGGGATCGGGATGAGGTGGGAATGGTGTCCCCGGGATCGGGATGGGGTGGCAGCCGCGTCCCCCGGCGCGGGGCGGTGGCGGAGGCGCGCAGAGGTGCGCGGGGCCGCGGAGGAGCCGCTCCCGCCTAGGTGTGAGCTGATTATTCAAATGGGCAGCCGAGGACCTGGGGATTGGAGGCTCGCCCGGCCGCTCCGTGCTATATCACTGGGGCACCCACGTCACTGCAGCACTTGTCCTCCTCTTCCTCCTCCTCCTCTTCTTCCTCCCTCCTCCCTCCTCCTCCTCCTCCTCCGGCTCCTCCATCGCCTCCGGGCGCCTCTTCGCCGCGGAGCGCTGCGAAAACCCACCCAAGGAGCGGCGGCGGAACAAACCCACCCCAGCCCCAGCGCCGCTCCATCCCCCCCTTCCTCCCTCCCTCCTCTTCCTCCTCCTCCAGAGGCTCCGGC